>NC_037593.1:1558700-1923660 GCF_003073045.1 Pomacea canaliculata | reverse complement strand
AATTGTGCAGAGAGGGTGAGGGATGAGGTTGCTAGTTTGGTGGTATAGGTGTTGAATAGATTATTGTGGTTGTGGATGTGAGATCTTCCTTATCCTTAAGGCTTGATCTGCAGACTTTGTGGTTATATTTTTTAGAAATTCGTTGTGGAATAGGTGTTTACTTGATCGAGTGTCTGAGAGGATTTGTATTTTGAAGGATAAGTTATTCTGGAGTGTTAGTTCATTGGGTGCATTTGCTGCTTTTTGCTGGTGCTGGTTGTTACTACCCTTAGTTTTTGCTCGTAGACTTTTGTGTGTGTGGTACGGTTAGTCATTATATTTTTTTTGATCGAATGCTTTCTGGAATGTTTAAGTGTGTGGGAAGGCGCGAAATTTAGTTGGGAGCTGGTATCGATGTAGGTAAGTTCAATCACCTCTCAAAAACAGGTTAAACTTGGTATTGGAGGATGGCAGGATACACTTTTGAACGCCTAGAGTGTGACTGGTTGAAATATGAATAGCTAGGTTATGGTGCGTATTCTTTGTGCAGTGTCTGAATCGTTGGTAATTTGTGGAATATAAATTTGTTGTCTTGTTCTCATTACCATATGGGGCTGCAACAAGTTGGGTCAGTTGGTATTGTATCAAATAGGTGTGGTCTTTTATTTGTTATTAGGGTTTATTGGACTAATTCATGCTAGGTTTAGTGACGCAGTTTTATATATCGGTATATTGTATGGGTAAAAGCTTGTTAGAATTTAGTGAATGGACATGCAAAAATAAAGAGAAAGGTAGACTATGCAGTTTAAACCTCTGCAGAATTGGCAGTCTTGTTGCAGCAAACTAGTAAGTAGTGGGAATGTAGTGGATTGAGTACTTTAAGAACCTGTATGGGGTTAATAAGCTTTTTAAAAACTCTGTTTTGGAGCTTCATAAAGCTAGGGGGACGAAACCTGATGTTCTAACTTACTATATAGTGTCTGTAATGATTATATCCTTATAACGAGCTTTGTTCATACATCTAGATTGCACCTTGTGAATATGAATATTACAAATTATTTTTTCTTTTCTTTGTGTAGGGTGGCTTCATATCTGAGAAAAGGTATACCAAGAGATGGGACTCTGACAGGTACTTGTGTACAGTTGACTACTCGATCATATGACTGACTTTTTTTTGACATAGAAGTAGGTTTTTACTATGGATGTATTGTTATTATATGGGAGACAAAAGTTTTATTTTCATCCTCTCAAAATTGTGACTATAAGTCTTTTTACCATTTACACTTGGTACGCAATTCTATCAGAAGAGAGAAGCATCCGTGCGCTGTAGTATTTAGCTACATTATACGAAACATCTATAAGTTGGACGGTTAAGGTGTATTTATTTGTTTAGTGAAGAGTTGATAGTTAGGCTTGTTATAGTTTGTTACTGAGATTATGTTCATAAGCAGAATAGTGTGTTGGGAGATCACCTCCATTAGATGGCTCTTAATTAGTTAATCTTTGGTTGCGACTATGCAATTGTTTTGTGGGTGGATAATGCTTTTTGTTGTATTTGTTAATTTTTTTTTTATTGAGCTTGTATGCTTTGAATATTTCATAACGACTTAGAGAGGAAGTTTACATCAGTGTACTTTTAATTCTGAATAAGGCGATTTTTCTATACTTCGCTTACTTTCATTAGAAACAGACAGCTTCAGAAATTAAATGTCCGCGATTTGAAGCGATAAAACTAAAATTTTAAAAACAATTTAAGGAAAAGAAGTGAAGGCTTATGGTCAGGTTTTAGTGATTGAGCTCGTTGTTTGTTAATTTTTTAAGAAAAGTTGACTTCAGAATGCTGAAATTTTCTTGTGTACGAAAATTTGTAACTATTTTTCATTTGTTTAGGATTTTGTTTAAATATGGAGCTTTTTTATTTGTGGTAATTATTTTTAAAATTGGTCAGCAGTCGGAGAGACCCCTTTCGCGAGCTTCATGGGGACGATTGTTTACTTTTCTTATGTCCATCTGAAAGATCCTTACAGGGCTCTTAAAACGGGATGGCATATTGGGAGTCTACTTTTAAGTTGGCTTCATAAAAGCCATAAGTATGCTCAAGTAAATGCGTCTTGTTCTACATTACATCCGCTGCAATTTAAAACGAAACGTTTCGATTTAGCTTCTCATGTGCATATAGTGCTCTATATCATGGTTTGCAGATTTTAAATACGTTATGTTTGTGTAGGTGATTGGTGTTTGTTGCAATGCTTGGTTGGGCGAGGGGAGGTCGGCTGTGCAGGGGTGGTTGTGTGCTATCTACCTAAGATCTGTTCAGTTGTTATTTGTTTCCTTTATGGATAGCGTGACTACCGAGTTAGTGGAGGCAACAAGGAAATGATCCAGATGTGACAGTTCTTGACGGATGATGAGATACTATGGATTTTGCCGATTTCTTTACTATTGCTGCAAGGGTTTGTTGTTACCTTCCAGAATTCATGTAAGCACAAAAGTGGAACATTGTGACAGCATCATATTCATCTTTGCAAAGTTAAGCCATTAATTATTGTTAGTGAATAAACTGGTAAGCATGGTCGATAACTACCATGGAGGTTGAGCATTAATGATTGTCTTCTTACAGTAAACCTCAAGGATGTATACTTTACAACTCTGCTGTGTTGTTGTGTTTGATCGTTTGTTTTCCATTTTTGCCATATAGGTAACTTTTTGCTGCTGTTGCGTGTGAATAATTTGTTTCCCTTTTTGCCACATACAATACTTCTAGCTGATATTTTTTTAAGACTTTGTATATTTTGTAACCCTATGTTTGGTTTTCATGTTGCAAGATTATTTTTAATAGTCATTAGTAAAATCAGCAAAGGGGGAATTCTGATTTCTCATGTTTTCGGTTAATTCCAGGAAATTCAACAGGAAAATAGATACAGAAACTGGGGGTTAAACAAAGAAAACATTATGGATGCCATCACTTCTTGCATACCTCTTTTTGACGATGAAACAGTGTCCAGGTCATTTGTTATTATTACTCAGCTGATTACGACTTTATATTTATTGCACTGAGCATATTTTGGTCGGAATTCAGTGGTTGGATGATAAACGAGTCAATTTGGGTATCTCTGGCCTTTGTATCAGGAGCATCACCAGTCAAATGTCATGTCTGTGTGAGAGATACTGGCTAGAGAAAGTATTCTATGGTCGTATGCCTGCATGAAATATTGATAGTATTGCAGTATTTATGGTGGATGTGCTATGCCTTAAGCCGTTTTGGGGAGAAGATTTGCTCGGAAGTGGATCGGAAATGGTGACTCTCGAAGCAGACCCGAATTTTCTTTGCACTTTTGACTTACTCTCCTGTATTTATCTCAAAAGGATACCCTTATAATCGCTGAATTTTTTTCACCACTGCATGAGGTATCATTTTCTAAAGACAGATTACTATAATGTAAAAGTACACACCAAAGAAAGAATTGGAGAGCAATCAAGAAACAAAGGCACATGTATGTACTTCTGTATCCACGTAATCTTTGTTTTCCGAGTCATGTCGGCTTCAGACGGTGCGATTTTGGGCTTGGCTAAGGTTTAAGAGTTAAATCAGCGCAGCAACTGCATGGGTATCTTTCAGGTAAGGTTATGGTTCATTTTTAGTTTATTCATTCATAGTTTCATGTTTATGTAAGTTATTTTGTTTTTTCTTGTAGTATTGTTACAAGGTAAGAAAGATATTTCAAGATCTGCAAAGGTAATTCAAAACGGCTGGACCGCTCATAGAAGAGCAGAGCATCAATGTGTAATTCTTAGTAGCTTTCTTAAGGAACTTGTATTTTGGTGCTACAATTGAAGTACGGGTGCTCGTTTATGTCCTCATTGGATTTCTGGAGGTTGCAAGCATATGGCAGTGTTATATCACTACGTAAACCTTTTTTGCTCAAAGTAAGGAATTGTCACAGGGTACGTGGTACTTATAGTTTCTTTTTATCACAGTACTGAATGGTTGCACGCACTTTTTCTTATTTTCTTCTATGTTAATATGGTATTCTTTGTTTAATGTCCGCCAGTTAAACTGCGAGGTTGATAACATCCAGCGTTTACCTGTGAGGGTACAGTCAAGTATTTTTGAAGACTATATTTATTTATGTATGCTTTTTGCAATTGTTTTGTATATCTGTTAAAATGGGTGGCAGCATTATTTTATTAAGATATTATTTAATACAAGTTAGATATGAATTGGATTTATTATTCTGGAGTAATGGGTAGACAAGTAAATAGATATTGATCTCTTTTTATAACTTTTGTACACAAACAGTTTGAATGTATTGTGATTTTGAACAATATGATCAACTTAGTTATCACCACCCAGCAAAAAAGTTTTAGTTGCAAGTTTATTTTTTTCAGATTCTGTACGAAGTTTCAGTTAGAAGATAAAAATGTAATGACTGCTTAATGCAGATACATTTGAATGCTTACAAAAAAAAAAAAAAAAAGCACTCAAGGGTTTTCGACATCCAAACTGTATAAGTCTTGGCTTATCACAATAATCCATACAAAGAATTGAAACAGCGCTTGACAATGTGATGAATGCAAATGTCTTATGGGCTTTTTTTGGTCCCCATAACCATCAAGGGAAATCCCTAGGCAGAAGTAAATTACACACAAGGCCAAAACATTAATTTGAGCTGTGGGTGATTAACAGACTGAATCAAGGATAACACAATTTCCCCCTGGGACTACATGCTTGTACCAATTACAGATTGTCCTAAATGTAAACAAGTCTGCAAATGTCACTAAGCCATGCGGCAGAATATTCACCTATAGACCCATAATTCCCTTTCACTTGCATGTGCAGATCATGCCATTTCTGCAGGAGTTCACATACCAAAGTAGATGTTTTGCTGATAAAGGTTAGGGGCTCGTGAGCAACTGGTCCAATGCTGGGAAACTTTTTCGTGTGCTGTGTCTAGGTCATGGACCATGATACCTTCTACTTCGTACCTCCCGTGATAAAATTCTGACACGCTGGTTGGACAGATTTTTTTTTTTTTCCTTTTCTGCCAGCTTTGACTTTCCACTTTGAAAGCACTAACCCATGGAGCCTTCCCATATTTCAAGCATTCTTACACAATTCTTAAACTGTCCACATCATTTGAAACTCAGCACCTGGATTTTATAGTGGGGTTAAAATCATGATGGTCTAGCACTAGCAAACATTTTTAAATATACAGTCTATATTTTTAGCACCTACCACCTCATACACAATCTACTAGCCAATCTATTATTTATCTTTAACACAAAATGTAAACTAAAGCATTCAAAGTTTTTTCCCCTTCAAATAGCAATCAAGTAGGAAATATTAAAATTTTTTTTTTCAGAAAAATATGAGAATAGGCTCTATTAAGACACCATAATTTTCATGGTCCCGATTGCCTAAAAAAAAACCCAAAAAACAAAACAGCAAAGTTTCTGGCACCACTGTTTAATGTATTAAGATAACATGCTGATGACTGCTATGGGACTGTTTGTATTAACTTAAGCAGTGACATAACAGGATTCCTGCAATCAGTCACTGTGTGAAATGAAACGGTCCAAATCCCTAACCGAAAGCCAGAGATTTAAAGGCGGTTCCCACAGAAAAATCCAATAGAACACACTACTCTTTCTCCACCCCACACTCCCTCACAAGTTAACAAACCACCTCAAATGTTCTCTTCATCCTTCCTCTATCATTCAGCTTCTCTCGACAGATATCGCTGCTAGTCCTAACATCAATAGGAGAAATAAAAAATCCACTGTGAAAGAAAAGTTAGTGACCTGTTATACAGACAGTCCAGGGCTTCTGCTAAGGCTTAGATTCTTTGGGGTCCCAGGGACCCCTTCTCCAGATTTTTAAGGGTCCAGGCTAACTCTAAGGGGTCCCTTGTACAATGTGGAAAAATGAAAATCAATAAATCAACATACTTTGTTCAACAGCCTTTCAGGCACACAAAGCACTGTAATGTCTAGTCAGAAACGGCGAGATTTCTGTGCCATGAAGTCTGTGCAAGCATCTGTGATGAGCTCTATGCTCACTGTGCTTGGAGTGCTCACTTTCTTTCCGTTTCTGAGACGAAGATTTTAGCCATGCTGTCAACGACATCTTGGAAATAGGTTAATGGAACTCTTCCTGTAAGGGGAAAAAAAAAAAACCTCAAAGCAAGGGAAGTAACTCTCACCTTGTAGCAGACGACACACAATAGATTGGGCTACGATGTCAGACACTACACTTACCCAATTTTGTATCTGTTCTTCGCCAAATTTGAAGGGTTCGCCTGGGACCCCATTGACGAAAATTGAAGGGGTCCTCCGAATTTTAATGTGTACTGTACAAATTTTTTTGAGTAAGCAGAAGCCCTGACAGTTACATAAAATTTGGAGATGACATACTTCCTCCTCAGAAGTACCTCCAAAGCTTGGGATTGGTGATTTTTGTTTTTTTACGTCAGAACATGTGACATTAACTAAAATCACTGAAATAATTTTGTTGCATACAAGCTGTACTCGAAAGATAATCAGAGGTACAAATCAAACTCAATTCGAGCCAAAGAATAAAACTGGCTGCCTGAGCCGCGCTCGTCGACAAAATGCACCGCTCGTGAACTTGCCCTCTTCTGCACATTACATCTGTGATGTGGAATAAGGCCCAAACAATTCAGCTGTTTCTGTTTTTTAACTTGTACTCCATCTCACTTCATCTGCATCTTTATTCTCATCACCAGAATCTTGCAAGGAGTCTGACACGCTCCTGCAAACATTGCAAAGCAAAAGTGCAACAGCTATCAAGTATCACAGTGATCAAGTTGCTGCTTAAAGCACAGGACATATTTTAATATTTACAAACAGAAAGATTAAGTAAAACGATATCCCCACATAAGTACAAATTCTATAAACATTACTACTCTTAACCCATAGCTAAAAAAAGTATAAATGGATAAAATCAAAGGGAAATTGTTACACGTGTTCCTTTGGTGTAATGCACTTTGATTTAAGCATGTACTGTAAGCTTGACTCACCTTTTTTGCTCTTCCTCTGGTTCTTTTTCTTCGTTACCCACAGAATTTTTCCCTGAAAGTTCTCAGCTTTCTTGCTTATCAAAAGTTTTCACCAAAACATGTCAAGTGCATCATCGTCGCTGATTTTCCTCGGGACTTTAATGGAAACTTTCCTTTTGACTCCTGTTCTTGCTTCAACATATGGGCCACCTTTTCCCGTGTGCCTCATAAATCTCCATCATGCCATCCTGCACCAAAGTGTCTGCCATTTCCGTTAACCGCAGCATTGTCTGTTGGTCTTCTTCCTCTTTTGCTGTTTCCCCTGCCTCCTTCTCTGCTGCTGACATTTTCTGTCGCTTTGCCTTCCAGCGTTGAGCTGTGCTAAGAGGTTTGCCTTTGCTTTGGACAATCGGCGCAATGCTTTAGCAACACTTTCTGGGGTTTAAGTATCTCAAGCATCTGACTGAAATGGCAACCTTGTCCACAGGTGGTAGCTCCTCCTTACTGTCTTCTTCTGCAGCAGCAGCACGTTGCTGAGCCTTGATGCGCTCAGATTCTTTGACACGGACCCAGTCTATATTGTCATCCAACTGTCTTTCCACCATTCTGAAAAAATTATAAAAATAAGAAAAGGCTTTGTCATATTTATATTTTCAAGATTTCATAAAATTCTGGTACTTTTATTTTTCTCTCTTTCCATAATTACTTGTGAACTAGAAATTGTTATAATTATATTACAAAAACCACTCCTATCAGACTTAAATAAAGTGAAGCTTTTACATAGCATAATCTTTTAAGCACTCTGGTTTGATTTAACAACAAATATAATGCCTTTTTTTAATAAGTGTGATATGCACAACCAGTAATACTGCATTTTACTTTGCTTTTGTCAAAGATGAAAGTTCCATCTTTGTCAAAGTGCCCCTCTTCCAGCTCTTCCCTCATGTTGAATGGAGTAATCTGTATGTCCTCGTCAAAGTCTATTGTCTTTTCCTCTTGGCCTATAAAAAAAAGATATTAATTTATCAATTTTTATTTATTATTAGTTGCCATCCTAATTTGTAACTTCTTTCAAGACATATTTCACAAGTCTTTTTGCCACATTTCTTTTTGGTGTTTAAGATATTTTAAATAATAAAATGTACTATTTATGATCCTTCAACTTACAGAAGGTACAAACTTGAGACCCAATGCATTTCCATGATTATGTTTCATTGTGACAGTCTTGACATTTTACTTTTACTATAATATTACTTAATTGCTTGACTGTATCTTAATAATAATAAAATTTGTAAAGCGCATGCACAATCCTAAGAAGTATGCTCATAGCACCTAAGAAAAGAACAAGACATGGACAGCATATGAGGGACAGAAAAAGAAAATATCAAACAAAGCTTCCTGCACAGGTCAGGTACCGACTCTCTCCCTCGATCCTCCTCCTTGGAAAGACAGAACAGGGAACATCACCATCTGCACCACAGTTCCTCACCTCACAACAAAGGATGAGCATAGCGATGTGAGCAAGAGAGCCCTGACGCTAGCCATGCTAGAAAGAAAGTACCCCCAGGAATCATGGATAAGGGCCTACACAGATGGGTCAGCCACAGACGCTATCCAGAGGGGAGGGGCGGCGTGTACATCCAGTTCCCAAATGGACAGTGGCAGGCAGCAGCAATACCAACTGGCCTCCACTGTACAAACTATAGAGCAGAAGTAGAAGCCCTGTCCACGCAGCAAACATCATCAGCAGCAGAGCAGACCATGACAGCCAGATCGTCTTCCTGACCGATGCTCTGTCGGTGCTGCAGGCAGTCAAACAACAAACTGCCAGACCTGGAAGCCGTGCTGTTAAACATCAAGTGCCTCAGAACAGTTCTACAGTGGATTCCATCACACTGCGGGATAGATGGGAATGAGGAAGCTGACAGGATGGCTAAGTTGGGTGCAGAGGACGAGCAGAAGACAATGCAGTCAACATGTCAGAGATGAAAACCATCATTAAGTCTCTGTACAGGCCACAGCAACCACGGACAGTTACCATCAGCTGTCCAGACCGGACCAGGTCGCTATCTTCCGCCTCAGGACCGGGCACAACAAGCTACTTCACCACCTACACAGGAAGTTACACCTCGTGCGTCCCCGAGATGCCATGTCGAGAAGCAGACCAGACTGTAGAACACATCTACAGGAGTGTAGGAACCTCCGTACCCTGAGGGAAGAGACGTGGCCACAGTCGGAGACCCTGCAAAACAAGCTGTACGGGCCAGTGGAGACTCTACAGAAGACCACCAGTTTCATCTCAGAGCTGGTCTCCAAGTGTGATCAGGCGAACGACAAAAAAAAATAAACAACAGTACTAATGATGAGTAAAGTAAAAGAAGATGCAAAGAGGAAGCAAATAAGAAGAACTAAGAGTATCATAATATTACAAGAAGACAGCGAGCAGGGAAGGGTGAAAAAGGACTAGCATTGTGGGAAAGTGTGTTAGGAGTAATGTTTATGGAAGAGGTGTGTTTTAGTGCATGTTTAAAGGATGCAATTCTGGATAGAGAAAAGGAGAGAGTTCCATTGTTTTGATGCACAATAACTAAAAATCCTGTGGCATATGTTGTTGTCGTTCTGGTGACAGGAAGAGTAAGGAGATGATCATCTGACAAGAAGCGGCGTTGTCTAGCTGGGACATAAGGAAAGAGAAGTTCAAAGAAATCATCAGAGCAGGAGCCAGCAAAAAATAAATAAATAAAACACAGCAAGAGCAGATTGTACTGGATGCAAGAACGGATGGGTAGCCAGTGCAGAAAACGAAGGAGGGGTGCATGGTTTTATTTGTGAGCTCTAAGCACCAAGCGTGCAGAAGAGTTCTGTACTTTCTGGAATTCGTGAAGAAGGTATTAATGGCAGCCAGTAAGCAAAGTTGTAGTAATCAAGTCTGGGTAGAACAAACGCACAGACAAGAGTGTTGTGAGTGCATACAGAGAGAATGTAATGGATGGAGCTGATCTTGCGTAGCTCATAATAGACTAGCAGACAGCTATAAGTTGTCTATAATAATAGCCAAACTGACAAACAGCTGTAACTTGTTTTGCAAGGGTCAAGTCTGCAGTGACAATAATTCCCCAATTCCCAATGGAGAATGCAAAAATGATGAATGCTTCGCCCACCTTTATATGATTTGATGGACAAACGAGTGTACATGGATTTTTTCTTCTTGTATTATCATCGTTGAGTTAAAGTTTGTTTTTTTTGTTAGCATCCAATCTTTGACATTGTTAATACATGCTTCTATGGTGCTGGTAGCAGAGTGAGACTCAGCTGGTGGAGTGGAGCAGTCCAGTTGTGTGTCATCAGCATATAATTGATGAGAAACCTTGAGACTGGATGAAAGTGGTTTCATATACAGAATGAACATAACTGGGTCAAGTACTGAGCCTTTGGGGGCACCACAAGAAAGTGGAGCAGGGCAAAATGTTTGACCATCAGTGAACACAGTCTGCATCACTGTTATCAGTGAGATAGGAGTTGAACCACATTAGTGCAGGTCCAGAAATCCTGTAGGGGTATGTAGTCCATGAAAGAGCAGAGAGTGATCCATAGTGTCAAATGCAGGAAAGAGATCCATTAGAGAAGGCAGAAATATCACCCCTGAGGGCAGATAATATGTCGGTGGTCACTTTAATTAAAGTAGTGGGATGAGCTGGTGCTCTTGTAAGTAGGCCCAGAGCTGTGTCATCCAGTCTCACAATGTTTTCTCTGGACTTCTTAATAAGTGGCTTCATCAGGGCACTTTTAAACAAAGATGGGAAAACAACTGATCACAAGCTAACATTTACAATGATTGTGATGACAGGAAGTATAATATCTAAACACTCAAGAGGAATCAAGCATATCTCAGTACTAAATATGATTGAGCTCAGTTTTTTTAAATCAATACCTAATTAGTATAATTCTAAAGTTACTAGGAGAAAAGCTGCATGCTTCGCATTTGGTTACTCAAAATACCTTCAATGTCATCTTCTTTCAGAATATCGTATTTATCACCATCATCGTCCTCCTCGTCGCTGTCTAGGGTGTGCTTTCCCTTTTTCAATCGGCCTTCGTTAGACACGTCGTCATTCTCAAACTCCTCTATAAGATCCTTTTCACTAAATGTGACCTTCCTGTCTGACATAATGATATTTTAACAGGAGTACAGAATGTGCTAGTATCCCTTTTTAAATGCGTCGCTCGTTCTTTTGACAACAGGAAGTGGATAAATCCAGACTATTTATAAGAATGAGCGAAATAAAGAAACCATTAGATCAACCTTGTTAAAGTTTATAATGCTGAGAATAAAACGCTAAAGATTTTAAATAACTGTCAACAGTAACAGCCGCAGCTTAAATGGTGAAAATAACACGCGTTCTTTTGAAGCAACATGTGTAGTATTGCTGCAATCGTGATAACCCAGATACAAACCGTTTGATAATTCATCCACGATGGCAGGCACGTTCGCGAGGTATTTTACAGTCCATACTTATTCCTCATCCAATAACTATTTCGGTGTAGGCTTTATGTCAAGAAGGAAGAATATTTCTTTTTTTTATTTCATCTAACTTTCGTTCTGCTCATTTTTATTTTACATATAAGTTTCTTTAGTTTTTCGTATTCTTGCACTCAACAGGATTTGTTGACTTCACCTTGACAGCACCCAAATAAATAGCACTAGAAGACAAAGTGCTCAGAATTCTCGCTTATAGTACAGATTTAGTTCCATAGTTTTACATTTTATTGTCATTGCCATTTTTTGGCGAGACTGATTTCTGGTCTACATTATTGTGCTGTTTGTGATTTAGTTGGTATCCGTTTCAGAGAATAACCTTTTCCCCAATGAGCTATGATTAGCAAATCATTAATTTAGATATGGCAGAAAGTAATGCTTTTTCAAATCAGAGTAATTCGTTTTATTATGACAATCGTCTTATTATAATTAAAACCGCGTGTTCTTATGATGAAAAATACTCATTTCATCACCGTGCTCATAGCAACTATAAACCTATGCATGAAGTTTTAGAACCATATAAAAGTGTCTTCTTTGAACATGACAGCAGTTGTGTTATTTGTCTTTGGCGTGATTAAAAGAATGACTTTCTTTAAAGAAAGTTTATTTTATTCATTTTGTATTTGGAAAGTCTTCAAACCTGTCGAGTCATGCCAATTTTAAAGGTGTCTTGTCAACTGGGCAATTTTTCATTTTGTAACATTAATCTTGATTTTGGATAATAAAAGTAAAATCATGTCTGGTAAGATCTATCAACCAGAAGAGTTTTTGACATCGTAAAGTGATGTTCATTTATAATATTGGAATGCATATATGCATAGGACTTTGCTTTATGCTAAGCAAAATATTCTGGCTAACTATAGTCAAACAGCTATATTTATGGGACAGATGAGTAAGATATTCCAAACTGTGAAGAGTTAATCTCATTCACATTGGAAAGTAATTGTGTACTTTTGTGAAATTATAAAATACAAAGCATGTACATACAATTTTTCTGCAAATACAATCCAGATCTAGGCATAGCTACATTAACATACACATTTATTACTATATCCCACCTGCATAATGTATCATTATGACATATGTATTTAGTACATATGATTCATATAGTACATACATAAGCAAAATACTATATGTATATATAATGCATACTATGCTCCTATTTTATAGACAGTCTTATAATAGCCTGTTCTTATATCCAGTTTGCCAACTTTGATTACTGTCAGTTTTTATTTTTTCAGGTTTGTTCGGGTCGCTAGTCAGCCCTGTCCAAGATGCATGTGCAGCTATAGTGCCCTAACCTTGAAGACAGCGAACATACGCTTTATGTCAAGTATGTAACCAAAATTGTGCTTTCTGAGTCCAGCCTACATTATTGCATTGGCTGTAGTGACAAACTCCTTGGAACACCAGATGACATAGTCTGCATAGATAGAACTATGGATCCAGATTGGAATCTTATCAAGAATGTTGATCATGAAGATTATAAATGGGATAGTAGATAGGACTTGTAGGATGCCTTCTTTGATAGTTCTCATCTTGGTTTGGCGTTTCCTGTTTTGGGCCTTTCTGTTGGTGAGGTACTGACAGAGCCATCCAATGTATTCTGTAGATCTATAACAATGCATTTTTAGCTCAAAAATTTTCCTTTCAGAGTTTATCCTAAGCTTTTTGTAAAATACTGTGGTATGGTGTTTTTTCCATCTTGAAAAGCATCTTCTGCTTCCAGTGCTAGATAAGCACATGAATTTTCAGCTACACATATATTGCTCCACAACTTAAGGAGTTTAAATGGTTTTGAAGACTATTACAGTCCTTAATGTAAAAATAAGCTTGATATAAATTGCAAATTATAGCAGTAAAAAGCATTTTGTAATGTTATGAATATTTTACACTGCACTGAACTATGTCAAGTTTTGAATTCTTGTCTATAAATAAGTTTGAATGTTACTAAATAACATTTTTTTTACAAATTTTATTTTTTGTAATACATTTTTATAATCAGAGTAAAATAAGTTGTATATTGATACTTTTTAATATTTGTTTTTTATTATTCATAAATTTCATGGAAAATAATCTTTGACTGTCTTGAAGATGGTCACAGATTGATGAACGTTCAAGAAAGACATCTTCCTAAAAAGAAGTGGAAGCTACGTACACTTGGACTTGCTTTTGGTAGCAGTACAGTTGCCTATTTACTCTATCACCAGGATGCAGAAGTTAAGAACTTGGAGGTGAGTCATGGCAGCGCATGTCACCATGCTTTCTTCTTGCAGTTTTGTCATGCTTACAGATTGCCAAATCTTAAAGCTAATGAGTCAGACGAAGTTAAATGCAAAGTTGCTGATAAGTTAATAAAACAGTTTGTCTCAACACTAAATTTTGAATATTTTTGAGAAAAGTATATTTAGTTTGTTCCTTGTTACTGCTTGAGGAGCATAGTGTCACAACACCACCTCGGCAGAGAGCCCGGTTTTGGGCAGCCCCTCTCAGTTGGGCCCAGGTGGTTCCGACGTCTTTTGCCTCGCTTTCTACTGTTCTTTTCCAAGTCTGATTTGGTCTCCCAACTCTCCTCTTCCCCTGAGGGTTCCAGTCAAGTGCCTTCCTGGCAATGGTGTCAGCTGGTTAGTGCAGTGTGTGTCCTATCCAGCCCCATTTGCGCTTTTTGATGTCTTGACTAGTGGCATTCTGGTTGGTTCTTTTCCACAGGCTGCTGCTGGAGATCTTTTCAGGCCATCTTATTCCCAGAATATGGCGTAGGTATCAGTGGGTAAAGGTCTGGAGCTTGTTGTTGTCACTCTCCAAGTGTCAGAACCATACAGTAGGACAGTTTTCACATTGGTGTTGAAGATGCAGGCCTTAGTGTGGAAGGATAATGCTGGAGAGTTCCAGATGGGGTGTAGACTGTTAAAAGCATGCCTGGCCTTGTTAATGCAGCTTTTGGTGTCATTGTCCGCTCCACCGCCCTTGTTGACAATGCTTCCCAGATACACAAAGCAATCGGTTTCCAGGATGTTCTCTCCTTGAAATTGGATTGGAAGTTCCTGCTTATTGTTGATTCTCATCACTTCGGTCTTCTTTCTTTTGAAAAGTTTATTGATCGACCTAAATTTATTTTAAATCTCTTGGATCACTGAAGACTGCTTCTAATTGAAGAGCTATAGGCATGTTAATGAAGCCTTGTCATACAGTGACCCTAATTTTACAAAATTGCTAAAAATAAAGTCTTGACCTTTTTCCAAAATGTAGATGCAAATTTTGAGAATGGGAGTTACTCGGATTTTGGGAATTAGCACTTGTAATAAACTTAACTTAGTTATTTGAAAATAGTTTTGCACTTAGGTTAGCCCTGAAAAATCAAAGCACACATTTAAAAAGTTGCTTAGTTATACAGTTTGTGGTATTGTTAAAGGGGAGAGTGATGATCATCATCGGTTTGAAAGATAATTTCTTTGACATGTTGGCATCATTCAAGGAAAAGCAAGGTGTATTGTATGGATTTGAGGACTGAAACATGAGTTTAGTGCATATTTGAACACATGTTGATCAACTCCATGATTCTGCTACATTAATGTGGAGTGACTAGAAGTCACCTGATAATAGTGGTTTCATGCAAGGCTTAGTGTGTTGTTAAAAAAAAACCTTCACATTTATAGGACGCAATTTATTTCTGAAAGTGTTTAATAAAATGTAACAAAAATATTTGTTGTAAATAGTGAAAAAAGAATGATGATTCATTAAGACTACTCATTGTAAATTGCTGATTATGACCCTTGAACTTTCTTTACAGCAGAATTAAGGTTTTGTAGATCTTTGCTGTCGAGACATAAATTTCAGTGCATAAGATCCTTTATGGGGAACACTCAAATACTGTGGGGAAAGGGAGGCAGATGACCAGGAACTGCATGATGTGCATAGAGTTAAGAAATATGTACAATGAATTTGAGTTACAACAGAACTGAACAGTGTCATTGTGATGTCAACCTTCCCTGCATCTCCATGAAGTTTTGGGCCTTTGTGCCCTTTGGTGGATTATCATTAGATATATATATATGAATAATTACAGCCCTTTAACTGATGTAGCATACTATTGGTGACTACATTCAAGAGGGCATCCAAGGTGTGGTGTTTCAAAGCATAATTTTTAAGGTTGTCATGATGATGATGATGCTTTTTATCTACATGTGGAGCTTTTACACATTTGTTCATAGTTCGTTTATATTTTGTTTACATTTGCATCATTTTAATTTTAACCTCTTTTAATTTCATCAAAGACTATAAAAAAGTTTGATCTAATGAAGTTGGGATTTCAATACATCTAGATATCCCAATCTAACTGCATGAGGCAGATAACAGACCACAGTGGAGACCCTTTTTTTCATCTGCTTCATTATTTTTTTCCGCTTATTTATCTCTGTTACCACAAAGTTAAAGGGCAAAACACCTTACATCCTGTTCTAGCTATGGCTGAGACCCCTGTCACGGTTCAGATGTCAGAGCTTCCCATGCTATTATGCAACAAATGCTGATTTCTTATGAAATCTAGAATGGGTGATTTTGTTGAAGTTTATTTTGGGGTTTCAGTTTCCCCAGGAGTGGTTGATTATTGTGGGTGAATGCAGGAAATATAATTATGGTTGCCGTGCCTGGCTTCCTTTAGCAAGATTTTCAAAGTGACTGAGTCAGCGTTTGCCCGTTTCAACTGCCTTTTGGTGGCTGTTCACACATTTTGTGTTGTTAAAGTACTTTTTAAAAAAAACTTTGCCACTCTTTATTTTATATTTAGCACCTTTTTATCATGCTTTGTCAAAGGGCCGTCATGGTGCCCCAGATTTTTGGGATAGAAATTTTACTTGGGGAAGTGACTGACAGTTGATTCTGCTTCTCTAGGTCCATATTTTTTAGTTTGAACTAGTAAAATACCTATCTCATTTCACAATAGAAAAACAACTGGTTTATCTTTTTATCAGGCGGATATTAGGCGTTTAAGCCAATGCAATTCTATTTTGCATGCTGTAGCACGTGACTTGACAGTAAATCCAGAGATTTGTGACCTGCTTACCTCGTTAACACAATTAGTTGTAAACGACATCAACTGTGGAATTCTTTTACTGAAAAGTCAGCTTTGTTTGCAATTCTTATGTTTTGTTTGATGTCTGTGTTATCCCCTTGTCTTCACCTGCTTACAGGACTGGCTGCTTTTGCAGTGACAGCTGTAGCTGCTGACTCGGCCTTAAAACACCATTCCCCCACCCCACCCACCCCACCCACCCCACAAGCCCTTCTGCCGAGACGTAAGTGAGCGGACAAACTCGCAAAAGGTGGTGGTGATGGTGAGGTGGGGAGAATGGGGAAGATGGGAAGCGATGGACATTGAATCGCTGTGTAACGCGCTGACTGTGGCAACCACCGCGGTGGCTACTTAATTAACACCAGTTTGCGACGTCTGCTACAAATACTGTAGTCAACAATCGGGCGTTGTGTTTACTTCAATAGTTTAAACTACAGATACATAATAAATAGGGCAGTCCAAAGTCGATTAAGACCGAGCATCGGTCGACGGTTGGGGCAGTAAAGCAGGATGAAAAAGTGTTCAAGGTCTCCCTTGCAGGGTCGGCATCTGAACATGAGGTCGCAGCATGGGGCCTGAATCACGACTGACAACTATATAATGGGTGTAGTACACGTTTGACTGGCTTATTGCACGGTTGACGTGGCAGTATTTTTCTTAGTAGTTATCTTCAGTTTTTACACAGCCTTGGCGGCGCTAAACAACAGGTGCGACATGCACTCGCGGTCTGAAAGTTATTGTTACAATACTTGGCTGTTGCCACGAAACTACATGATGTACAGGTAAAACTGCATGTCCAACCGTATCGAATGCCCCAAAACAATACTTGAATTTTACAGTGTTCGGCTGTTAGGACAATACGTCTGAGTGTGTGTGGAGGGGAGATAATGTTTGAAGAGGGAGGGGACGAGTTAATCATCTTGTGATGTACAGGCAAACCTGCATGTCTAACCGTATCGAATGCCCCAAAACAATACTTGAATTTTACTGTATCAGTGCTCGGCTGTTCGGACGTAATACGTGTGTGTGTTGTGGGGAGGGAGGGGACGAGTTAACCATCTTGTGATGTACAGGCAAACCTGCATGCTGCTGTCTAATCGCATCGAATGCCCCAAAACAAGGATGCAATGCACTTTGAGACTAATGTATCTGGAATTGTTTAGGTTCTTTATCCTCCACTTTGCGTATGATCAGAAACATTTGCAATTATGGATTTTATTTTATGTTGTCAACGTTTTCAGTTTCTTCCTAATGCGCGTGTTTCCCCACCGGAAAGTTTTCTTAGTGACAGCATATCTTTTCAATCGCATGATATTGCCCTTTGAGCTCGGCTGCGGGCGGAACTACATTATTTATCCATCGCACCAACATCAGTGAACTTTGTTATTATTTGCTTTCGTCGAAACGATGGCGCGGTCATTGACAGTGTTGGACTGGTTTACTCGTCGTTCGTGTTATCGCTCTCCACCAACCTCAAATTCCTGGGTGAAGTGCAAAGCTGTCCCCCCTTGAGGTGATCATGGGCCGGTCCGCCTCACGCGATGTAGGGCAGCGCAGAAACACTGGCTGTGCTACGGCATGCCACCGACAAGTGTGGCGCTAGGAATATGTTAGCGGTTAGCTGAGAGACGATGGCTCTCCCACAAACTGTAGATCGAAGTCGGTTCGGGTCAAACAAATCAGCTGTACATATCTATGTATAATAATGGCATCGGGTGGAGACCGTGGCACCATGACCCTATAACAGACTTAAGGTTTGGCTAATCGAACAAGACTGCCACAGATAAGCAGACGACCTCGATTGAGGGAATGGGCAGACTGAATCATCGGGGAAGCGGTCAGTGTGTTGTCATCGTCGTTGTTCTGTCGGTGTTGTGCTGGCGACCATCCTTTCTTCTTAAACATTAAAGCACGATTCTGTTCCGTCACTTTTCAATGAAATTGGTGGCTGGAAGGTGTGGAATATTTCCCCGGCAGGTGCTTTCCACGATCGGTAGCCGGTGAAAACAGAGTGGATTTGTGGAGGGCAGGATTGGTGATAAGGTTCAGTCTTGCAGACCTGCAGGTACCGGCACTGCTGGCAGCCAACCCAGGAAGTCCAGGCGATACCTCCCTGGGTACCAAGCAGCCCGGGGGTAAACGAAGCAATCGTACATCGCGTTCGCAGCACACAAGTAAGTAGCAGCTCTGAAATAAATCCCAGTCATCGTTGTCAGTGCGCACTATTTAAGCGCAGGTCGGGGTCAGAGTAACGATGACCCATCGCTGACCTGATAACAACGCCGCAAACTTGCCCTTTCAGGTACACGCACAGACCTTTCTGTGTGGGGCGGATTGTGGGGTGAAAAGGGTATGTGTGGAGGGGTCTTTATCTGTATGTCCAGCATGTTTCATTTGTTTCCCACAAGCCGGCCTCTCGCCATTATCTCAGAAGTTGGCCTTGTTGCTTCTTGACATAAACTGAAAGACTTCTGCACTGGGCCAACTGCTGGTACACTGGCAAGTCGTCCGTGAAACCACGAACTTGTAATACACGTCCGTGGTGAAATTCTTCCTGCTTTCCACGACGCTTCATGGTTACGTGGAAAAGTGAGCTACTCAAAAAAAAAAAAAACAACACGATCGAATCGCACAGCCACTACTGTTTGCCGTTCTGTACAATGAAAAATATGACGTGGAAGCCAGACTATCCTTTATTCGATTTGCAAGTGATTAAAAACTGAGAAAAATTTTAATCTGAAAAATTTCGGGTGACGATCAGTGTAGTTATTGAGTATATGGCAGGCCTGTTGTAAGAATAATTAAAATAATTTCAGAATAATTAAAATGACAAGTATAGCTTACCAGATTTACAAGAATTAAGCTGATTATTTTTCCTTTGAGTCGGATGACTTAAATGCTCTGCTAGAATGACAGGAGGTAAGACACACACCAATTGATCCTCACTGAATGAGATTACATATTAATTAACAATATAGAAGTTTGTTTGAAAAAAACTTTGGTATGTGAAATAAACAACAAACTAACTAGTCGACATGCAAAGTCATTTGCTCAGGAGGAGTATGTGCTTTTAAAAAATACACCAGAGGCCGACTAGACTATAGCTTAAATCGTTAGGAAAGATATGTATGACATCCGGTCTGACTCTTTTTTTATGATGTAGTTTTCAGTGTTGCACAATCCTGCATAACTAATATTACGAGATCAGTGCTGATTTTTGACTGTGCAGTCTAAATTAGCCTCACTGCCATTTACCCAGCAATGACAGAAGACACAAATCTGTAAAACAACTCGTGCGCTAGTTTACTAGCAAGAAATTTCAGTTCATATGCAATAAAATAAGGTCTGCAGTAAAGTACACAATGAAACAACAGAGAATATTTTCATTTCTATTCCTAAATGTCTCTACCCATTACTTCAGTTTTGCAATCACACAAACTTTACCAAGCCTCTTTATTTAATATAAGTCTTGTGCAGTGATTACCAGTAAATCATTCAGCTACACTAGACCCTAATTGTCTACTCTTTTTTAAATTCAGCTCACACCCTCTGTACCCTGACACACATCAGTAGATCATAACAGCACTTTGATATTATTCTAGTTACTTTCCACTAGTTTCAAGACATGTTTATTTAAAGGGAGGATTAAAATGTAGTCCACTCACTTCTGCGTGTGCATTCATTTTTTATAACCTATAGAACTTTAAGAAATTCTGTTTCAAATAAATGAAAAAAGTTTTGTAGCTTAAAGTGTATGTGTAGACCCTCTTAAACAGTTTTAGTGAATAGCTTTTGCTGAAATATCTTTATTCTCTGAACCTGAAAGGTATGTGTGCACATAATGTTCCAGAGTCTGTCCGCATTTCAAGAGCAGGGCCATGCATCTTTGATAGGCGCTATAACCTCTAGTGTTATAGATTTTCCTCTCAAACAGCTTGAAAGCAAGTTTTAAAAGATTTTGCCAGAGGGGTTAGATTTCTGCCTTGCTTCTCTGGATATTTGAATAACCAAAAGCCATTCAGGTGGTAGATTTCAATGAATGTTTATGCTGTTTTGTGCTTTTTCTTTGAGATGTACTGATAAAAAATGGGGAACACTCTATTTGCAAGTATACAAGACTAACGCTTAAAAGGTTTTATTGCAAAGTTTCAGTGTTGCCGTAGACAAATTCACTGGGCATAATTTAAAAGGTCTGAATTGTGGGAAGTCTTTAGTTCAAGGAGGGCAACAACAGTCAGAAAAAATAACCCCTGGCGTTAATGGCATTTATTTGCCTATAACAAGGACATGGCACTTAAGTAGCCTTGCAGAAAATAGGAGGGAGGTGGAGCTATGTATCTCAGATTCAATTGCTTTTCCTCAAGTTTTGCTGCAGGGTAACCCTCTCACTGCTTGCAGAGTGGATGCCTGCCCCCCTAATTCACCCCCCACACACACACCCTTGTAATAATATTTCTGTTTCATAATCTCTCAGTATTTGATTACCTTCAAATACCGTGGTGATAGTCGAGTGACTAATGTGCTTGTGTTACCACTGAAGTAACCAATCGCGACAGCCATCCAACTTGTCCGTCTACTGCACTGAGCTCGAAAGTTCTAGATTAGTGGAAAGTGCACCGGGAGCTGCCTTACGATTGGGTGATCAACATGCATAAAGGTGCGAGTCCCTCTTGCGCGTCACCTACATCTTAGAAGATAGCCAGCAGTTGCGGTGGTGCTTTATAATTTTTTTAAAGTTTTTAAAGATATACAAACGAGTAAACGTTTTGATTTGACGGACTACCATTGACCTCCATAGCTCGTGCAACTCGGACAAGCGATTACGGTACGGTACTTTCGCATCGCTGGTCACTTTTGAAATGTTCAGACATCGCTAAAGATAAAGAAATTGATTTTTCCGACTATAGCTGCAGTGATGAGTACTTGTTGACTATCAGGCAGGAAACCTGCAGTTGTTTACTATTCCCGAAAATGTTAATCGCTAGCCGCACGCACGTGCGCATGTTTG
Source organism: Pomacea canaliculata (assembly GCF_003073045.1). NCBI lineage: Eukaryota > Metazoa > Mollusca > Gastropoda > Architaenioglossa > Ampullariidae > Pomacea > Pomacea canaliculata. The sequence goes on along the minus strand of NC_037593.1, from coordinate 1,902,046 downwards.
TGTGTGCATGCGTGTGTGCGGAGTTCGCAAGACTGAGAGAAAGGGAGAACGCGGCCCACTAACTTCTTATACTAATGTGCAGTACTTCTTGCTGATGATGATCCATCTTGTTTCTTTTTCCTTAGCACGATCACGGCCTTGTCAAGACTCCTTTGCCATCTAAGCTGTGTCTGGGTTACAAGAACTCTCTCAGATCGCAGGACACTAGTAGTGTTAGAAACTCAGTAAGGTTTTTGTCGAGCACTGATCCAAACATAGGCATTGCCCTTTCAAAGCAGCTAGCGTGCACCGCGCGGTAAAGACTTGTCAAGAGTTGGGGGCAGTCTGCCGCCGTTCGTCCAAGACTTCACGGATGACTGGGGGCACGTTGTACATCAGTGCGCAGGACCTGAGGATGGTGCACGACCAGGCCTGGCTCTTCTCCATGCTGCTGGTGGCGGTGATTGTGGGCGGCATGCGGACGACGCGGCGCGGCTTTTTGCGGACGCTGCACGTGTGTGCAGGTGAGCTGTGGGGCAAGGTGTGCGTGCTGGCCCCCCATCACGTCATCGCCTCCACGCTCAACGTCAAGATGCCGTCCAGTGTTCGACGTCAGATGAAGACAGCTCATCGCCACGTCGTCAGGATGCTGATAGGCAAGAGGGCGCTGCTGGGCTCCCGGCGCCTAGCCTCCAAGGGCAAGCACTCGCACAGTGCCAAACATGGCAAGAAGCGGCTGAACAAGACGGTAAGAGGTTCACACGAGACGTAAATCCGTCAGTGTAGAGAGAAAAAAAAAACTATGACTCACTGTGCAGAAGATCGTCGCCGATAGTCTTTAAAGTATAGAGAAAGTCGTTTCATTTTAACTTTTAGAATGTTTACATTAAAGGACAGCCTTGAAGAAAGACACACAAGACATTGCAGACAACTGCTAGAATTACCTTTTGTTGCCGTGATATAGTCCTAGTTTCTGGCACGGCGTTAAACCCAAACAAACAAAAACTTTATTAACAATGTATTTGTTGATGACGCAGTAAACTTCTAATTCAAAAGGCAAGGATTAAAAGGTGGACTAGAAGGAAATCTGGTGACAGCAGGAAACAGGGTTTGTAGTTTGCCGAACCTTAGTGTTTACATTTAGATTTGTCCAAGTAAGGACTTGTTAAAAAATGGATTATATTACCCTTGTGGTCCTCACAAGCCTTTATGTTGGTAAAATATTACCACAAAGCCATTTTGATAAGATTATCAAATCCGCGTTTGGTCATATTCACACGCCGTATAGATGACTAGGGGCCAGAATACGGACCATTCTCTATTCCCCTCCTTAGCCAGATTCCATTTGAGTCACATGATTGGCAGGTCTCATTTACGATGTTTCGCGGAACTTTTCTCCCATTTTGACTGTAGACCGGCCAGTTGGTATTTAAACTCCGCAATAGCCCAGTGACTAGCTTAGTCTGTAGACGAGAAAATGAAATAGGATGCAGTTTAGTTTGATATGTACTTCATTGTAAAAGAGACCGTGTGTAAGAAAGGCAAGCGGCGAGTTGGTTTACAGCAGGATTGGGAGCCTTTTTTTTTCTTTCAAGAGCCATTTTGATATGTATAACAAAATTCGTGGGTCATACAAAATCATCTACTTAAAACTTAGCCAGCTCTGTTTGGTTAAACTGTAGTTTTGCCGCCGTGTGTTGAACGTGTGCAATCCCAGCCTGCCTGGCTTCTGTTCTCTGAGACACCACAGTCTGTCTACACACAAACATTCTTGCATATGCACAAATTCATAAACCCAAACGAATTTTCCAGCAGATGCTTTTTCATTTGCGTATCCAGGCAGTTTTGACGATTTAAAAAAAAAAAGTTATTGGATGAAGAAGTGTCAACAACCGACATCAAAACGGAAGTGGTCTACCCTAGAGTTGGGACGAAGGTCCCATGCATGCCTAATTCTCCAAAATCATCCATAAAGGCGTGCAGCAGACGAGAAACATACGTGTATGTCCAGTCATGTACTCGTATGTGTCCTGTGTATCCCGTAATAGACGTCCCTTGCTTATCCTTCGAAATTTATGCTACTATTATTGACTTTATATATATATATGTTGCTACGAAAGAAAACGCATTTACTGAAATCTGCGTCAGCCTTGTAGGGCCGGATCAATTTTTTTCGCGTGGGCTGGATGTTCCCCACCCCTTGTTCACAGGTTCTTGTGTACACGTGCTGCGGATAACCTGCAAGGGTGACAGTCGCTGGCGTGACGGCGAGCACCCGATCGTTTGCTTGTTGCGGTGAAATGAGTTTAGTCTAGCGACTCCATTTTTGTTTGTGTTTTTGTTGGACGCAAGGCAGTCACTCTGCCAGCATCTGCAGTTTTGTTTAGTCCTTGTGTCGTTGTTAGATGTACAATCGATGGTTTGGGATCGCAAGAAATGTGCTGGCTGTGCTGTATTTAACGCAGAACTTTTTCTCCACACACCTGGCTCTACGAATGAAAGGCAGGGCTTCTGCTAAGGCTAAATTGTTTGGGGTCCCAGGGACCCCTTCTTCAGATTTTTAAGGGGTCCCTGTTCTTTGCCCAAATTTGAATGGGACCCCATTGACGAAAATTAAAGGGGTCCTCCAAACTTTTAATGCGTACTGTATGCAATTTTTTGCGTAAGCAGAAGCCCTGGAAAGGTATGGTGTAAGGGGGAGAGTATCCGAGAAGTGACCTCCCTTGCGTCATCTGCTGTTTGCGGTCAGTAGGTTTATGGCTGGTCACCAGCCTGAGGAGAAGGGCCGGTTGGTGTGTTTGTGTCGTTGGTGCTCAGTACAGGGTGGTTGAAGCGCGCAGGCGGGTGACGGGTAACGTTATCGCTAGGTATAACGAGCGTACGGAGGGTGCGCTGTGATCAGCACCTACAGGGATCTGGCCTGACCTGGCGACCGTGCATTACCACTAGCCATTATATAGCCGCTGCTGGGATATAGCCTTAGTTGCTGGCTCGGCACCAATCCCCCCAACCCGCGCGCACCACTAGCCCTCCAGCCCCCGATGTAGCAATCAGACCTTTGGGATCTTGGAGCATTGTGGGTTTGAGAGAAGGGAGGGGTGAGAGCAAGCGTTGGCTCATCTTTGACGGGAATCATGACGTTAACAGTTCAGGGAAACATGTAGCCTGGACATTGACAGTGTCTTTCATGGTTTATTTCTGTTGTCTTTATGGGTATTACTGCTGTTTTAAGTAGTGTACCTGTGGGTCTGTTGCTGCTGTCTTTCATAGTGTCTCTGTGGGTCTGTTGTTGCTGTCTTGAATGTCTTTTCAAACACACACACACCACCACCCCATCTTTCCCTTGCCATTGAAGCCTACAGCAGCACTGAAACATGTCTGAAGGTTGTCCCAGATCTTGTGCTTTTATTTGTTTGAATCCATTACATCTAGCTGAAATCTCTTTAAGTAGCCATTTCCTTTAGAGAATCTTGAATGTTGTTTTACAGGAACCATGCATACATTGACCACAATAAAGATGTATTTAACTTTTCCTGTAGATCATAAATAAATTACCCTTGCCTATTTGCACCCAGACAATCTTACGGTCGTTAAGCTTTAATACTAATGATTTGGAAGTCAGATTTCACTATTCACACCACCTCCAGAGCAACCTTTCTTTGCGCACACAATGGTCTTCTCTCACGCACATAGTAAATGCCTGATTCACATGTAGTCTTCTTGTTTGATGTTTTTATACGTAAATGGACAAAGGATGACCCAGTTTTAAGAAAAGATAAATATTTAACTTTGGAATTACTAAAAATCCAAACATGGTCTAGTCCTCTTTAGTGATTATTCTTTACTTAGCTCAGAGAATAAAGGTTCAGCATTGGTTCATTGACGTAGTATTCTTTGCTTACATTTCTTGCCAAAACATGAGGCTGTTCAGTTTTTTTTTTAATGATAATAATAATACTCTGAGTATCCTCCATCTTTGCATCTTCTGTTAAAATAATGAAATCCCATCCACTCCTTTGGCTGGTACCCATTCTAATGTGGGAATAAAGACAGAGTACCCTCTCCCCACACTTCCTCTCCCATCGTACCCTGTGCAATAGATATTCCTGTATATTTCAGACGATTTTTTTTTTTTAAAATGTTTTTAAAGATTCTCCTATCTCTTAATGGTGACTGCATAAATGACATTTAGTCTTGTTTGAGAAATATTTACGCTCGTTCAACTTTTCCTTTGATGCTTTTTTTGAACCAGTCATTTGGTTTCAGTGATTAGCCATGGCCAGTTTTATCCATTCTACAATATGAATAAAAGAATCATGGTATCATTCTCCTTAACCCTAAGGTTAAGCTGTCTGAAAGCTTAAAGCCAAAGTTTTGGCTTAACCATCAAAAATCTCTATTGATTTATGTGCCTAGGATGTCTTTAAAAGAGTTTTGAGTCTCCAGTCTTAAGTTTAGCCACTTTCTCATGCTTGTGGAAGGGATAGTCTTAATGTTTATGCAGCACCTATAAGAGTTGCTGACCTACATGTAATGCATTTTTATCTCATACAGTTCATGTTGGTCACTCACACCATCAGACCACATAGTGTATCTGGAAAGATCCAGTGATCCTTGTACCCTTTGTTCTAAAGCCCAAGTCACTGTGTTTGTATGAAGAGGTCGTGACATAGTTGATCAGTTTAATCTTTACTAGGTTGTACTTTTAGATGTACCGATTGGGCATAGCAATTTATCAACTTAAGTCATTGACCTTCTCCACTAAACAGCCAGCTTTATGAATCTTTGACCTATGTGATCGTTGCCCTATGTATCACCTGTTAAGGTAGGAAGATGTCTGAGCAGTGGTGCCACCTTTGTCGATGTCATTCTGAAATTGTGATCAAAGATTAGAAAGCAGGGTCATAGCATTTGTCCCATGCCCAGTGGACTCATTTTGGTTTACGATGTCACCTCGATTTACTTAGTGCTATGAATACAGTGTGACCTTATGTAGGTCTTTTCCTGATGGCTGGGTGTAAAATTAGAATGTGAAAATGTTGTTGGCCACTTCTCAGTGATGTTGCTGGAATGGGAAGGTTGGTGTTTTACTGGACATGTCAGAGGAAGCACCATGAAAGGTAATTAAATAGACATTCTGATGGATGCTTCAAGCTGGGGAATTTTTGAAAAAGAAAGTTCCTTACATACCAGTTGAACTGCTAATCTCCTTCAATGCCAAACGGCTCCATGTATGCATCTTTACGACTTCAGCGTAGAATTATTCCATGGAGGAAAAGGCTTTTTCGCTGTTTCTGTGTGCAAAGATATTCTCTGAGACAAAGAGAATGCAAAAGCTGTGTAAGTTGTTGAATTTTTGGTGCATTTTAATGACTGAAATATAAACACTTAATATCTTGCAACTTTAAAACCTTAAAGTTTGTATTTTGTTTGAAAACAACACCAATGGATGTTACAGGTAACCCTTTATCGGAAAATGCCTTTAAAGGCTATGTCACGATTATGGGGACGATTCAACGAGTTGGAATTGCCCATCTTCCTGCGGCGGCCTCTTTTGAGTTTGTATATCTGGATGTTTGGATGCCGTCTGGATGAAGCTGAGGTTGAAGATCTGCGACATTACAGAAATTTAGGAGAGTTTTTCCGTCGACAGCTGAAGCCTGATGTCAGACCAATTGATGATAATTATGTCCTGGTAAAGACTTTCTACCGTTTAGATATAGTTAAATTTTGTGTATTCTTTTCTGCCAACCTGTCATGAGATAGCTTCTGAGCTACCTGTTAGGCATTTAATTTCAGTAATGAATCAATCAGTTTTACAGTCTAAAAGTTTTTCTAAAACTTGAAGATAACATGACATGTTGATATTCTTCTGTAATGATGAATGTGTTTGGCTTTTTTACCCCAGACAAGCCCCTCAGACGGAAAGATTTTACACTACGGACGAGTGGAGAATGGTATTTTGGAACAAGTGAAGGGAGTGACATACTCTTTGCGGGGTTTCCTTGGTCCACAGACTTGGCGTGATGCCAAGTCCACTAACATCAACCACATATCTGACACGGAGTATCAAGAGGAGTTAGGCATGCAGCCTGACCATGATCTCTTTCACTGCATTATCTACCTTGCCCCTGGAGACTACCACCGCTTTCACTCCCCAACCAACTGGGTTCTCCACCACCGCCGTCATTTCCCAGGTGAGACTGACACCAAGCTTGCTTTTTGATTTTTCCAGTTCTTTATTTTTTATTTTTGTTAATCGTTATTTTACTTTGAGAAATAGGAATTGTTACATGTCTTTGGACGTATAATTATAGGAATCCAGTTCAGGCTATGTTGCTTAGCTTTTTTTAATCACCAAGGCCAAATTCGGAAAAGAATAGTTGCATAGATGTTGTAAATCATTTTGTGAAAATAGCATATAAGGAATTGATATTCCCACAACAGCCTAGTTGTGTTATGTCAACAGAAATCAGATTAATTTGAATAATATTTATAATGCTATGACAGTTATAGAAACTTTCAAAGAAAGCTATTGGCTTTTGGCTAGGTGGTGGTATTATTTTTTTAAAGTCTGTTTTAAAGAGAATGGGGGCCATGCAATTATAAAAAGATCATAAATAAGAAGAGACTGCAAATTAATTGTGAAGTTTTAACCGAAATAGCCAGCTTTTGCAGAGCTGTGCACGTGCAGATGCACAGTCAAGAGACATTGTCAATTGCAGGAGAACTTCTGAGTGTCAACCCTGGCATTGCACGCTGGATTCAGGGTCTGTTTAACTTCAATGAGCGAGCCGTGTACACAGGAACATGGGATCATGGTTTCTTCTCTATGTGTGCTGTTGGTGCCACCAATGTAGGCTCTATCAAGATCTATTGTGATGAGGTAGGTACTGTCGTCAGTCATCTGTAAAAAATAACCTGGAACTTTCTCACAGATGTACTTTTCTTGCATTTGTTGACAAAGGTAATAACGATTTAAGTTTTCAGGTTTAGTATTTTCCCTACCATTATTCTTTTGCATATAATTTTTTTGCATGAACAAACTTTAATGAATGCGGATGTGCTTAAAGAGTGTTTGTTCTTGGAACAGGATCTGAAGACAAACACACGTTCCAAGTATCCTGAGGGTGCCTACTTTGATAAAGTCTTCCAGTCGTCCATTCAGGTAGCTAAAGGATCCATGTTTGGGGAATTTAACCTTGGTTCAACGATTGTGCTTATTTTTGAAGCTCCTAAAGGTTTCCAGTTTAAGGTCCATGACGGGCAAAAGATCCGTTTTGGCCAGGCTCTGGGCACACTATCTTGATTTGTTGGTTCAGCCGATGTGGATTTATGGAGAGGTTTTTGTGGCATGATTTTCATCCTGTTCAGCTTCATCGAAATTTCTTATAAAACTTAATATACAGTATGGTCTAGCTGCTGGTCAGATTTCACACAGAAGTTTGTGGAAGAGCCTGTGGACTGAAATAGTACTTTATAATGTTTCTGCATTATTAAGTCTTTCTCGATGTGATTTACCTTTTGAAAGGTACTAATTCTTATTTTGAATAAAATTCTGAACATATTTACAAAACACCACTGACATCGTTCATTTTATATTGACTAGTTTTATTAAGACTGTCAAAAACATTTACATGCTGATACAAGTGAAAGATTCAGTTCCATGAGGAGGAGAGACCTGCATTTAATGCAAGTTGTAGCCTTTTACCAAAACTATGTTTTATTTCTATGTTGAAGCTCACTTTATATCTAAGTTGCTGTTCAGTTGCTATTTTTTTCCAGATTGTTGGATCAAGTAATGGGGATAGAATCTGTAGAGTTTGTTACACTGTCCTTTCATTGAACAGCATTTGGCCCAAAATCTTTCTTTTATGTGCTGCTGTTAGAGATAACTTTCCAAATCTGCCCATGCAAATTGAGTATCTTGCTGGAATGTCCAAGCTGCTGACTTAAGATTGAAAGCTAACCCAGGTTGGGAACCTTCTATGACTAAATTTCATTACCTTATACTACTCAGCAAATTACTCTAGTCTATTCAGGAGAAACAAGGTTTCATTGCATTTTCTGTGACATAGAGTTAGGCATATCATTATGGAAACACCTTGTTAGCCTAAGGTGGAAGCATTCAGATTGGCTGCAGCCTTCAGTGACTTTTAGCTCAGTCAACATCTGCTTTTCCCAGAAATATTAATAATCCTGTAACAACTAATGTTTATAACTGTTGACAAGACTTGACAGCTACAATGCTGATTACAAGTCAAAGAGTCTTCACATTTTTCAGGAAATTTAATATTACTATGCACAAAACAATCAGCATTTCATCCATAATGCTGCAATGGACATGAATTCTGCTTCATATTTACATTATTGTGAAAGATCAGAAAGATGTAGAAGATGCTGTATGTATATTTTGTAAAGCTACACCCAGCAGTGAGTGTGGTAGATAATGCAAAAATAGATTGGCATCTTTGTAAGTGCTCCATTCCATTGGCCAGTGACTAAGATCTGGACATGAATGAAAATGAAGGAAGTTGATGTAGCACGGGAGAAGGAACTGTGATATAAAAACTTCTGTTTTTGTTTTGATGTGTTTTGGGGGAGATTCTTTTCATTCAAATTTGGTTTGTGACATAAAAAGTTGTTATCATCTGCATTTGAGGTCATACAAGCATTTATTCATTACATGGTGGATGAAGATGTTAGGATATATAAGATCAGTCAAGCATTAAAGATCTATGTATATATGTGTGTGTGTACTTTTTACATGAAACATCAGAAGGACCCAGTTCATTTGGTTCAGTGTGCTTTTTAAAAGACATTTTGAAGAACAATATTAATATGGACAAAATTTAGTACATCACCAGCAAATAGGCAACTTGGTGCTTGTCAGAGTGCCTTAAGTTTTGATCCAAGAGGCAATGAAGAAGTAGCAAATGTGATAATTCTTCATTTGTTTTATATTTAAAGACAAACAGGTACTTTAGACTATGTATCATTCCATTCCTTTGATCTCGCTGCTCCATTTGTTCCACCATTTCAGTATTGAATGGGTTGTGATCATCATTAAGAGACTGCGGCTGAATGAAATCTGACTTGTTTGTTTGGTATCTCATTTATTTGTACGACTTGTTAGATTTTCTGCAGTTATGTTTTGCTTTATTAGGACATTTATATGGATGCTGAACAGTGAACTGAAAACTTTTATCTCAAAAACCATCAACCTCTAATTACCTTTTACATAGTCTTGCACAAGTAACACAAAGCTTGATGCAAGGAGCCACAGAGTTCATTGATGATGCTAACAAAGTTGCGGGTTCTCACACCACACTTTAATGGGTTCTGTAATATTTCTGTATATTTCTTTTAAATGGGAGCTGTGTTTGTTTCAGCTCACTAGAAATATTTTTGAGAGTGGAACAAATTGTTTACTATTTAGCTAAAGGTGTTACTAAACTGGAATGCAAATCTGAATGTGCTGAAGATTGGATTTGTCACTTTATGTACTGCCCTGTACATCTTTGAAAGAAACCAGGAATTGTTTACAATGGAGAATAAAATTCAGAAATGATCAGTTTTTGAGTTTCTGCTGTTGTACTTTTTTTTTCTCTTCATGCTTTTCTTTGTGACTGTTTTAGGATTAATTTTGTTTTTTTTTAAAAGATTACTAACCATTTATGTTTTGGTAATTTTAAAAAATAATCGGGTTTTTTTGGAGGGGAGAGATAGTGGGAATATTTATTTCCACAACAAATATTTAACCAAAGGATAAAACGTTGACCAAATGGGGAAAAAGCATGAAACATGTACATTGTGGTCTTGAGTATGCTCCTCTGTAAAAATTTTAGCAACCTGTTGCTTGTTGTAACTTATTTTTGTATCTTTATCAATACTACAGGATAAATTTAAACTGGAATTCAAATGTTATTTTTTTATTTTATCATACAAACCTAGCAGTTGACTGATTATAGTTATGGTCACCAATACAAATTAACAGTTTTGTTTTTGTTTTTTAATCTGGTTTTAACAAGTTTCATTTTCTCACATATTGAAGTGTTTGCAGATTAGTTTATTATGTTTTCAGTATAGCCTTATGCCAAGTTCATATGCTTAGAAGTGCTAAAAATATCCTCATAATGTCAAAGAATGAAGAATATAGTGGACAGAATAGATGAATACAGCTTGCACTAACTTTGCTTTTAACGGTGCAGACTTTTGTGTCACATAAGTCTAATTTGTTGGAAGGCGTTGTTAAGACTGTGTAAGATTGTTGCAAGTCAGGGGTGTATGTGTGTGAGAGAGTGAAAATAAAAAGGAGAAAAAATGCAAGAATATCCATTTTAACAACAATTTTTTTAAGAACAGATGGTGAAGTGTTTATGTCTTATGACAAAGAATTAAAAGAACATGTTTTAAATACACAGACTTTAATTGTTCTTTGTACTATGTTGTCATAATTCTACTAGAATTGAGAGAAGAAAATATAAGAACCACAGTGTAACTTTATCATCTTCCAGAAAAAACATTCGGTTGTCCTCAGGGGAAGTGTTTAGGATAAACTTCTTTTTTTTTTTTTTTGCAAAGTGTTCTTTCACAACTTGAACTTTATAACCTTATCTACATTTCTCCAAGAAAAAGGCAAGTTGATGCTTGACAAGCGAAGTATGACAAAGAGAAAAGCACATTTTTCTGTAAGAACAACATAAGTAACATACGAGGCAAGAGGTGCACTACCTATAAACTTGACTAATAATTATCCTTTTGTACTTTCTGGGCTCCATCTAAATTTTGATAAGAAGGGACACACATCAGTCTGGACAGACTCAAAAAGTTAATTCTTTTCTAAGATCACAAGACATGTCTTATGCATGTTCCATAATGTCTGCATATCTTCTATATTTTCATTAAAAATATCTGCACATTTAAGTCGCTTTCATCTAGCCATTCAGGTATTAAATTTTCCTAGTTCAACAGAAGTATGGAAATAACTGAAATTTATTTTACTGAATTCAAAGAAGCAAACTTGAGCATACCTTATACATGTATTCGGCTTTTTAAAAGTAATTCAACGATGTAAAATTAAAATGCATAGAGAAAGTTGCAGGCATAACATCAATAACACAACAGTGAAATAGATAACTGGATTAACAATGACTATTATATTTCTATGAGTATATCATGTATAATGTAAAGCAGTGGTGCCCAACCTTTTTTCACCTGACGGCCGCACTGGACTCAATAGAAAGTCTCGCAGGCTAGAACATGGTGGTTTTGCCAGAATCATGATGTTAAAAATAAAATATTATGTTGTGTCTGGCTAAGATGAGCGGGCCGGATGTGGGATGTGGCCTGCGGGCTGTAGGTCGGGTACCTCTGATGTAAACTAGATAAAAAGTTTTTAAAGTACTGTACAAAGATACATGGTTTTAATTTCTTTAAATTTTAATTTTTTGTAAATGCAACTCATTCCTGAATAGATGACAAAACTGGAATGTGGAAAAGCATCGAGATAAATTTCTATTCACTGGCCATAACCAATTGTTGAACAAGGACAAAGACTGGCATGCTTGGGCTCAATACTCTGTTACTTTAAGGTGTCAAAGTATTTTTTAACGCACATGCAGCCTGCACAATTTTGAAAAAAAAAACAAACACACTAAGGATGTCCCTACAAACACAAACAAACAAAAAATCAATAAACAGCAATGTAAAACTACAATGTTTTTTAAAAAGCGTGGATATTCCTCAGTGTTTTTCCTCTTAAATTATCAAAATTATCACCAAGGACGCGTATAGGATATTAGTTCGTGATTATCACAATACTCTCTTCACATACATTCCTAGAATCTGACAACCAAATGCACAGCAGCAGAAACTGAAAAATTGTGATGTACGACTTAACATAAAACTGTATATAATCTAAGAGATCTCAGTGTACAAGAAGTACAAAAAATATCTGAAAGAATGCAAATCAAAGTAAATAAAATATTTGTAGCAAAAATTATTGCACGTTGAAGAAATAGTCTACTTATCTGTAGTTATTTTACAGCTTAGATTTTCTCTTTAAAATGCAAGTGACTCAGTTATATCCTTCACATCAAAATCGCCAAGCGACTTGACGTTAACCTGCATAACATGTCTGCAATGTGAAAAAAAAGTTTAGAGATTGTCTTCTAGACACTGTAAATGTCAGTTACATAGCTTCAGATATAAATTACAAGGCTTGCTTCTCATGAAAGCTGTATAAACAAATTTCAGAAAGTCCATCTCCATGACATACATCCATATTTTCTGAAAGTGATTTCTGTCAAGGTATCCCACTCCTTCAACTTAAAAATACATGTCTATAAGTAAAAAAGAAAAAAAATTGAGCTAAATCTAGCATACAATTAAAAAGGGGGATACATGTAAATGAGTATGTGTACTTCCAAATATTAACTACTGAATTTTTCTGCATCATAGGTAAGAAAGTATATGGGGAATGTATCATACTACATAACAGTCTACAGAACATCAGAAGAGTTAAATGTTGCTGCTCTTCTAATATAAAGCAGAAAAGTCGACTGCTTCAGTGTGATTGGTTCTCAGTTATTCTCTGTTTGACTTACAGCAGCCAGTAATTAAAATTATGGCAAACAAGTATAAGGGATGAAGTTACTCTCACAATATTACTCTTTGTGTTTAGTTGCAACTCTGACAGATAAATTGATTTTGGCAAAGGCTAGGAATCAAACCAATGGCAAAATTCGATTGTAAAAAGCAAATGTTAGGAAAATCTTTCAAACTGTGTCAGAGGTGTGCCAATGGAGAAGTAAGGAGCCAGACTGAGATGGTCTATAGTACTGTACTGCAGTGATTCACTTCAAGCAACTGATGCAAATTTCTGCACAGAAAGTCTTTCACTTGGTAACAGAGAGTTAGGCACTTCTAATCGAATCACTAGTTCAACCTGGCAGCAAGATATTGCTGAAATTTTCTACCTGACTTTTCGAAGATAAATGGGTCAATCAAGCTTCTGATGAAATGTATCATCATAATGACCTGGTATTGTCAGTTGTAATGAACTTGAAGCTAAGGTCTTTTGAGCTCTTTCTACTTTCTCAAAACAAAAACAAAAACAACAACAAAAAAAAGGGTGTGAGGCCTTTTCTAACATTTGTCATTCAGAATGTACTTTTGTAACAGGTTCACTGATTGTCAACTTATATTCACTTCTCAGAGTTCTGCATCAAAGGCTCACTTAACTCAAATAATATCCATTCCATTTATCTGCTTTTTAACCTGAGAGGAAGACAACAAATTTTTATCAGTATGGATGCATAATATTTATCATTTTTTGTAACTACAGATATTCTACTGCTTTATTATAACAAGTAAGCTTATAATCTTTACCTGTACTCTGGGAACAATTTTTAGAAAAACAACAGTACAACAGCTAAATCATCTCACAGACAAAAGTCATGGGTAAACAGATCCATAAATTTATTTTAACTTACTATAAATAGTTAATGTAATATAGTTCCAGCTTGTTATCACAGTTTCCAAAAGACATACACAAAGGAGGTACAGATTTAACTTGTAAGGATGAATGGAAAGACTATGACAAAAATCAATGCAAATTTATCCTTTGAGACAATGAAAATGGAATCCTATTGAGTGGTTGAGATCAAGTATATTTTGTAGGCAGTAAAACTAGACTTCTACAAATTATTTTTGTTCTACTCCTTCATTATGTTTAAAATATTTTGGAAGGAGTCAACAGAGAGCAAAAACAAGTCAAATCAACAAGTTATTTTTATATCCTGCAAAGAGGGGAAATGACTAGAGTCCTGCAAAGAGGGGAAATGACTAGAGCCAACAAAAAGGACACTACATGTATAAGGTTTAGGTATGATTACTTATACAGGCCATACCCAAGACAGAAAATAATTACCAACAATTTGAAGTGTCATTAATGTCAATTTTTTTGGCGACAAGTAGCTTAAATTAGTTACAAGAAAAATAAAAGACCAGTGTGGCTACTGAAACATTTAAAAATAAATTATCAGTTTCACAGTAGGTTCCCATAAATTCTTTGGTTAATGAAGTACCTTGTCTTACAACTTATTATATAAAACATTCTTTAAGAATGTAATCTATATAACAGTCTTCAGAAAAGTAAACACATTTTATACTATCTGACTATATGCTTTTCATTGTCATAAATACACTATGATAAAGGCAAGCATCTTCGAGAAAAGTTTTTTTTCCAATATCTTTCAGGAGGACTTTAGTCCATGGATCAGCAAGTACCTATTGCTGGAACTTACGAAAGGCAGTTATCAGCTTTTGAATGTTCCGATTCAGTTTCGCTGATTCCTCATCCAGACGACTGCGTCTTCTTGCAGAATCAGCTGCAATCCGGTTTACAATATCTGATACTGAGGAGAAATACCTATCAGAGCTTGATTTTGTTTCACCAGTACTGGAAAAGGTTTTGCCATCTTCACCATGGACAGCTAAACTGTCCTGATTATTATTTCCTTCCTGTAAATAAACCATCATCTTAATGTTAAACTGATATATGACTGTATAAATTGAAATATAAATATATGCAGAAGCAGAGAAGTCAAAGTCACTGTATATTTTTATTGGCTAGCCTGGAATAAGAACAGACATGTGCTATAGGAAGTGCATATTGTCTTTATATTCCACATTTTTCTGAACCATCTAACATGATACAATATGTTTCATTTTCTTACATATCTATTTGCCTAACCTACTTTTAACTATGTTAAAAATGAAATGATTGGCTGATATCTTTTTCTGAATGTTATATTATCTTCATCATCCTAAAAAGCCATAAAATGGGGAGAAATAATTGTTTTCAATATCTTTTGCTCACAACAAGACAAGAAAAGACTAATGCAGTCAACATGACTCACACTGGTCAGCATGTGGCAAAGGCTGGCCTCAGTGTCTTCCTCATAAAGCTGGTGTGTTGCAGGGACTCTCAGGGCCTTGCTGTACTGGCCATCTGCATTCACATGGCCTTCATGACCTTTTAGAGCATGTTCCTGTGCATGAAAACAAACACAAACATATAAACATCATACACAAATACACGATATCGTGTGTCTCACTAAACAATGCTTGATCATTGTTATTTCTTTATTCACACTGGAATTTACACATACTTTCTCATCAGTGCAATCAGTTTCATTTGCATTCATTCATCTGCGAAGTGGGTCTGAAAAAATCCACAATATGCATAAAACACATTCACTAGCACTAAACCAAGCCTTACTTCATGGATGTGAACTCTCGTAGTAGCTTACGATAACCCAAGCTAGCTCAAATGTTAACCCACCTTGATAAAAGTTACAACTCTGGAGGGAACCACAGAGCTCATCAGCAGCTTACAGCCCCAGGCTAAGGCAGCATATGGGGTGTCCAGGGAAAGATTTTTGTTGGGTGTGATGATGTGTTTGTAGAGGCATCCTTTGGCTATTTCTCGCAGCTGCTCAACTTGTTTTGCATCAGCACAAGGGTGATACAGAAAAACAATGCCCCCATGCTGATAAAAAAGCATGTGAAAACATTAAAATCTGACAATAAATACACATTTGTATATACTGTTACCCTGATACATACTGTAAGACCATAAGCAGCACCACAAAGAATCTATATCTATGCAAATTGTAGTTGCAAACATGTGTGTGAGTGCATGCAAACTCATGTGTTTGCAAGCAAAGCCTTAATTTCACTGATCTGAACATACTAATTCTATTTGGGAGTCTGCACTTGCATAAAATTATGGAAATATTACAAGTGTCATACCTCAAGACTATGAAGCCAGCGCTGGGGTGGCACATAGTCATACTCTCCATACCGTGGCCACAGTGGTCGATGAGCTCCACTGTAATGCACCCACAACAGGCCACTTACAAAGGTACTTTTGTATTCTACCATATAACCAAGTTTTAAAGAAAAGCATAACTGGTAAAGGAACAACTTGCAGGAGTTTTAAAAAACAGTTGCTGCCTGAATGTTAACAAGTTTTTCCAAGAATTCTTCAATATTCAGAAACTTCAGACTACTACAAGAAAATTTTTCTTGTCTGGAACAGCACCTGCTGCGGTGATATGCTTGTGAATTTCATGTCAATTTACATATGACAGCACAAGTTCAATCAGCTGATCACTGGTGCTGAAGCATAATGAGTTTGTGTGCATGTGTTCAACAGTTAAGATGGAATCCTTATCAGTTCAGCAGCCCCTCTAATGTACCCGATGAGTCAGGTATGAGATAGACAAATGTTTATGGCTAATGCTACTTCCAGCGATTCTCCACTCTTCATTTAATGCTCCTTCCTTTCAACAATAAAGAAACAACACTGTTTGGGTATTAGAGGTAAAATTGGCAAATCCAATAATTTAAAACTCAAAATGCAAAGAAGGCAAGATTTAACAAAAAAACATAGTCACCTAGTTGGAATGGCTTCTGAGTAGACAATGGGATCGGGTAAACATTGGTGAAGAGGCTAGAGAAAGTAAAGAAAAAATATTAAAGCTTGGGAAAAATGTTGAGGCTGTAAAAACATAGCAGAAGAAATTAATTTGTATAGTGTATAACATTTTTCATGCACACACTTTTTAAAAAATAAAGATAAAGAGAATTAAAGATGAGGAGACAATGTCACTAATATGTGAAGTTAAATTTAATAAGCTGGCAAATGGGCAGCATTGTGGTGCTTTAAAAGACTACGCAGCTTTTATATTTGGGAACAGTGTTCGTGACCGAGTGAGGCTTTTTTCTGGCAGTGTATTAGTCAGCGGGGCAGAACATCTGTCAAATAAAAAACAAGTGATGTAGAGGAGATATTTGTATTTTAACTATTGTGTAAGCACTCTGAATGGACTTCCATATTAAATAATGCATGTGTGACTTCCAACAATCCACTTCCCTCGAGGGAAAAAAATTGACAAATTAGAAATGCCAACATTGTAAATCCTCACTTCAACAAACTACTACCATCATCAAAATAAAACTGACAAAGCAGAAATCACAACCCACAAATCATTATTTTAAATGAAAAGAAATTAATTAAATGTCACAAAAGTTTTCACATTTTTTAAAATGCTGATTTAAGGTAGGAAGTATAATGATTTGCATGCTAACAACTGAAGTCCAAGAATGCATATTTGCTGTATGTGAATGACTCAAATAAATAAATTACCAAAATGATTGGCTAAATTTTGATCTCTCTACTGCTTTTGACGTAACAGGATTCCCCAAAAGAGTTTGATTCTAAGACAAAGAACTTAAGATGTTAGAAACTGCCTCCCTTTAATACAGCAAGAAATCCACAGACATCATAGGAACTAAGCAAGAACATTCTTGACAATGAAATAAAATGCAATCCCACTGACCTGTTTCAGCTCTGAGCACTCTTCTCTAACAATGCCCTCTTCCTGCAAGCATACGATACCAAATTTATCTCTGAAAACTTTTCTTTTGAGTGAAATGGCCTCAGTTGTCTCCTAAATGCTTCTCTGATTAATGTTATGCTGACAGTAATATTTACCAGTGTAAAATTTAATGCTCAGATCCACAGAAAAATACACTCATGGAGGTATTGTATTACAGTTGTTTCAGGAGCTAAACATACTATCACCAGCATATACATTTCAGAAGCAGGAAATGATAAAGAATAATGCTTACAACCCTCTCAACATATCTGTAAAGAACCAAGTGACCATGGATTATGCTCGACATTATGATCACAGATAAAAATACCTTTATGATTCATAGCACCCCAAACAGTCAAATAGATTCTTTCATTACATATTAGCCACCCATATAAAACCACACTGTTCCATGATCTTGATATATTTATATAGAATGGCTACACTGGCTGTTCTTTAAAAAAGGGTTTTGAATCCTAGCGTGCAGCCATATAGAATGGCTATAATGGTATCCTCATGGGCAGAAATTTATACCAATAAGATATGGTTCATCTTGCATAATGCTTCGCCACGTTTTTTACATAAACCAGTTGGAAGTGTGTGTGTGAGCATGTACATACACACATATAGACAGAAATATCTACTGAGTGCATAATGTGTTCTCTGAGAAACATAGGATTATTACCGGTTTTAGAGCACTCTCAGAATCACAGGTGTATTCTTGTTTGGAAGCTGGATCCCAATCAACCTCTAGGTAAGTCTGAAATATATAATATGTACTTGACACTTTCAATTTACAGACTAATAATAATAATGGGAACTTACATCATGACCAAGATAGATCAAACTATCAAACTCTCTACACAAACCAATAATGATGATTAATGAAAGATAACGGCCAGTGGACAATGAGGTACGTATAGGGACACTGAACAACATAAAGATAAGGTACAAGAGTAGAACACAAAGCAATGGATGAAGGGATGTAGTGTAAAATGGAGTCGTTACATGATGGTTAGCATGACAGACAGTATGGCCAAGGAGTTAAGAATAGTAATTCAGGGATAATACTTTGTGAACAGATATATTTTCAGACAGCTTTTGAATGTAGCCTTGGAGTCTGAGTGGTGAATGGGATGTGGAAGAGAGTTCCACAGCAGCACAGAAGGAGAATGTCCATTGTCTGTATGTGTTTTTGCGGGAGGGAGAGATAGAATCTGTGAGTCTGATGAGAGGCGAAGGTTTCAGGCAGGGGTGTGGACAGACCATTGAAATCTGTCAATAAAGTAGTTGGGGGGGGGGGAAGCCTTCAAAGCATAGAGTTGACAGCTTGAAGTCTATTCTAGCTTTAACTGGTAGCCAATGAACAGAATGAAGTGGTGTGACATATTCAGACTTGCGAGTCCGGAAAACAAGATAAGCTGCTAAGACTAGTCTGCAATAGAGAATTGTTGACTTGCTCAACTTATAGAGGATGGTCCATGGTTTTTAAAAAAGTGATCAGAAAAATATGATCAAGATAAAATGTTCAAACATTTCTTTATGTTAAACACACACATATATATATACACACACACAAAATTAAATGTTTATAAATGTACCTTGGGGCTTATCTTGAGGTGTAGTGTTTACACAGCAAGGTAAATTTAGCTCTTCTATGGCCAGTTTAAAGTGCCTTTGAGTTTGACAAACATTTATGTAGCATACAGATCATGTTTCTTGTACATTCAAATGTAATAAAGAATAATTTACCTCTGCATCATCACACAATGAATTGGATATTCCCATGGGAACCCCACCATGTGGATCGCTTGTAGTGAGTGGGGTATTTTCATGAGGGGACCGGTACAACCTATGGTTATGCCTGAGAGCCTTTATCTGCGAATCAGTTGCCACTGGTGTTGGATGATTGCACAGTAGCCAAGCCATGACTATTAGTGTAACTTCAAGTGGTTTTCTCATGGTGTCAGATTTTGTCACAAATCTGTGGAAAGCCCAAAATACAATGTCACAGCATGTGCATGGAAGTGCACATAAGCCCACAAATGCACGTTTATAATTAAGAAACCATGGAAAGAAATTTCGCTTAACACTTTCCTAACCATCTTTAACTTTACGAGTAAATGTGTGGTTTATTTAGAATTAGAATGGGGAACCTAACTCTCCTTAACCCTGCACTGTATACATTACAACCCTGAAGTGTTTCGAGGTACATGTAATGTAGAGCATGACAAGATAAATCCAGCTCTCCTGTCTAATTTTAAATAGTTTCCTTGAATGTTACCAATATTTAGATAAAACATGGACCTTTCCCTAATACTTTTGTCTTTGTACACATAAATAAAATAAGGTTTATCAGTATTCAAATATTATTTTGTACATATTTGTTACGTGTGTGCATGTTTATTTCATATTCTTATACCAAACTAATATTTATCTTAATGTTCATTACAATTAATAAGAACAATTATTAAAAATAATAGAGCAAATCAATAAATGTTGGTAATCATTAGGGAGTGAAACTGCTTCATAAACCAATAATAGATATAATTTCATGTCAATGGGAGATCTGCATTCAGTTAGTTGTGTTTATGAGGCTCACCATATTACTGTCACTAGAACAAGCACATATGATCACAGGATTTTTAGTTACTGTGCTGCCAAACAGTTGATCTCTCTTCCCTTCTATATCTGCCATCTACCTACCATAGAATCCTTTAATGGCAAAATAAAAACGCATTTGTTCCATGAGTATGACTCCTTACACAAATGTTGTATGGTATTACTCCTCAGACTAATCAACACAATTGTCAATAGTTGTGATTATTGTCAATTGACTTGTCCGCCTTCTTGTCTTCCTCTACAGATTTATGACACTCTCCATCCTTACCGTTTGTTTCCTGATTTCTCTTTGTGTCTTCTATATTTGTCTTTTGTCTACACACTTTCTCCTTTCATCCTTCCTATGCTGTCATTGTCTCCTACTTATTTTAAGTACTGAGAATTATGCGCTATTTAAATCACGTTTATTATTGTTTTCTCACTGCATGTATGCAAATTCTGTTGATTTTGAATTTATATTTATACATGTTTCGCTTTTGTAAGCTCATAGAGCCTACTTCAAAGAGGGGAACTTCATTATACAAATCTACTTATTGTGTTAATTATTATTGTTCTTATCATTTCATGTATCGTCACATCGGCATATGGTGAATATAAAAGACATTTTTTCACATTATGATAGAATAAACGATAGGCTGTCCTATAATATGCCTCTCACCTGTTTAGAAATTGAATTTTCCTTCTAAATATACTGAAGGAAATTTCTTCTAAATAAATATTTCTGCACGTTCACCATCGACTGCGTGGGTGGTGACGAAGACCCTGTCCTCGACATCAGCTGGAAGCTTTTCCTCACGCACGGACCTAGTGTAAGTAAACAGCGTCAACACCAACTTCCGGGATAAGTTTAATTTTTCTCGATGGTTAAAACTGAAGAGAGATCCTTTATCTCGTTATTTAAATACTGATGCGCATGCGTTTAATGATTAAAGTTATTTGAATACCGAGGTGTGTTGTTATTTCAAAAAGAAATTGTCTATTCTCAATTAGCTTTATTCCCATTCGGTCGCTATTGCAAGTTGTTTGGCTTGTGTCGTGTCGAGACGTCGTCGTCCTACGGAGGTGTATTACTTCGTGGTCGTCGAGATGAATATTCTACCCAAAAAGAGGTCTGTATATGTAAACATTGTCATTTCCGTGAACTGTAGAGATCTGCTACTTAGTTTAAAATAAAGGTAAACTTTTTTCAGATGTTACTGGTTGTTAACTAAAGGTAACATAAACAGTGGAACAAGAGTCAAACCCTTTTAAATCAAAAAACATTTCAAAAATTTTCACTTACCACTTATTTCTCGAATTTCTCCACGTTTCGGCCCGTCTACGCAGATAAATAATATCTCCACTTTATTAATGGAAAATGCTCAGAGACATGCTAAAAAATTGTTAGGTGAATGTAGCAAAATGTCTTATACTGAGAGACTGAAGTATTTAAGACTCCACTTTCTGAAGGTACCGCCACCAGTGCGTGCAGCTTACCTTGTAGTGGTGTGGTGGCTTCAGTGTCTTTCGATCCACAGAGCTATGTTGGCAGGAGCCTTGTGTTCCTGGCAGGTTTAACAGGTCTGTCAGGGTAGAGGCTGTTACTGCTACTGCTACTACTAATGCTACCATATAGTATATGATACTGAATGTGGTTTGTGTTTTCAGTTGGCATGTTCGCACTAAAAGGAATATCGAACGTGTTCGAAAAGATGAAGAGAAAGCAGCAGAGGAGGAAAAGGAGAGACTGAGAAGAATAGCTCTTGCTGTAAGTAAACCCTGGAATGTAATAGAGCATGTTTCAGCATATCATTTCCACATATTATTACTTGAAATTACTAATAAAGATCGTTCTTTTGAGTATTATTATGAAATGTACCCACTGTACAATGTTACTTCAGCAGATCTCATGGCACAATGAGCCATTTTTACAAACATGAAACTCTTACTATCTTGCACGTTATCTCTCTTTCATGTGCAGTGCACACCATTACATTTCATTAGTTGTCCCTCTATTCATCCTGTAACTTTGATCAAATTTTTGTCATTAATAGACACTAAAATGAGCATAGGCATTTTACCAGGCCACAAGATCAGTAAAAATGTGTGCAGATGTTAAATAAAAGGTTTGGATCAGCAAGATGCTCCTTGTGAATGTTTTTCCTCATTTGCTTTTAGGAACAAGAGGCAAGAACAGATTTACTCAGAGTTCGTGCCAGAAAAAGGCACCATGACCAGGTTGAGGAAGGCCCTTCATCCTCAGTACAAGCAGTCGAAAATGGATCAGGAAATTCATTGCAGTTGGCCCAAAGATCAAAAGATATCGACTTAGACCAACGAGGACACATAAACTTTTTCAAGGACATTGAGGAAGGGGTAAATAGCTGGCAGATTTCTGAGCTTGCTGATGCTCATTTTGTATATGAATGTAAGGATGTGCATATAATCTGAATGCAAATTTATGCATAGTTCAGTCTGTTTAGGTCTTTTTCCTTTCCTTTTCTGCTGTTATTTTCATTTGAGCTTCCACTGTAGAGGAGAAAATATTTTAAATATATCAGAGGCTATTTTAGGTTGCAACTTTGATTCCCACAAAATTTATAGAGGCACATAGTTTTAGAGTTAGCATGACCTTGTACCTACAAAAATGCTGTAGCAGGTGCACATTTGAAGATGCAGTGTGACACTTTAAAAATAAGTTTTGGCATTGTTCATGATGACTTAAAAAAAAGAAAGATAATTTTTCAATATTAGAAAAACAAATCTGTATGATTAAAATTCCTGTTTCCTGTGCTTAATAAGATATTTTGGAGTGTATAATATTGTACATCAAATATAAATAGACCAATTTGACACAAGTACAGATTGTACAAGTCCCTTGTAACTCCAGTCTTGCTGTATGGTTGTGAAATGCTGATAGGAGTATCAAGATCACCATGTAGGACACCAGGAGCCTCTTGCAACAGTCAAGCTAGACAAGCTAGTCTGATTCAGGGTTGAATGAATGATCAGCATCAGACATTGTTAGAGTAAAATGCAAATTTAGAGATCTTGTTTGTTTGGGTCTGTTGCACTAAAGAAAATGAACAGTTAAAAACAAGGCTTTCTTACATGCTGTAATGTTATTGCAGCTAAGGCGTGAAGGAAAAAACAAAGAACATGAGCAAGAGAGAGCTGAAGAGAAAGAGAAATGGGAAAAAAACATTGGACTTCTGACATACTTGGGACAGAGTGCTATTGAGTCACAAAGTAAGTGGATTCATATTATAATAATATTGAGAATATATAATGGGCACATTAAGTTCATGCTTACAAATTAAACTTACACCAGACCATGTACAAGAAGCCCTGATTGAACTGTTGTCATGATAGCAAGTGAAAATTCGGATGCAGGGGCCCCTGATAGCCAGCTTTTCTATGATACGACGCTGGCTTCAGTGGTTTTCAGTACTGTTTTCTTATTATGTTTAATTCAGTACTGTCTTCTTCTTATGTTCAGTTTAATACTGTCTTCTTGTTATGTTTAACTTTCAAAACTCGCCAGCTGCTACTCAGTTAAAACATTGCATTAAAAGTTATTTTATTACTTTAGAGCAGCGGTTCTCAACCTTTTACTAGTGACGGCCCCCTGACGAACAAAGGTACGTCCACGCGCCCCCCTTAGCCACACAATGTAAGCTAATTTCACTACTACCAGTATAAGAAACTATTAAAAAATGACCACCTTCACGCCCCCCTTGTAAGCACGTTGGTTGAGAACCACTGCTTTAGAGGTATTCAAAAATGATTAAAAATGTAAATAATTGTACTCAAGTACACAATAATTGAAAAGCATTTGAGTTAAGATGAAGATGAGACAGGATCTTATGGTTTCCTTCCCTTTCACCATCACTGTGTGTACACATGGACTGAGAATGGACCTTATCACTATTTAGTGGAGAAACATGGCTTTTAGTCTGAAGCAAAAAGTTTATATTCATAGAATGAGTCCTTTGCTGTTTCTAATGAAAATGATAATGAAGAAGATGGAGATAATGGAATTTTTTGTCGAACCACAAGTTATTACTAAGAAATGTAAGCCAAATTTCTATTTACTTACGATTGCTAGTGACTGCTTACAATGTGTCGAACACTATTTTCCACAAATTTGGAATGTTTTTAGTGTGTTTTGTCATAATGCTTACCGTGTCCTCAGTATTTTCAAATGCATTATTTGTGTATCACCACCATGCACAAAGGGTAAATTTTTTAAAAGTTATTAAATGATCAGAATTGCCAAATTTCTGTCTAGAATAAATAAAGTGTTATAATTTAAATATTCTGTAAAAATTAAATAATTATTTTAAATCTTAAACATTCTTTAATTTAAAGCAGGAAACATTTTCACTCATTCTACTACATTGATAATATACTTTGGCAGTTATATACCAAAATATTTTTAAAAATTCTATTCTAGATGCATCTTTTACTTTTATTTTTCCTTTTCAAACCATGAAAGTCGAGTCACTTTCCTTTAGTTTGCTATTGGCGGAACTATATTTATTATGACTTTGCCTTTGCAAAAATAAATTTGCTGTGTTACAACCCAGATCAAAGTAATGAGCAATTTTCCTTTAGTTTGGTGCACAGCAAGTTTATTTTTGCAATACATTTGCATTTGATAAGTCAGCTTGTTTTGTAGCACAACCCTAAATAAAGTAGCAGAGCACCTCAAACCACCTGCATTGTTAAGAGTTAATTGAGTAAAGTTCTCTGTTGTTATTTTTCAGATGACAAGCCCTGGTATTTGAAAAAATCCAGATCTGAGCAAGAGAAAAGGAAAGAGGAAACAGAAAATGAGAAGTAAGAATAGATTATTAAAAAGAGGGATAAGCAAGTGACTTGGTGAACGTAGTTTATTATTTTATAATTGAGGCTTATAATGGTTGCCTTGCTCCTTAGAAGACCATTTTGACGTAAAGTTGATAAAATGTTCTGTGTCGGATTGACAACAAAATTTTATCTTTACTTTCAAAAAGGGTATCGTAAAGAGTGCTTGAATATTTCTTATCATTCATGTCTCCTTTGTTTCAGACATGACCGACAAGTAAAGCGTCAAGAGGCTATGGACCCACTTTATGAGATGAGGCAACACTTAGAGTATACACATAGACATAAGGGCAAACAGAAGGAGGTATTGAAACTAGCTCTGCTAACTCACATTATTCCTAGCTATGTCGTGCATTTGTTCAAGCAAGCAGACTTGTCAGTTTCCTATGTATCTATCATAGTTCTAGTCTAACCAGGGGGTCTATTTCTTATTTTTCTGTTGAACATGTTCTATGACTGTCCATCATTAACCTGTGTTTAGGTGTTTGTTTTATTGACAATAATAAGGCAGCATCTATTAGAGTTCAAAAAAGTAGTTTGTGGTTGTACTTTTTTCTATTTTTTCCCTCGTTGATGGATATTGGTGTCATATGAAGCTTTGAAATGACTAAAGGAAAATGTTCTATGATATTTGTTGTCACAGGAGTACTAGAGTGCTGAAATACTAGAATTCATTTTATGTGGTTTTCAACTTTGGTTTCCCAACAAATGAAAAGCTAAGATACATTTTTTTCAGAAACATCGTCAGAAAAACAAAGTGCATGGTAGCACATCTTCAGAAGCAGCAACTGCCTCATCAGGAAAGCCTGCTGGTGGCACAGGCAGGACGGTTGAACAGTTACGTGCTGAACGAATGAAGCGAGAAAGGGAAGAGCAACAGAAGGCTGCGGATTTAATGGCACGAACACGGGGAGAGGTGAAGGCAGGACCGGAGAATGAGTCTCTGTCAGACGCAGACAGAGATAGGGCTCGGCGTTATAATTCACAGTTCAACCCACAATTTGTAAAACCCATTTCAAGGCCTCGAAGATGACTCTTATGTGCAATGAGGCAACTTTGCTTGAAAATGTGTTTATGCTGAATGTAATCGAAATAGCTTTGTTTTGATCTGCATGTTTTTGAGGGAATCTGAATGCAAAAAACACTCATAAAATTGTAATTCTAATTCTTCACCCATTTTTTCACCTTCCTGTTTTGGTTGGTTGTGTTGTTGAATTTACCCAAGAGTGAAGGCAAATGTTAAGTCTGCAATGTAAGCTCAAGGTGAAACAAATGAAATTTTCTCAGATTTGTATGTTTAGATTGTTTATTTTGCCCTCAAGTATAATTAATCTCAGTTGCCCACTCAAAACATTCCTCCCTTTTGTTCAGACAGAACACTTTAGTGTAGAAATTGATATTGTAAACCATTCTTCTGTGTGGTGATTGTTTCAAAAAGTCGGCTTGCTGTGCCCAGACACTTCAATCACAACTATCTCCCCCAGCTGTTTTTTTTTTTTTTTATGGAGAATTGGATAAAAATAAGGTGCCTCAGTATATAACAACCTATTATACAATAGTTGTGCTCCTACTTTTCTCAAGGCCTGTATGAGGTTTATTTATGGCGGCTTGTTGATGTCCCGATCACTTGTGTTGGGTGGCAATTTTCCCTGTGTTGGCATTTACGCAGCCAAGTTACGATTGTGTACTCCAGCAACGTCTGCCGAGTGTTAAGACGCCTATAAATGTGTACCCATTCTACTTATTTGATATCTGGACCTCAGCGGGCGGAAAGTACTCTCATCTGCCCTAAGACACTAATTGCAGGCTATGAGGGCCAAAGTATCCTGGGACACTAATTGCAGTATGTGAGGAACGGACCAATGCAGCCTTCGGTTCCTTGACAAAATGATTCTGTTGCCAGTCACAAATGGAGGAGAGTGAACTTTCATCAGAAAATAAATTTAGAAATAACTTTTAGCGAAAACAGCTAGTTGAAGAGAAAGGTAAAATAATTTTCTGCACCTGTGAATCAAGAGGAAGTCGATAATGAGCAGTTTTATTTCAACTTCCAGTTTTCTTGTCTTACATTAAATGTGTGCACAGCGGCTGTGAATGAGGACGAACCTGAGAAGTCGCCACATTTGTTAGCTGACATTGCGAGACAGACTCACACTACTGTGCGCCTTCATTATTGCCCCACCAGGAAAGTGTTACTACTAGCCAGCGTGACCCTTGACATTCGTTGCTAGGACATTCCCTACGACTTCTGGGCATGTTGTAGATATGTTATTTGGCTTGGATTGAGATAAGAAAACAGCGGGGAAATGGGATAAATTACCAGCAATGCCTGACCACCGTAGCCATGGTGAAGATTTCTACTCATGTTCTATGAAAAACTTGCGAGTGTTTGTACATATCAATGATGTGTGTGCAGACAGTGATCCGCGGATAATGCAGTCTCGTGGAGCCCACTCTGTATAAGTGCCTGCACAGACTGCCTTGGATAGAGGCGGATATTTCAGTGTTCATGGCTGTTAACCATTCAGATCATCCTACAGTATAAGTGAACCTCCAGTCTCTTGAACTGTTTGGAGGTAGGCTTTGGGGTGCCTTAGTAACCTAATGGTAAAACACTTATCAGCACAGTAAGATATAGGGTTTGGGGTTCAAATCTCGTCTCGCGGCATGCACATTTCTCTCCAGATATGACCTGACTGGACGTTGGTGGTTTTGTTTCAGTACTTGGGTGTCCTCTTCATTCTTCGTTAGAAGCAATTCCATCGAGAGGGAAGCACTTTACAATCAAATAAATCAGCCGATCAGTGAGATATGTCCGTGTATGAGTATGTCTGTGTAGACATGTATCAATAACATTGTGTGCATGTGTGGCTACTTGCTGTGTCATTATATAATGCTGGCGGAAGTGTCAGTACGAGCTCTCATTAGCAGCAGTGGAGAGGCTCTTGACGAGGATTGAATGCCACCCAATGGAGGGCGCTAGGAGCTAGAAGGCAGACAGCAGTGATCTCCATTCTCTCGGGTGATCGCTGTGACTGGACTTGTGTTTCCCTACAGTCTTGGTAAGCTGTCTGTTGTTCTCTGAGCTGTAGTTTAAAGTGAGGAGGCCCGGCATGTCTGTTGGTAAGAGCACCACATCAGTTGAACAGTTGCAGCCATTCCTGTTACTTTTCTTTGTCTTACTGACTTGCTCGACACAAAGCACGTTCATGAATGTGTGGGAGTCGCAGACACAGTTCGCCATGTGTAGAGAACATGAGGGTGAAGTGTGCACGGGGTGGTAGTGGGGTGTCAGGCAGCGACCGGCCTCCAAGGAAGGGGTGAGTCTGTGATTCAGTGTCAAGCATCTCTTGTCACAGACAGTGGAAGTGTCGTCTGCACGAGAGAAGGTTTCGTCTGCTTGTGGCACAAGACTCGGGTGCATGTTGCGTGCGATGTCCTGGGAGTTGAGCTTTTCGTTGTGGAGCAAATATTTCTGTTTGCATATGTCACTGTGTCTGCGAAATTGATTAAAGACATAATTATAACGAGAAGTGGAGCTTAGTATTGTGGAAGGCGAGATTCCAGTTTGCTTTTTGGTAAGAATTTTATGCAACATTTGCAGTTTGGATCCTATTTCGCAAGATGAGTACAAACTTGATGGAAAGAAGCGAAAACTTTAAAAAAATAGCCGACAAATTGAATGATAGGAAGACTTCCCAACAGATCTCACATGCTATCAAGGAATGATTAATCCAACACTTGAACCCATTTAAAATGATACAGTAGTTCATATCTTGTGTTGTGACTAATACACTTCTGACGATGTGCGATCCGCAAACATAACAGACATGACGGCTTTTCAAAGACTCGCTAAATTTCTTACTGTCCACGAGTAACAACTGCTATAAATCAAATGATTGACATTAATTAATGGAATAATAGTAATAATCTTTTCTCTAGACAACCTTGGAGTAGCTATAAATGTGTGTAGACATTATCACCATTGTGGTGTTTAGTCGCCGTGACAATTACGATTTGGTCTCAGTCTGGTAAATATTGGTATTGGTATGTGGAAATTACCAGTGCTGTTTATGTAAGACTAATTTTTGTGTGACAATTCACAATCTGTTGTAGGAGTTGGGTGGCACTTGTTTATCTGACAGAATAACTAGAGTCTGTGTGCCATGGACATCCACAAATCTGTCCCGCCAAGAGACTGGCACGTGACCACTGTGACCAGCGTCTCGCGACAAGCTAGAGATGGTGCGTGTGGCGAACTCTCCTGTCAACCTCGGCAAGAGTTTCACTCCAAGTCCCACAATGCCTCTCACGCCCTGCTCTTGGCCTCGTTGGCTGACGGCGGCTTCCGTACAGGTCAGGCGCATGCTGACGTCACATCCGGAACTGGCGCTTTGTGCGGGTGGCAAGCCCGGGGGAAGGACAGGAAGCGGAATATAGAACAGAAGGCAGCCAGGACAGAGAAGCAGCAACAGAGGAACGGCAGGATCAGCAAGGGGGCGGGGCTGTCGTCGGGTGACAACGGGGACATTAATGGTGAGTCAATAAACGACGAGTCAAATGATGATAATGATAGTGATATACCACGTAAGGAGGAAATCAACGTCTCTCTTACTCCCCCATATCCCCCGTCTCCCTCTGTCCAGCTTCCCTATTTAGTTTGTGGTCATCCGTGTTTAACTTTCAGACAACTTCGTGTTCCATCATTACGAGGACTACCACCTGCACATGCAGCACTACCGCTACCACCACACCGTGAGCCACGCTGGCCGCGCATGCGCCGACCTTTTACACTCGGATGATACACTCCAGTCGACTTCCGGCTTGAACACAGCACAAGAGCAAAGCAGGTACTCGGATCATCACAATTATCGGCATAGAACTCTTCTTGAATGCGGGATTTCACACAGATTTGACAATGCATAATACAATCGTAGCATGTGTAACAATGACGCATGCAAGTCATCAACAACAACAACAACAACAACAACAACAACAACAACAATAGGATTTATATAGCGCATTTCCTTACATTGACGCGAGCTCAATGCTCTTTACAAAGGGCAGTAGGTAGTGATGCCGTATGACAGAGAAGGGTATGCCAATCAGGCACACACGCACACACACACAAAAGAGTGAGAATGCCACGAACACGAAAGAAGCAGATATAGGAGTAAGATGGAGAAAGGAACAGCCACGTTAGATTGCAGCAGACATTTTAGAAAGAGGTTCTGAGTCCAGACAGAAACATAGAGGCAAGGCAATCCAGCCAAAGATAATGATACGTGGGCAGAGCGAAGTGACCTGCCAGACTAGTAAGCTCAGACAAAACTGATCGGGATTAGGCCCTGAACACCACGATAGCAACGTATGGCGATCTTGAATTGGAAGTGGCAGCCAGTGCAGATGGCACAGAAGTGGTGAGACGATCAGCCTTCCCTCGCCGAATACAATGCACGCAGGATTGTTATGAGTTGTCTGGAGCTTGTCAAGCAGACAGTTGGGGAGATAAACGATGACAAAGTTACAATAGTCGAGTGTGGACAATACAAATGCAGACATAAGCTG
Source organism: Pomacea canaliculata (assembly GCF_003073045.1). Taxonomy (NCBI): domain Eukaryota; kingdom Metazoa; phylum Mollusca; class Gastropoda; order Architaenioglossa; family Ampullariidae; genus Pomacea; species Pomacea canaliculata. The sequence goes on along the minus strand of NC_037593.1, from coordinate 1,871,582 downwards.
CATGGTGGAAGCAACAGAGAGGAGATATCTAAAGCGGTTGATCCTACGCAGTGCGAGAAAAATGGACTTGCAGACTGAAGTTCCTGATAGACTGAAAAGGTGGAAATTCGGATCCAGATAAAGTGAGTGATGTGGACGAAGTTAGACATTTAAGCATAGGTTCGAAGGCCATCGGCATGACTTTATTTTATTTTTTTTTTTTTTTTCTCATTGAGGTGTATCAACATCCAGTGTTTGATAAAATACAGAGTTCTCTGAGTGCTAGCAGACAGTCTGTGGAGTCGGCAAGCTGGACCAGATGTCAGGAGTTAAGTGTCATCGGCATATATGTGGATGGTCTTGGGCAGAGAACAGGAGAGGCTCAAGAACTGAACCCCGAGACACCCCATACAGCACAGCGGCAGGTTTTGGTGCAAAACCCTGGGCACAGACTGGGTGCAAGCAGATAGGAGTGGAACCAGCCAAGGACTGTGTTGGAGAGGCCGAAGTTCGCATGAAGCCGCTGAAGGACAATGTGGCCGATAGATCGAGCATAGACAGGACTGATATGTGGCTACGATCACGAGAAGATAAGAAGCCATTCACCATCCGCATCAGAGTCTTAGTCAACTGGAATGGCTCAAAGACACTGTGCATGACGAAATGTTGTAATGGCTGGTGAAGGACAACTTTCTCCTGAGTCTTAGATACAAAAGGAAGATTGAAGACTGGGTGGGCAAGGTCACTGAGCTTACTCCCATGCAAGGAAATGCGCAACAAAAATCGTCATCATCATCATTTCTTCATCACCATCATCAAATACATTTCTCCGATGACACGACGCCGTGTTGACAGCTCTGGCAGTAGCGTGGAATTACAAAAATGATGGGTGTGCACAGAGGTATCGGGTACGATTCCATTATTAGGGTTCTAGGCTAGAGTTTAGGACTAGCTAGGGTAGAGATATTTATTTATTTATATTGAAAATATTAAATATTTATATTACATACAGTAAAATTAGACATTGCTAATATTTGTAAAATTATGTGACTAACTTTCTAGTAGTGATGACGTAATCTTCTTTCTTTCAGGTAAGAATTATGGCATCGTGATATCCGAGAAGCTTGTTGTTATTGTTGTTTTAATTTTTGTAGTGATGTTTGTTTAGTTTAAGGAAGTTTTTTGTTTATCTACCTTTATTGTAGGAAACCAGCACACACCCCGGCACGCCCTGCAGCTACTGCAACGCTTCCAGAAATCAAAACGAGCAAAACCACCACCACCGCCACAGCCACCGCCACCACCACCATCACCAGCATCACAGTCTCCACCACGACCCCCACTACGGTCACTACCCCGTTCGTCCTTGCGCGTGCTCCCTCGTGCCTGACCGAGGCTCTGCTACTGAGCTGTGCTGACGTCAGTCTTTCCCAGACGCCAGCACCGCGAGCAGTGACGCCACCAGCGATTTTGACGTCATCGCCACACCGCCGCGGAGTGTCCAGGTCGTGGAGTCAGTCGTGGGGTCAGTACCAGAAGTTCTGCCGCCTGCGGGAAGCGCTGACCCACCGGCAGAGGAGGCGCGAGGCAGTCAGGTGCCGGCATGTCGCACACGTTCCTCGGGCTGGCGATGACAAGGGAGACAACGTAGAAAGAGACGATAACTCTGATATCACAAAGATTTCCCAGGACAAGGGGGAAGATGGAGCCTTGCTCGGCATGAAGAAAGACTTTCAGAAAGTTATGGAAGAACCAGTCTTCGGATTTGCAAACGACTTGATGCAAAACTCGGAGCTGCGTTTTTATTCTACAGGAGATGGTCGGTGTCAGTGTCAACTGCTTCGGTGCATCGTCTCACAAGCGAAGAGACAGACGGCGGGTGATCAGAGTACACCAGCGTCTCCACAACACAGTCCTCATCCAGTAGATGATGCCAGGGCTGTTCACCCAGTTTCACACACAGACAAATGGGATTATCAAGACTGCATTAGCTTCCAGCATCAAAATTCACCTGATAACATTTGGTCAATAGGTCTTCCAGAAGACTCAAATGTACCCGAGACAGGTAGCAAAAATGTCTCATTCGAATTTGCCGAACTGACTGGTTATGAAGGGAAATCAGCCAGCGGTCACTCAGGTTCTGCCCGTACGAGAGAGAATGATCTGTGGATCGCAGGTCATGGGACGCACGCCAATAGATTTTCTGAAATCAACTGGTTCTCGAAGGAGAAAAAAAGGTTAGGACCCAAGCCATCGCCGGATGGAACACATGACAAAAACGAGAATCCAGATAAAAAGTTGGAGCTAGAGTTAGGTTCTGATAAATCTGCTAGCAATCGCAGGAGTATCATTTGTCAAATCTTTCAGGGCGATGAGAGCGCTACAGACGACAAACAAGCGGCTCTTGAAAAAAATGCATCAAATCCAAAGAAGATGGTTGCAGCTGCTTGTAATAGGTGGAAGCATGATGGTCCGATCAGGAAGTCCGCAGTGAAGTCAGTGATGAGGTTGTCTTCCACGAACATCTCGGATTGTCCAGTTGCTGCTGTCACTTCCGGTGACGCCCACCCCACGTTGACGAATAGCACCTTAATAAGATGTGCACTGGAACGTACTGCGAGTTTGCCTCCAAGACTCTGCGCCAATAAAACCCATGAGGTGGATGCCTGTACCAATGCAGAGAAATTGTCTTCACCTATTAAAGCGAGATTCATTTTACCAAACAAGCATGTAGTTGGTGCTTCACGAAAGATCTGTTCGTCTACCCGCAAATCTCTCTCTACCAATCCTTTCATCTCATCGCCGGCCGTGGATAAATCTGTCGTGCCCAAGGCGCTCTTACACATGCCTGTCAAGAATGGTTCCTCGCCTTCCACAGGTGAATGTAGTTTGCCGAAACTCGAGTTGAACGTGCGTGCATCTTACATCGTACCTGGGACAACAACATCCACGCCCGACCCACTGCTAATCTCACCCTTGTGCCTGCATACGCCAAAGACGCCGATGAGGTCGAGGTCCTCTCTCAACTTCCGGCTCAATTCTGAAAGAAGGAGGCTTGTTTTGGGTGCTGTCAAGGCTCCAGTCGTGCGTCGGCCCTTGGTTTTAAAAAGTACCCCTAGTCTAGAAAACTCACCGCGATCGGGTGCTATTTGCTATTTCTCATTAACCCCGAGCAGACAGACAAAGACACAAAGGAGGCCAGAACTTGGAATGGAGAGTGTTATTCGTCGCCATTGAAAACTTCTCGCACAGAAAAACGAGACATTGCCATGGGGAGTCGGTCAAAAAAAGTAAAGTGAGGGTCTGTGCAGAGTTGAAGCCGTTGTCTGGTCGCCAGGGAAGCAAACTTAATTAGTTTTCTCTCCTCGCTGCGCCCCCAACACACTTCCCACGACCGTCGTCACGAAGAAGGCTTCTCTGTGTGGGGGACTGCACACACACACCCTCAATCAACGGGGGACCTAGAGAGAGCGTGAGACCGAGCGAGGTCGGAGAACTTGATGATCAAAAACTTCAAGCAGGTGATAGCATCTGAGCAAGAGATCAGTGAAGGAGACAGCAGAAAGAAAGTTTCAGCTCATGGATATCCTTAAGTTTCCAGCAGATGTTGCAGAGTGTATGTCAATTTTTTTTTGTTTTTTTTTTGTTTGAAGCCTTCACAGATGTAAAGATTTCTTAAAATATTGTCACAGCCTGGACTCGAGGTCATTAAATCTTTCTCTGGGTATCGGCAGACATGTATGCATCTTCATCTGCACTGTCTTTGGCTGAGCTTTCTGCACCGTCTGACCTACACCTCCAATCCTATGTTGTTTTGTTTGTTTGCCATAGACAACATACCCGTAATGCCAGGTCTAGCTTTCATCACGACAGTTGTCGTTCGTACTGTCCTGTATGACAGTTCTGTGTGGTCACCATGTCCCGCACACTGGTGTCACTCTCTGTAACTAGCTGCACGTGCTGCACGTGATGTGTCGGTCCGTCTGATGTCAGACATAGGCACTAGATAAATGTGGGGGACACCAACACTTCACTAGTGGGTATAGGTCACGTGACTTACTTCACACTCCGAACTCTGTGAATGAAATTTGATATCAATGGTCCTGCAACAAAAAGCACCTTCGGCCTACACAGGGGTTAGGGAAATGAATGTTGAGATTCGGTCGTAGTGGTAGCTTGATGTTATCTGTCTAGTGGTGACTTTTATTTTTATTTGTTTATTTTTTGTGGATAGTTTTGGAACTAGATAGAGTGGAAAAATGTGTTGTGCAGTGGACGGGGAAAAAAATCTGCGGGGTATATACATCCTCCGAAAAGATTTGGACCAAAGTGCTAGAAGACCAGTTATTCCTGCTATTATGGCGGTTTCTGAAGTATTCTTGAAGTTTTTATGGCGGCGGGCACTGATTATGAGTGGAGTTGTCGGTGTCGGGCGGTCGGTCGTCTTGAATGGACGAAGGGAGGAGTCGTTTCTATGGATTCCCTCTCTATTGTGATTTTATCTCTCTCAGATAATCAGCAGTCGTGCAGTTGTATACCGTCAATGAACTGCGTTTAATGAACTGAGTGACAAGTTTTTTGTTTTTTGTTTGTTTTTTTACATCAGTTTAAAAATAAAACCTGCGGCTTGTAAACGTACGTGACTACTTGAAACTCATTTGCTCATATACTGACTTTTGTTGATTCGTGACTGTGGAAAATAAATGAAGCAGCAACGAAAATATTCGCGTCTGAGAAAATCCACCTGAGATAAGAGCCCTGACTTTTTTTTTAATATTACTTCTGTTACTGACCTGTTCTACGCATGCGTGAATAACAGACCGCAGTTGCCAGCTCAACAAACCTTGAGCTCGATTGTTTTTCTGCTCAGTCTGTTCAAAATAAAAACCTACATTAAGACCCTGACCCTAACGATATCTTATGCATATACGTCGAGCTAGCACACACACACGCGCGCGCTTTGGAGGAAAAAATTATTTAAAAAATGCGTAGACCAATGAACAATTACAGAATCATTTTAAAAAATCAAACGCAGTGAAAATTCTTGTTCTGCCCGCTGTGGTAGAGCAGCCTCAACGCGCAGTCACCAGTCAAGCTGCTCGATTCCGCACCCGCAAGCCGCACGTGCTTTAGTCACGTGGTCACCTCTGCCACCGTCTTCTGCACAGCTTCTTTGGACACCCGGAAGTCGAGGTGGACACTGCCAGTCGTGCGTTGCTCCCTGTTGCGCGCCTGACCTACACCGAGGGATCGCGCAACCACGCTTAACGGTGTGTTCTGCGACGATGCCGCTCTGCCCATGGCTCGCAGATGGTCGAAGGTTCGTCCCTTGGCGTTGCTTCTGTCCCTCTGCCTCCATTTTCCGCCTCTGTCGACACCTGCTTTCTGTGTTGTATGCTTGTGGTCGCTTGTACTGACGCTCAAAGGACCGTGGGCCCCTCTGTCGCCGTCTGATGTTGCTTTGTTTCGGGATTCTTCGCTGACGGTCACCTCATTGGCCACGTCTGCTTGAGTGTGGGCCACCCAGTCCCTCCCTCCCCACAGTCCCTCCTCACACACACCTGCACGATTGCGTTTATGTCTCCTGGTCATGTCAGAAACCTCACCGGAAGTGACGCCGTGATCTGGGGCTTTGGACAATCGTAGCTCAGGAAAACTCACGCATTGACCAAGACGCAGCCAGTCGTGGAGCTGGCTGGCAATATTTTCGGGTGTGTTCTTTACTTTTGAGGGGTCAGTCACCTGCAACCGAGGCCAGCTTTCGTGAACAGAACGAGTCAGTGCAGGGCTCCAGACATGATGCGACCCCCCTGTTGCACGGTCTACCCTTCGTGACACTCTGGACCACCCTCGCACCATCGCCCTGAAGTATCTGCATCAAGCTCAATCGCTGATGCTTGGTGACCTCGGGAAAAGAACTATGACCTAAGTAAGGATGGTCAGCCTCTCCCTTCCCAGGACCCTCCGTGCATCGAGAATTATTTTTGTCCGTTGTTGCCAGAGCGATAGTATTGCTTCCATTCTGCATGCGCCCCTCCTCATCACCGTCGTCTGATGTCTCCTCTCTCTGTGGATGGTGGATGTTTTCATTCAGTGACCTCTTCTTAGAGTCCTGCTTCAGCTTGTCACAGGCATCACTTCTCGGCTTGGATTGCTTGCCCCTGAACTTGCAGGCTTTACGACCGGCTCGACCGCCGTCCGACGGGGCTTGGTTGTAACAAGTTTATGGAGACTAGGGAAGACTGAGGTAGGCCAGGACGTGCACTTGGTGGCCAGGCATTAGTCTTTGTGCCTGACGACTGCTGACTGGTTAGTGATGTTCCTCTCGGCTGGCGTCCGTTGTCGTCTTCCATTGGAGGGCCGTTGTTGTTCAAACACTGAACCATGCTTTTTGATGGCTGGTCAGTCGATGGTCCACCAGCCTTGTTAGCCTTTGGCCTGTAAAAAATATAATACAAGAGATGAATATTCCACTGGTATCAGGGTCATTGCAAAGTGGTTAGTGCTGTAGTTGTGGAAGGGTTCATAATGGTTGTGTGAGGTTGTCCCGAGAGGAGATTTGAACCCAAGATTTTAGACAGCAGTGGTGACAAGCTAGTGTTGAACCACTGCACTACCGGGCGCCCTGTTGGCTAGGAAGGGCTTTTAGGTGAACTAATTTGAGAGAAAAAGGTGTCTAGCGTAGCAGGTACTGGTGACACATGCATTCGATTATCGTAGCTACAAAGTCGGGAGATAAGCCTAATCTGAATTTTAAACAAATCGCTTTCCTGGGCAGCTCGGGAGGGCGACCTGAACTTGCTGTGTATTGTGTAGCACAAAGTTCACTCAGCACTTCCGGTGCTGATTAGGGAAATACACTAGAATACAGCTGTTGAGAAATATCCTGGGAAGGCCTTGGGATCAGAGTAGGATTATCGCACGCGCCGTGTGCAAAAGCGCGTGCTGTCAACCTGTCAAGGTGCAGCTTGGAAAGGGAGACGATCCGATTGTGATTTCCTCGTTTGTTGGTGCTGTGGTGATGGAGCGAGCGATGGTAGCAGTGGATGGTGGTAATGCTTGTTTTCCTGGAGACACTCTGAAACATCGCTTACCTCCCCTTCTGGTCAGGCCTCGGTTGTCTTCTCCCTCACCGGGGCGAGGTTAGGAACAGACCTCGTTTTTTCTCTATACTGTCACTCCGGGTTGAGGTGCTTGCTGTGCCCGCACTGCTACATGAACTGGTGAATCTGCTGTGAAAATAAAAGAAAATCCTCGTTAAACTCCTGTTTATCGTCACGACGACGAGGAAAGCAGGTCTCAGACAACAAAATAAATGTTAGAAATTCTAGGCTTCGTGTTTCCTGTTTCATAAGAATCGAATTTGTGTCAACATCGTGCTGTCCACCCATCCACCCACACATGTGCAGGCACGGTCATTGTCCATTCCATTATGGCTGTTAAAAGGTTTTGTGGGGTAATTTTTTTTAAATGAATGGGTTGGGTACAAATAATGTTTTCTTAAAAAATGACATCATGATGATCATCATCACAGTATCCACATTGCATGAAGCAGAACGAAGAACAATGTAAACACTTTGGTCGTGTGCCGCCAGGGACGCACACTAAGTATCGAACATGGAATGGACATTTCACAAAATCTGAAGAAAACAAGGGTCAGTGAAATCAGGAAAATATTGACAATCGACATCCTATTGAACAACAACAATCACCGAAGGTAGTTCACTACAATTCAAAATCAATCGATCCTGTGGAAAAAATTACAGAAGCAAATGAAGTAAGCCAGTGTGGGAAGTCGGGAAACAGAATTACGACCATCTGCTCCTGAGCTCATCGTACGAAGCAAGGGACTGGTGCTTTGTGTTGAAATTCCCTCCCTGTGCAATTAAAAAGTTTATTGAGACTAACATGACCCTCGTCATCCAGTATCCGAATGACGACTGCGAAGGTCACATCAATCATGTACCCACTGAACCTGCCAGTGACCTCAAGCAAGCAAATGTCACATCCATCATAGCTGGACATGAAAAAGTCTTGAAGGTGTGGGTAGTGTATGGTGTCGGTCAATACCGGTGTCTGTGCAGGAAATCAAATATTTAGGCTTTGATCAAAGGCTGTCGCTAAAAGTCGATGGGAATCGTGGACTGACTTGATTGACCAAGGTGGCGCTGGCAGTTCCGGTGTAGGTCTCCATCTCAAGTCTGTCTGCTTGACGAGTGTTTACAGACCCGCGGTAATTAAACTCACACACAAACTACACGCGCGCGAGAAACACACGCACACAAACGTGCTACCACATGGAGATTAACAGATTGAAAGGGAATTCGGAAGGTAAACAAGTCATCATCAAGTATCATAAGGCGAGGTAAAAATTTTGTCGATCACTCGTCGTGTGTGTGTGTGTGAGAGCAGAGAGATGGGAGACCACCTGGGCCCCTTGTAGTAATCGTAAATTATTTCGTATATAATGTGTGAGATGTGTAAAAGAAAAAAGAAAAAGAAAAGAAAAAAAATTGACCAAGCCTTGACTACACAGACCCCCTTTTCGTCATAGCCTGAGTCTGTTGTGAGAGAGAAAAAAATTGGAAACTGATTTTCAAAACTCACCAAAGCTTTTTCTCCTTAAGAAGGCGAGAGATTGAAGGGACACAACTAGAGACAGAAGTGTATCTGTCCCTGGTGGAAGTCCTTTGTAGTGTGTGATGTAGCCGGTAGTCGCTGATGTAGTCGCTGATGTCGTCGTGGTGTCGGAACACGTAGGAACAAGGGGTGGAGCTCGGTCGACGGTCAAACACGCCATCAGCTTTTGAACCCTTGTCTTTACATGGAAGCTGTTGGAGGTTGAAGCCACTCTTCGTCTTAGTGTTCCTCGCGTTGGTCCCCGCCCCGCGTCTCCACGTGACCCCTGACCCCAAGCACGTTTTTTCCTTAGCCACGGCGTTTGTCGCCTGCAACGCGAGACTCGTGCACCGCCTTGACATCTTGACCTCCAGGTTCTGGCACCAAGGTCCAAAACCGCTGGAAATGAAGTTGGTGCACAAAGCATGCGGGTTGTCTTTCCTTTGCGCGATGGGAGCGACGGTATCCGAGCACGTGACCAAAATCTGTACGTCCTTGGAGAGAAGAAAAGCGCACAAGTGGCTGCTGTCGTCAGGGTTCTCCTCCACCTTCATCTTCGTGCAGACGACTGTCTCAGCGCTCGTGTCGTGGGTTCTCTCAGGATGCGATGATGATTGCCGCTTGATGCTGGCGTCGAGAGTCGTCGCTGGTGAAACGCCTCGCGCGGTGGTGACGTCATCCATCGTGACGTCAGCGATGTATTATCAGCCCGCACGAGGCATACGTCACGCCTGTCGCTGCGATAATCCGACGTCACGCTCTGGGGGCGGGGCTCCCCATCCTGTTTCGTCATGCACCCGAGGCCCTTCACCCTCGCCGCAGTAACTCCGCCATCAAATCTTTCTGCAAAGAACAGTCCGACATTTTATCGATCAAACAGGATTTGTATTTGAGGTGCAGCCAACACCAGCAATAATTTTTGTTGTGTTTCCTTTCTCGCACAACGTCCTGTCGCAAACGTCACCGACACACACTGGCATTGCAGTGTGATGCTACCCTGCTGTGAGAAGTCGGTCACCAACTGTGTTCCTATACATCGCTACTGACCCTGTCATCTCGTTTTCTAAGTCCTCCGCCTTAAAAAGCCGCGGTCAGTGACCCTGTCGTGGGTCCACCCGAACATTTTTTAATAAATAGCGAGTAGGAAGCAGTTCTTGCACACCCTCCTGAATCTCTCCTTTTACACTTTTTAATTGACTGTAAATATACTTCATTAGATTTTGTACACCAAACATTTATGAACTAAAAATCCTTTCCTGTAGAACTAAGCAAGTAAATAAAACAAAAAGCAGCCAAACCTTTCATAGTTTTGTTGACATACCAGCTGAGTGGTGCAAAAGAACCCTGTCTTACCAAATCACGATGTAGACAAATACACAAACACACCATTCACTCACCCAATACCTTGATTTTCTTGCTAACTGTTGGTTATTCTGGTGCTGGCCTCTTTCTGGGGGTTTACTTGTCAATCTATTTGGTATGTTCTAGAATGTGGGAACCTCACATCAGATCATTCGTTTCTTTGTGTGGGCATTCAGAAAACCTGAACTCAGTGTCTCAGTATGTATCCAGGTGTGTGAAGTTTGCTGGCATCTGTGTTGGACAGGTGCGCTCGTCGTGTGATCTCCAACCTGAGTTTGTATCTGTCAGACGAAAAAAAAAAGTGTTGCCCATGGCCCAGCGGATTTATCAACTGATGCGATTATACTCGAAGAAAACCGCGATTTTTGAAATAAAGCATGTGTTTGCACTCCAAGATTGGCTAACTGTAGGTAGGTAGTAGAAGGAGAAAACAATCTATAAAGCTCCGGCATACTCACCCTCTCATGACTCTCAGACGACTGAGTGCTCCCTCCAGCAGCAATTATAATATTAATTACAAGGATCTTGTTCCACTAGTCCATGGCTTGGGTGTCAAACTGTTGTGCGGGAGTGTCGCTGAATGGGAACATGTCGAGACTGTCTCAGTGCAGGTAATCTACGACACCACAACAGCCTGACAACGAGTGTGTTCGCTGCTCAATGACAGGTTAATAAAGTACCCACTGAAAACCTAGGGTGGCGCCCTCATTACAGATCGAGTGCTACAGTAGAGACACTGGAATGCCACACCTCCGCGTTCCTGACCTCACTGAGAGGGTGTGGGATAGACAGAGTGCACCTTGACCCTGTAGAACAGGAAAAAATGGATGCGGTAATCGTAAAAATGTCTCTTTTTCGATATTTTTTAATTGAATTAATGTTAATTTTAAAAAATTAGCCGCTTTCCCCTAGTTCTAGAATACGTCAGCTTAGAAAAGCTTTTAGCCATTGACTAACAGCTTTTGCACGCGCCCTGTGTGTGTACAGGTGTGAGAAGAGGTGTATGTGTTGTTTGCTTGTTTACTTTACTGTTTTCGTAACTAAACAGTAATTTCAATGAGGTGAAACACCCAAAATAGAACCACATGCCCAATCTACCTGGTGTCGAAAAAGCTAACAGCTCATGGTAGTGGTGGTGAATATCATCGAAAATAAACCTGATTGGTGTCAACCGCAGAGGACTAAAGGAAAATGAACTGCTTTCAAATTACTATGAGTATCTGAACACACCTTGAACACTCAGTGTTTGCTTTTTGCCTGTGGAGACTACTGGGACTGGAACTCGGTGGGCGAGGGGCAAGTACGAGAAACCTATAAATAGCAAGGAGATCAACTTAATTTTGAACGATGAACACATGGTGTTGCGAAATTCACAATAAATTTTACCTGCACTGAGAAACAAACACTTACAAAAACACACTTCCATGGAGACTAAACACAACAACCACCTCAATTCCCCGAACTAACCGAAGCATTGAAATTTCCAAGCCCATGATCACTTCTGTTCAATTTGTTTCAGTTTAAAGATGGCTGCTTATGACGGTTGATACACTAATCTCTAATGTGTATTTTTGTTAACGGAACATTTTAACGGAGGACTTACCCTGTATGGCAGCACTTTCTGTGACAGCAGCAGGAACACCTGGCTCTCTCACTTCAACTGTCGTCAAGAACTTGTCATCGTTGTCGACACATCAACATCAGCGTCCAGAATAAGCTCAAATATATACCCGTGGGTTTTTTCATCGCTTTTCTAATCTGCATGTGAGGATGCCTTCCAGACATAAAAATTTACAGTTTCCAGCCAAGCACAGACTTTTTTCTGTTGCTGCTCTCCCTTCCCATCATCCATCCCATGCGTGATGAACGTGCGGTCTAGAAAGTCAGGGCGCACTAGACAAGCAGGTGGGTGCGGGCCGAATAATTGATGTGGCTTCATTAACCGCCTTCTGTTCCACCAGAATAAGAGGTGTAGAGATGAAACGATGGAACCGTGAACAGACAGTGAGATGAGAAACTTCAGCGGCTTCAGTTTGGAAACTTCTCTGCCCCTTACCACCTCATAAAAAATAATATTATTACTATTATTATTACTATTATTATTATTACTACAGTAATTATCATGTTAGAAATTATTAGAAATAAAAATCAATAAATAAACTTTCTAATTCTGGATGTCCAGCGGAAGGCAGAAGAAATTAGTCTCCTACACTGGAGAGTTCCGCTGAGTATATTTAGTATTTGTCGCAGTGAGTCCAGCAAACATTTTCACGTCTGCTAGTCACACGAAGAAATATCACTCAGGTTGTTGTGTTCAAGAAGCAATTTTTTGCCCAGAAAATGAAAAGGTCGATTTCGGGAATACAGTCCTACAGGTTGAACTTTATTTAGAAGCTGCGACTGAAGTTACGGAAAAGGTTCGAACGGAGTTCACTCGATAGACTGGTAAGTAAAGCTTCTCCACATTAAAATTTGATAGGCAACAATCCCGTACACACATTGCAGTCTAAGTTTTATTATTATTGATTGTCTGTTACAACTGGGCGCATTTGAGTTAACTATTCCATGTGTACTATTAAAATAAATGTTAATAAAATATAAATATATTTCAGATGTGCGTTTGTCTAAAGATAAACTCTTCTAACTTTTCCGTTAGATGATTAATTTCCAGCATTGCAGTTTTATTTTATAGTTACAACTGACTGCTGATACTGACTTTATCATTAAAAATATAATATCACAAATATTTACACATAAATCGATGTAAAAAACTTATTTCTTTGTCATTTAGATGCATGTTAAATTATTTACTTACTCGCACATGTTCCTCATCCGTTTGTCACCCTTTCTTCTATTTTTAGCTGTTTGTCACACGCACATCCATGGTGTCCTCACACTGTCAGTTGTTGTTAGCATTGAGGTGGATGAGGATGCGACTGATGATGAGTTTGTGACTGTCACGATGTTACTTGTAGACCAGACGATGTAGGAAGCCTTTGGTGTGAATACTGTTGACAAAGGTGAGTTTCTCTGACACATTGTCACACCTTTAGTGTTGTTGTCAGTCGTCCTGTGCCCTCAGCCCCTACCCGTATCCCACCCGATCCGCTCTACCAGCCTTCAGATACGTTGTCCACCCACCGACAGGTATCGACCACCGTGGGGGCGCTGGCTCCGAAACCTCAAAGCTTTACCTTTCAGGAAGCCATAGTGACATTGTCTCGCGCTAGAGAAACTGGAACAGTAACTCAGGTACCACGTGCTACCTGCGAGGGTTATATGAACGAGCTGAGAGCCTGAGCTGCTGGAACAACGACATCGACCGAGTGTACAGGACTGCACCGAGCGACCCTTGGCCACCCAGTCTGCCATCTGTTAGCCTCATCACACTTGTCCGTGTACCACAGGCTGTGCACACTGCAAACCTTTTCCAGATTCATTTCAGCATGCTATAAACTGCCCAAGCTAAGTTAAAACAGTCAATAAACCCTATATTATTTTTAGCTCCTCCAGTCGCTCACAAATTAATTTAACAGACTATAAACTTCTTTCACACGCTTTCTCACATTAATGCGATGTCGATCTTTCGAACACAATTTTTAGCACACTGTAAATTTCTGCAGGAAATCCTCCCACTTTATTTATCCTGTGCTTCAGCACTCGATAATTTTCTGTTCTCGAATTATTAAATAAAGCCATCGTACAGTGATTAGACCACTCGACTACAGGTTGCGGATTGGAGGTCTACTCATCCTTGGTTCGAAAATTCTCTTCCCCTGCCCCACCATGTTCTTGGAACTTAATATGTTAGGGAAGGCAAAGGTGAAGAAGAGGGTTGGGTTTGGTGCTCCACACACGTTCGTTGTCCATGTGACCTTTTGGCTATGGGGACATTTTACCTAACTCTATGTAGTTAATGCAATATTTAAACACTGCTGTTGTATTCTCATCTTAACTACACATTGTCTTCCTGCAACGGCGATTTTAAATTCTGCATTTAATTACTGAACTGTCACTACTGAACTCTGCTCAGCTTACCTTAAAGTCAAAAAGCTGTGGAGCCTGACTAGGACAGTAAAACAAAAACCGTCTGCCAGGTTGTGTACGATGATTGGTCTCTAAAGTCATGGTAAGTACAAACATAACAGACGATGCATCTTTGATGCAGTCAGCGCCAGTGTACGTCACACTGTGTACGTTACAGTCAGGTTGTTGTGACGATGGAAACAACAGCATCTCGACACGCACAAACAACTAACTGGAAAAAAGGTCGAATTTATCCGCGTGAAAAAGACAATTATAAATGAATAAGGCAACTCACCGCCTGAAATAATTTCCTCTCCAGGCTCCACAAACTCAGGACAGCGTGGTGTGAACAACAACCAGAATGTCACGCTTGGTGTGTGAGGGTACCTCCCCTAGGGGACAAGTGAGTGCAAGTCTCTTTAGTCTGCGAGGAACTGTTTGTTAGACAGGGGGTGTGTCTGGAGACAATACCGTCTATTGACTAGCACTGTGACCTCATCTATAACCTTTACTGATTAGCTTCCCCACCGTTGGCCTACAAACAGCTCAACATGACTGGCTGCTTGTGTGCGCAGAGCCGTGAATAATGTTATTAACTTCTTGCTAACTGTAAGCGACATGGCTTTAGGCTGCCATACAAAAATATCCAGCTATTATTTTCGCTTGAATGTGCCGATACCAGCACGATAGAGAACATGTACACACAGGCACTTCCGTACAGACGAGCACACACACACACAATCAGCGCTCGCGCACACACACAGCGGGAGAATATCTTTGGGGGGAGAGCTAGTGGGGGAGAGAGAGACGGAAGAGATAATTTTTGGTGCAGTCAGCCAGAGGAGTATAACCAGAGTGTCGACTGTAAGATTACTGTTACAGTTCGACTGCTCACCATACAGCCCACCTGTTGTCTTGTTGTAAGTGTAGATGGTCACCTTGATAGCTGAGTTCGCGAATCGTCAGAACAGATTTACCTGCGTGTGAACAGTTCATAGTGCGTGTCCTCTGTCCACCTTGCAATCTGTTCTCGGTTTACCTACTTTCTGTCCCCTCTTGTGGAAGAACAAGTATCGGAACCTCTGAGGGCAGGTTCATCAGAAGAGAGAAAATGTTTATCACGCACGCGCATGTGAAAGAGAGATGCTGAGAGAGAATGTCAGTGTGTGAGAGCACACACATATTAACGATAGAGAAAGCTTAAAGAATGCATAAAGAAAACTTGTTCCATGTTTACGAAAATACTCATCAGGTGTAAAAAAAGTGATCATGCTTATCATCTGTTAAAGGAATATATTGAATAGTTATCATTTATAAAGACGAAATGTGTTCGTTGCGTATGTAACAAAGGAAAACATCACTCTGGTGAAAGAAGGAAACGGTTTATTACGTGTCACGAGCAAATAGTTTGTCGTGGGTAAATATAAAATATGTCTAAGCGATGTTTTTTCTGGTTTATCGAGTGTCTGCTCATGGTGTTGTTTGCTGTGGTTATCTGTGTGTTTGCCTGCGTGTCTGGCTGTCTGTGGGGAAAGACCAACTACGTCACACGAATGCGTGCGCAGCCTTACGTTGATGCGATTAATTCTCGCCACAATTAACAGCCACGATTAGCCAAGCGTGAAATGTCGGCAGTAGGGGAGACAAGCAGCTTTTGTTGTCGCCCCTGTAGGCCCAGACGTATAGGAAAGATAACTCCTGACACAGCTTGAGATGAAAGAGTTTCTGGTCTGACGATTCCACGCTTCGCTGACTTCGGCCTCGTTGAGGAATTTGATGACCGCCCTTGTTTCTGACTGGCGCTCCCCGATGACATTTAATGAGCTTGTCGTGAATGGTAACCGCGCGTGGAGACTGCAGCGCCGCTACTGCCGCACTCACGACTGATCGAAATCACAGACACACCACAGCACAGGTCGTTGCATGAAGCACTAATGTTAGCACAATGTAGTGTGACATCATCAGAACATCTACAGCAAACTGCAACCTTTGCACCCAACTAATTGCCACGTGCTTGCATTGGGTCTGACAGTGCCCTCTGTGATTACAGAAATAATTAAAATAGTTCTATGAGAGAAATTGTTTTCTTTTGAACTTAAGGTGAGTGCTCGCCTTATATAGTGTCAAACTATGAACGTCAGATTTTAGCGTCACGTTGGGAGAGAGGTTGTGGGTGTCACACCAGAGGTCATAGTGCCAACACTATGCGTCACTGGCATATGGCAGAGACACAACAGCAGCTACATAATGTGATGACGTCGCTGTATCGATTGGCAGTAATGTCAGTCTTTTACTGCCGCACATGAAGTCATGTCGTCCGATTGGGCTCCACGCTGCTGGTGTCACCTCAGGCTACACCAGACGTCACTGTGTCATCCGAGCGAGTGAACAGGAAACATCAGAGACAACACGTCACTATGACATTTGCCCTCCAGCTCACGTCACTATCGTATCTCGCTCAGTATCACACCACTGACTAAGTTTTACTGTGTGTCACGCTATTGTAACACCCAGGATCTGTCGCACTATACCGACTGCGCCGCCTGTTGTCCTTCCGTAGTTTAACCGAAAAGAAAACTCGATTCGTTGTCACAGAGGCAGCACAGCCCTCAGTCAGGTAAGTACACGCAGTATCACAGTGTCTTCCACTGGTAGGCTGTAATAAGTCCAATGACTTCTTCAGTAACAACCGTTGAGGGGTTGCTTTGGGGTCAGCTGGGAGGCTGTCCCACCACGGTCTGCCGAGAACTAGTCAGCTGTTGGTGATGTCGTAGGTTGTTAGAACCACTCAGCAGCTTTTCGCAAGGATGGTGAGCTGTCATCACCGACTCACGGTGTTTGAGTCGATAGCTACTTTCTAGATCGCAGGTGCGAGTGGCTTGCCTCGTGCTGTGACCACTCCAAAGTTCCAATTTCGGAACCAGTAGCTTGATCGGCTTGCTCCGCCTGCTGTCTTTCGCCGCAGGAAGAAGGCTTGCCGCCAGCTTTTGTGAACCCTTCTGCTCCTGCTGCCTGCTGGCCATCTTTAGCTGTCTTGACAAGAGGGAGGAGTAGGGACAGATGGTGTACCTGGGCCCGGGATTTTTTTTTTTTCGTTTTCTTTTAAACAAAAGCGAAAAGGCAGTAAGAGGGAAAAAAATTAGTTTAGACTTTAAAGAGCGCTATAAAGTGTAGGCTTCACAACTACTAGACTTACTGCTGCCTCCAATAATTGTACACAAATCTGACACCACACATGCATTGGGTAAAGGACATAAATCTTGTTATCTTTAATCTTCGGCGTGTTTTTCTTTTTTAATCTCTCGAGTTATTCACGTCCACTAGTAACATTTTTCTATAGTTGTGCGAATAGTTTAATCTTTTCACATCGTGTTCCCTCATTTATAGACCACTTACATGTAAACAGCTCTCAAATGTTCATCTCATGCAGTGTTGTAGATAGCTGTATGCAATTTTCCTATCTATATAGTCGAATTATAAAGTGCGAGCATATTGTTATATATTGGCAAAATAAACAATTACAACTCATGATCAATGCAAGGGGCCCAGAAAGGTTATCTATCCCATGGCCTGTGGTGGCTTTCGGCAGCCCTTGTACAGAAATGAGTTCTCTCAAGAAATACTCATAAGTAGTAACAAACTCGTCTGAAAGACAACTTTAACTGTTTTTATTATGACTTCAGTCATTTAAAGAGACTGATTAATATGATCAACAAGGTACCTGCATAGTTCGATCTTGTTCTTAGCTTCTAATGAAGGTGCTGCAGTAACTTTTAGAGCAACAGCCACCAGCCAGTGGATTTCAAATTTAGCAATACTGGTTAAAATCAACACTCATTACAGTGATAATAAAGCAGTAAAATATCATCAAGAATGTCAATCATTAAAAAAGATCAATAGGTTTTAAACCTCCATTATAAGCACAATGGTCTTGCCATCTAACATGAGCATTCATTATTAAAAACCTTGTTTTTTCTAACTTTTCAGTCTCTTTCCACACCTTTGATTCCAATAAATGTAACTCTAGAATACTAATATGATACAAACATGATGCAACTAAAAAACTTGAACCATCCTGTATGCTGTGTATTTGATACAAACAAGAAAAGTACACTATGCTATATATAATGCAACATATATATTCCAAAAGAAAGAGAGAGAGAAAGAAAAACTGTTTGTCTAGTAAGATGTGTTCTCCAAATAAATGTGTGAATTTATATCGCACAGCACTCTCTCCCCTCTCAGGAAAAACAAGAAAAGTCAGAATTTGTTTACAATGACTTATCAAATGTTTGCAGTGCAAAAATAAATGTTTGTAAAAACTATCTGAGTTTAGAAATATAAATTTAAAATTCACAGATGTCAGGAGTTATATGATGTGAAAGCAAGAGGCAGTCACCAGTCATAGGGCTGGAACAATGAAGACTTGGAAGCTCTATGGACATACTGTCGTAGTGAACAAAGTGACTTTGATGACATCCGAGGGCTGAAGCCAATGGGAAAAGCAGTGTGCTCCAATAGTGAGCAGTTAAAAAAAAAAGGGATTTAAATTATTAATACTTATCTGCCTTGTCTGCTTTACCAAACAGTTTGGCAGTCAGCCAAATGGCTGATGAACCACCATCTGGCCTTTTTTTTCATCAGAGCACCCTTTGTCCACCATTACAATTTTTTTCAGTTTAAGAAAATATACAGTTTTTTGGTAGTTTCTTTCTACACCACTGAAGCACCTAGCACTTATAATATGCATCAAATATGCCTTATAAATAAATTTCAAATGATCTGATTGACTTGATCGCATAAGATTGTGACTTGCACAAAGTTTGTACAGTTAATACTAGCATGCCATTTTGTAAAATTCTGTCATAAACAACATGAAAAGAAAATTTTAGAATTTTAAGAATGATAAAATTACCAGCATTAATCAGATTAACATAAAAGTCTGTGTATGTATATATACACTAGGTGAAGGCAAGGGTAAAGGTCATTCTCTATTGTAGTTTGTTGGTCACGGGGGAGTGAGGTTTTCTCTAGGTCAGCTTTACATGGTGCCCATCTCTTCTCCCTTGCTGCTTTACTTTCCCTAACCCTCTGTGGAGTCAAGTACCCACTCCTGACAGCTGGGTTGACTGGGGGAAAAACCAGGCATCGACATGGCACACCACTTGTTTCAGATGCTAGTGCTCTAGCCACTCAGCTGTCTGCTTCGCCACCCCCATTTTACATCAGTTAGCTCTTCATCACTATTACATCACATAAAGTTGAGCCTTTGTACACATAAAAGTGCCTTACAAATCACAGAATCATCAATTTGTTCAAGTTAACATATTTGATAAAAGAATTTAACAACATGAAATTAATTATGGAATGTTGCTGATATCACAGTTACAATTAACAAAAGTAATGAAAAAAAATCTATTCTCTTACCAAGACAATCTTTTTCCAAAAATAGTTACGATGCAATCCAAAGCCAATGGAGTATAGTTGTAGCCAACTCTCCTCCTACCCAATTTCCTTAGTCAATAAAGAAGCCTGTAAGTTGCCATCAACATTAAAAAGGTAAAAATGAAGGTAATACTAGTGCATACAGCAGTCCTTAGCAACATTACAATTTATGTGGCATTCATGGAACAGAAGTACAAGGTCACAGTATTTGTTACACAGAACTACTAGAGAAATAGAATGCTTGTACATCATTACAGTCTTATATTCAAGACTTGACCAGAAATCAGAGAATGTCTTCCCATTATTTACAGTCTTGAATCCAAAATGTAAAATCAACTAACGGAGACACGTGTCTTTACATCCTTTACCCTCTTGCATCCAAGACACAAGACTGTTAACAGATAGTGAGAAGAAAAGTGGCA
This sequence comes from Pomacea canaliculata, assembly GCF_003073045.1. Lineage (NCBI taxonomy): Eukaryota > Metazoa > Mollusca > Gastropoda > Architaenioglossa > Ampullariidae > Pomacea > Pomacea canaliculata. Next base: position 1,851,729 of record NC_037593.1, on the reverse strand, counting down.
GAAGATATGTGATAAGTTATGTGATAAAAAAAAGATATGTGATAAGTTACACTAACAAAATCTAGCCACTCTATTATATAGACTAGGAAACAAGATCCCAGCAGGTGAGTGGAGGAGACAAAAATTATCCTCCACCAGAACTTTCACCAGCCTATAGGGGGGTGGGCAATTAATTTTCCCAAGGGGCCACATGAGAAATTGTGATGGTTTTAGAGGGCCGGACTAATATAGTTAACTCAGTTTTACCCAATACTGTATATATAGTATATATACTGGCGGGCGGGACAGCGGGCGGGCCGGTCAGAGACAGGAGGCGGGCCGGCCTTTGCCCACGGTCTGCTATAGGATGTATTTCCTAAGAAAAAAGCTGCCTGTTAACCCTGCATTAAGCTGACAAACACCACCTTTTTCTAAAAACAGAGAAGATAAGTAAAAATGAAAACTTCTGCATGGATGCATATAAATCCATGTACAATTACAAACTTGCACTCTTGCAGGTAATTGTATAAATTTAAAATTTAATGTTTGGAAGCTATTGCAGATTGTTTCCATGGCGACCAATGGTTATGTTCTTCTAGGACTACTCTATTCTGAACATAATCTATCACTCCATGGAATCAACAGTCAAAGAAACCCTGTAGGAAAAAGCGCTAACAAAACAATGCCATGTTCCCCTTAATCAAAATAATGCTACCTGCATCTTTCTTCTTTCGTTTTATTTACCTTTGTACTTCTTTTTCTTCTAACAGCACCTTAGAACCTTCTAGAATCTCAAGAAATATCTTGTGCGTATACTTTTCAATTATCTCAATGAAGCCTGGCAGTTTTCGAAGGCGACTAATGTTCTCAATGCATGCATGTAAGGCTTCTGATGCTTCTTTTGGAGGAAGATCACTCTTTGTGATCACTTTCCTCAAGTTTTGCTCATCTTCAAGCACAAGTCCCAAAGACTTGTTGACCTGCGGAGCCTTGTCAAGCACTCCTTTTATCAGCCTATTCACCTTGTTGTAGAGCTCCAATGGTTCCAATGCATCCTCAGGTAGTCCAGAACAATTTTCTGACACTTCCCTTTGGTCAAACATGAGCTGAATGCAATTCTTCTGGCGTTGTGCAGATATTTTAGCTCCACCTATAGTGAATGAACAGAGTTATCTCAATACTATGTTGTTTCAGTTCAAGAGAGAGATCCAACAGAAAGTTAAAAAGACAGCTTAAGAAAGCAGCCATAAAGTCGTACACCCTGTAAGATGTAACATTAACTAATGTTATATATTGATAAAAATGATTGTCAATCACTATCTTCAACCACAAATGGCACCAAAATTACACGTACTAATTCCCAGAAAGTATGTCAGTGTTTGGTCTATCGTAGTGAACTTATTTCATGCTTTCTGGACAAGATTAGGAAACTGCTTATGTTATGATAGATAAAATGATAATGGAGTTAATACTAATAATAGTTCATTTTTACTGTGCAATTCCCAGGCCATAGAGGATAGCTGAGTGCCCTTAGTGTAAGATGAAGACAAAGACATAGAAATGACCCAAGTCCAATAGCATTGAAGTACAAATATGCTGTACTAAATAATTTACAAAAAATATACTACCACTGTGTTGGCTTCAACTGATAGATCAAACTTTTCTCTAATTGAACCAAACCAACGCTACTTTTAACCTCAAATGCTTACCACATCTTGCTGAAAGCACTTTAAGGCAATCAGCAATGATTGGAATGCCAGCTGTTTCTTGTACAAACTTCCCCTTAAAGTCATTCAGTGACTGCCGCATGTCTTTGAAGTTGCTGTACAGTTCGTTGTACAGTTTTCCATGGTCCTTGAAAAAAAAATTTTTTTACTATGAAAAATATCATGCAAGAATAAGTATATATGCCTGTACAGGACACTGCTTGTCTTGACCACCATCTAAATCTAGTATTTAAATAAAATTTCCTCTCCTATAAAACTTCCCAAATATCTACTGTGTACAATGAAATGAGCTTTTATAAAATAACCAATTCCTACAAGAATAATTTTTGTAAATCTGTCCAACTGATGTTAGTTATCTTTTTTTCTGTACATCTAAATGCACAAAATATATATACACACACTACCAGCATATCATAAATAGTCACCTATGCAAGTTGACTGGTCAGTCATGAGTTCAACAACTGAAAAAAAAATATGCTTATCTAATTCTATGAAATAATGTTAGATTAATATTTTTACAAATCAATTATCACTATAAACCCTTTTGAAAGAAGGGTCTCATATAGGACCAATGAGTGCAACATGCTTTAAAATGTTGTGAACAGGTTACATCAATAAATCCCAGCCATAGGTAGTACAGATAACAAAAATAGGTTTAGTGTACCTGAAACGTTTTGTTGAGTGTTGGGAACTGAGGTGGAAGCTGTGTCAGGGTCACAGATTCTAATTGGTCCACTGATGTCACTATGAAAATAAGCAACACTCATAAACCTCAGTAATGAATTCTTGACACTAACAACATGAAAATGTGGACTAAAACAAGGGTACACATGCCAAGCTTGGCATCAGAAAGACAGAGATTTTATGCCTATTAAAGTATAATGTTCACCGAAGAAGATATCATTGTACATGAAAACTTCAACCCCTCATAAAATCATTTAACATTCAGACATTCACATAATTAATTATATTTTCAGTTTTCTACTTATTGATGATCTGGAATTATTTACAAATCTGTTTAGTTTCTTTTTAATAGGGTTAAAATACTTCCTGCACATGCATCTCTTATTCAAAGATTATTAAATTCTCAAAACATTTCTTTCAGGTTGTTAAACTAGTTGCCCACAGTATCAAACTTCTAGCTTCACAGTCTGAACTCATTTTACCCACCAACATCTCCCTTACCAAACTCTTGATTTTTTATCGCATCAGGCCGGTGCTGACGCACTGAGTGTCCTGATTGAGGAGCATGATCTTCCTGAGCAAAGGACACTTCTTGATTTTGTGATACCACAGGTTTACTTTGTGCACCACTCAGCAATGGAGTTTTTGGCGTAGCACCTTCCTCCCTCACGTTCTGTTAAAGTTTAAAATAGGCCTTTTAGCAGTTTATCTTTATGCTGGATAAAGCATTACTTTATTATGTCTAAAAACTTTTAATTACTGTATCCAATTGATACTGCTTCTTTCAAGAGGGCATCAGCTACTAGAAGTAAAGCTTGTAGTATGTTCTCTCTTTTTCAAACCATCTGCAAGTGGTCTGGCAGTTGGGGAGAAAGATGTTACGATGATGCTGACTACACAGTCTATACCAATGGCCTTCTTCAATGTTATTTTGTACAGGTTTACTTCATTACATGATCATATTTGTCCCTCATTTCAAATTTGAAAGTACTGAAATTTTTATGTCAGGCTACAGCTATGGAGTTGCTATACAAGCATTAAGATTTGATCCCTACCAAACTAAAGGAAAAGTGCTTATGATCTGTTTAAATCAACTTTGTGAAGTAATCATTGTTGTGTTCCTGTTTAAAATACCTCTGCTTCAAGCAGTGCTTTAATACATATGGATGACAAGTATATCTGACATATGATATGATACTAAACACATATAATACTCAGCTGTAGGATGGACTGATAACTTATCACGGGTTGGTGATTAATAGGCTGATGTTTCGGTGTAAGCTACTACACTCCATCCAAAATGTTTGCTATACTATACTGCTATAGAGATCTCTAAAGATGCACATGACTTTTTTTTCTATAAATCTATGGGAAAATAGTACTCTTGTCTATCTCATTTTCAGTTATGCACTCAAATCGTGACTCGCTTCTCTTCACATTTTGTGCATCGTTTTCATTGGGGCAGACTGGAGAGGGAAACTGGGCTATTCTTCAGATAATACAACTGATTTCATTTTTTCTATTGTTTACCCACAGCATTTTGTTCAAAACAAAATATAATAAACATTATTCTATTTATCAAAATTTGCTTTAGTAATGCCTTACAGCGCCTGATAAAATCAATAAATTATTACAACGTATCCATGAAATGAGTAAGTGGTTTTTCAACTTCCTAGTCAGTTACATAGAGTGTGGTTTCGTAAGATATCTTAGAAGGCGGTATACTGTACATAAAATAATTCCTTTCATTATTTCTTGTATATATATATATCGATATAACAACGTCAATGGTTATTATGCACTGAACGTGCAATGTCACATCTTCTTTGGTCACATTACTTTTGGTTTTTAAGTCGAAGATTATCCCCCTTTAGCTGTGTATCGGCACTTTTATTTCTCGAAGTATATTACAAAATTACTTTTATGTGAAACAAATTGATTCTGTCAAACAAGTATTACTTCTTTACTTTATTAGAATTCATAGTTTACTTCTTACAAATAAGCTGTACAACACGATGTTTACTTCAAATGCGCAATGCATAGCCTCCCTTGCAAGTCACAAGACTCATCGGACACGCTAATTGTAAAATAGCAAATTCTATCTCCTACACATACAGGACAAGTGATCTTCTAACCAGTTAGCCACCAATGCCAATGTCAACTGAAAGAAAAGAAAACTAAGGGTTTTTTTCCCCCACTTACATTATCACAACAACAGAACACTGCACCCATGTTTTCAACTGGCTCACATGCCGCGTTACCTTTGCTCTTTAACCTTGACCCTTCACCTGCCTTCCTGCCTGGTTATGTCATGGTCAGTTCTCGATTCAGATAGGAAAGTTAAAAAAAAAACAGTTTAAAAAAAAAAATAAAAACAAACAAACGAAAACTGGCCATGATATTACCGAATGCGTGACAGCATGAGTTTATCACATAAACGCGACGCAATTTTCCTTCGAGTTGTGTGATTCAGTGAATGTTAGAGTTGTTCAGCCATTCGTGATTATGTCAATGAAAGTACATAGATTTTTTTTTTTTTAGTCCAACAAATTAATTAAGAGTAACTTCATTTGCCGTCACATATATATATCTGAAATTGCAAAATACACATACAAATACAAAAACCACACACACGTAAATACACGTCCATGCACACACGTTGGGTTTTCGTACAAGGGACGCCACCACTAACGTAAGTATTTGAGTTACCTTTCCTTATACTGTAGGAGGTGCACGTTAGGACAAACAACCATGCCGCAAGGAAAACTGAAGACGAAAGTGCAGATGCCCGAAGGAACTAAGAAACAAAAAAAGACTCAGAAGAAATCTGTACTAAGAAAAGGTAACTGTAGAGTGTGTTAATTAACCTTCCATATTGTATGGGAACGTGATATGGCTACAAAGCTGCAGTAGGAAGGGTACAAAGAGGAGCACGCGGACCGAAATTGACATACAAGAAGAAATATTTTAAAAGACGGGAATACCGGATTGACGACGTTGATACTATCAATTTCTTCAACTTAAAATAAATACAGTTAAAAATTAGTTTACAGTATAGCCGTATAAACATTCCCAGACATGGTTTTAGACTGGGGTAGCACTAGTGCTAACCAAAGTGTCCCCACCTTCTTTCACCCAACCCATGCAGTTGTTGAAATCTAGTAAAATCCATCCTAAATAATGATATTTATATACCACTTTTTACAAATATTTATTTACAGCTCTTTACAGAAATCATATATAAAATAATATTGAATACACGCTCATTATTACAACAGAAATACACACTCATAAATATATGAAGTAAATACAGACACATGTTAGACATGCTTACGTTAAGGACAGGGTCACTGTTCTGAAAAGATGCATCTTAAAAGTTTAGACTAAAGGTGGTAAGAGAATCGGAGTGATGAAAGCTGATAGGTAATCTGTTCCACATTGATGGGGCTTGGTACAGGAGAAAGACCTCTGTCCATTTGTTGTAGTCTTAGCGGGACTCCAGCTTGGCATCAGAAGCTGAGCGAAAAAGTCATGCAGCCATATAGATCCAAGTGAGTTTGGAGAGGTACCAAAGAGCAGTGCCAGAAGCTACAGATTAAGTCAGTCTTATCCATTAGCAGTTATCTTTGTTTCAATTTTAGCTTGGACATAAGTAGATGGTAGATATACTTTTCCCTAAACTGGCCTAAAGCATTTTCTTTTATATATTTTCTTCTTTCTAAGATGTTCGTTGGCTACGGATGAAACAATACTATGAAGAAAAAACTGCAGCATACCTCTACAATATAGAACTAATGTTGATAATGCTATAATTTGAGATGGCACAGATGACTTAGAGAAAAAGAGAGGGAAGGGGAGGTAGAGAAAACAAGTCATTTGGCGGCTTCACTCAAAACATTGGCTGTTGCCAAACATGGGCTGTCAACATATGGAAGAGACATGAAAACGACAAGTGTTTCCCTACTTCGCTACAAGGATTCTGCATTTGAATAAGCTTAACTCTAATAAAGCAGTGGGTGTTAGTTGACAGCAATATTACATTTAAAAGAGAAATTAATCTGAGTGATGCTGGGCACCCTAGCTAGATTGGAATAATTCTGTAGCAAAATTGAACCACAAAAATGTACATTATTACAGATTTCAAAAAAAAATGACAAAGTGAACAAAGATTTTTATCATAGCAACAGAACCAATGATATCATAAGCAGAACTATTTACACAGACGTGAAATGATAAATAGGTAAACACACCTTCATGATTATTCAGGTTATAACGTTGTTTTTTTTTTAAAGTTCTTCAATAGCAGAAAGGAATATTAACATTTTTTAGCTAGGTAACAAACATTTGAAATAGAATACCAAGCTTTGTGTTATATGAAACTACTGCCAGATGAATGGAGCAATTTTGAAATTCACACTATAATATGCATCAGATGTAAAATATATGTATATGTAACAGTCTTATTAACAAGGCATGGAAAAGTCTGTTCCATGAGTCACCAGAGATGAGTCAGTATATTTTATTTTTTAACCTCTATATGACACTACCTCCTGACATGTGTCAGGATTTCACTGGCAGATATTTAACATCTGGTAGACCTGAACTGTCAGAAGGCAGAGTGTACTGACACCCAACAGGGACAGCATGCTGCAAGTAATAATATGCAGTCAGGGCTTCTGCTTACGCAAAAAATTGTGTACAGTACGCATTAAAAGTTCGGAGGACCCCTTCAGTTTTCGTCAATGGGGTCCCCTTCAAATTTAGGCGAAGAACAGGGCCCCTTAAAAATCTGAAGAAGGGGTCCCTGGGACCCCAAAGAATTTAGCCTTAGCAGAAGCCCTGTGCAGTAATTCCATTCTTACTGTAGTCCTCTGTTGTCCATGGTTGAGATGTGTGTTTTTGGTGAGAGAGTACTATTATTTGACTCCTATCAGTTTTATTCCATATTTTAATAATTTATGATTTAATTACTTTAATAATTGATCGTCTGGTAATGTGAAGCACGGAAATCCTTGCCACATGCTGGGATACTGTACTATCCAAGTATTATCATTATCATCAAGCAGTAACAGTTATTCTGATGCTTACTACTCTGCGTTATTATGTGTTTATCCATGATGTGTTTGAGTCTAACTTTTAACTTTCCTGACCCTGAAATAGAATTAGCTTATGAACAGAGCCAGTGCTAGGCTATGTTGCATCTTAGATGAAAGGCGTGCTGCTCTTCACAATTACAACACATTCAACAATCAATATTTATATATTTTATGTAATTTATGTTCTGGTCATCAGACTGTGTTTAACATCTCTGTGCTTTTTGCAGTGTAAAGAGTTCTAGTTCTTAGGGATCTAGTGAAGCTATAGAGTCATGCTCAGTGGATTCAGTGACAAGCATAAACCATTCTTTCTTGCAGCTGTCTATATAGAAGTAGTTCAAAAGGAGAGAGTTGATGACTGCAGTTCCAGTCTCTGATGTTATCACATATTTATTATAGGAGTTATTCAAGAAAGTACAGGATTCCATAAAAAAATTACATCTGTCAGTCTCATTACTTATTTTATTTATTTGATCTCTATTGATGATATGATTAAAAATAAAACATTTTAATATTTAAAAAAATTATTCCTTAATGTTTTATTGCAGATTAATAGGAATGTGTGTTTGAGCACAACATGCATTTTTTTTGTTTGCATTATGCAGGCTGTCTGTATAATTTAAAGATGCTTCATGATGTGTGAAATTAGCAACAGACTTTATGCAGCTGTAGTTTACATGAATCGTGAGCAGTCATGTAAAAGGTAAAGGTCATCCCCTAAGAAAAATCCCTCTTAAGGTGGTTGGGATGAAGAATTAGAATAGAGACCTCACTTTTATCAGGACCAACTGTTAGTGAGAGCGGTGCCTCTCCTCTTACTGCTTGACCTTTCCCATCCCTCTCAACCTGCCTGTGGAGCAGGTACCTATTCCCAGCAACTAATTTTTAAGTCAACTGGGTGGGGGGGGAATTAGGGTGAAGATCACTGCATCACATGGATGTGCAACCAATATGTCTCCAGGCTTGGGCACCTCTTTCAGCAGTTTGCTTCAGAGCAATTGTGAACACTATGTCCTAAGATCGTTTGCTGCTTTAACAATATATGCTGACGATCGCAGCCGCCTGTCATCCCTAGTCCGCCGCCCCCCCCCCCCATCTAGATCAACTAATGGTAGAACCCAGACTGTTCATGAAAACATTTCTGAAGTGTCAGTTTTAGAATCTATTTAATTAAAAGTGCAGGATGCAATATGTACCACAAGTGATTGTTCATTTTTGCAGGACATCGAACAATTGCACCCAAAAAAGCAAAGATAATTGATGCAGTCAAGATAAAGAAGGTAAGTGCTCATTTAAAAGGCATTGCCATATCAATTGCAAATTGCATGCATCATATTTTGCTTGATATTTCATCTGGTGAGAAATACAATGATGAACTCGCACGCTACTGAGATCAATGATGCTACGGTTACATCTAGTAGATAGCAACTCTGCTGCATTATAAATACCAGCCATTGTATCTAGGGTGTGAAGGACACCATTCCAGTTAATTCCTGCACACATCCAGTTGCACAGAAGTGACTCTTGTTCTCAGCATTCTTTTCCGCTCACCATCATTGTTTATCATTTTAGTAACTAGAACAAACCAACCAAAAAAGCAAAAGCATTTTCATCAAAATCCCAAAGCAGACACACATCTGAGCAGAAAATTTTCCAACTGTGCACACTGGTTTAGACGCACACAAAAAATGAGCACGATTTGATGAAGAATGAATATTATCTGCAGGGCCTGGAGAAACAGGTGGTGGCCGCCATAGAACAAGAGGCGGTGGCTCGCGCAGCCAGTACAGAACACAAAAGCCTGCAGATACTGAAGCCGGTCAAGGCCTCTCTGTCCTCCAAGAAGCAGTCCAATAAAAAACAGTAATGTTTCTGTTTTAATATGTTCGTCGTTGTCAAATAGCATGTGTGTGGAAGGAGGGAAATGTGTGTGTACTTGAACAGTGACCTCGGTTTGTAAAACAGAGATGTACACGATTTACTTACGCGTTAAAATTTGTCCGCGCGGCAGTTGAATCAGAACTGTGTAAACATCAGCTGGGGAAAATGAAAAAGGGCGATAAAAAAGATGTCATGAGCAGCATGGAGTCTGTTGAACAAACACTCTAGCCCTGTCGAATAGTGACAGCCTCCTGACCGACTGCTGCGACTTGCTATCATACATCGACTTTGCTATGCATGTGTACAGACTGCATTCGACAATAACTTGCCTGTCAGTGTGCAAGGCGTCTAGGACATCTTGGGTGAGCCTTAATCAGGGTGGGGAACGTCCAACTTCGAAATCATTTCATATGGTCCTGCCAAAGCAACCGAGGGTGGGACTCGAAAGTCAATGACTCAAAAAGTTGTTTTTTTTTTTTCAAATTTATATTCATGACAATAACATAATAATGTTAAGGGACAAGCAAGAAACGTCCACTAGACATGTATGCTTCTCATCTGCTTGCGAAGACTGGAGTGTAGTCAGTGCAGGCATACGGAATGTACATACTGCAAAAGTGTTAATACACTGTGGCGAAACTATGGCTTTACCAAATGTAGCTGGCTAGTTTTTAAGTTGATAATTTTGTACGGGCCACGAATGATGTTATAAATATTCAAACGACTTTGGCAGGAGAAAAAAAACCCCACTGTTCGATACCCCTTGTGTAGGTAGTGTCCATGTGAGGTCACAATCTAAGTAAGAGATAAGAGTCCTTGTTTCCGACGTCCTGTCAGAAACTGGACAAACAATTTCCCAAGAATTTAACATTTGGTGGCATGCGTTTAGTTTTATTAAAGACCCGTGTCAGTGACCGCCTGGTCATAAGTACTTTTTTACTGGGTCGACATGCATAAACTTTTATGCTCACTTCAGTTCAGCAAAACAAAAAAGACATTAGGATTGAACTAAATAACAATGATCCAGCCCAGATATTTACGCACCATATCGCGAAGTAACTGCACTGTCACAAACAATTGGTAAGGTTATAGCTTGGCAGAAGACGCGTCCATGCAGAATACATTTGCAGACAGTTATTCTTCCTACCCACTTGTAAAACTGGCTAAGAAGTTGGAGACCCAAAACAATCCACACTTGAGCCGACTCTGAAGACCTACCAACCCTGCAGGAAGAGGTCGAGAGAGCGGTGCGCTGCTTGAAGGATGTTGACAAGTACCAGCTGAAGGGTGGAGACCAAACAACAAAGGCCCTCACTGCTGTGTACCAAAGTATCTGTGCTCACAAAGAATGACACAATGAACTGAAGCAATCGTTTGTTACACCCCTTCCAAAGGAAGGAAACAGTAACCAATGCTTTAACTACAGAACCATCAGACGAATAGACTGGCTTCAGACCAGGCAGGAGCAGTTGAACAGATCTTATTGCTTCCTGATAGTAAAATGCTAAAAAAGACTTACCGCACCGAGGCCTTTAAAGTACAAACTGGTTTTTTGGGGGGTGAGCTGCACTCAGGCACAGGAGTACGCAGCATTTCCTTGTGTTTAATTTGCTAATTTCTTGGTATTTTACCACGCGAGGAATTTTTTTATGTGCACCATGTGATTCGAATTAGAGGTGTCTGCCTGTCAGCCGATGGATTTATTGTTTTTAGGATGTGCTTTTGATTTATAATTTGTGGGGGACTGGAGGTAGTGTGCAGGTGAAACTGGTGGCCGTCAGGGTCAAGAACAACAAGGGAAAGAAGCCAACAAATACCCAGTTAGAACAACCAGTCTGTTAGCAATACCACACTCCCTGCCACTGATCTTGGAAGCAGGGATACCCGGCCCGGTATCAGCCACGTATATCTACATGAAATACACTTACACTTCAATTCGCGACATCTTCCCCGTCTATGGACAAATGGCGCCAGCCAAGGTTGTGGCATCCACACCTGGAACCTCGGTGAGTACTAGGAAGGAGACAGATGAGGGTAATGACATTTATTTCACTGTTGGATGTAATGGAAGAGACTCGAGGAAATCATAAGCTCTCTGGAAAAGATAGGTCGAGAGGTGGATTAACTAAAAGGAGTAGTTTTCAAACTAAGAAAAGAAAAAGACATCATAAAAAAGAGTTGGAAAAGACTAGAACCGAAAATTACGAACTGAAGCGTGTAGTCCAAGAAGCCAAGTTACAAGCGACGACAGCAGAGAACAGGAGTGATGACCTGGAACAATACCCAAAGCATAATAACATCAAGATTGTCGGGGTGTCTGAGACAGACAAAGAAACCCCAGACATGTGTCAGTCACAAGTTCTGAAAATTCTTAACGATAAACTTGGCCTTGAAGAAATTTCAGTCCAGCGACATGGAAGTGGTGCGCAGACTAGAGAAAACGGGGTTAAGTCAACATCAACATTCAACATCTTCACCGATATTATCTTGAGTTTTTATTTTTATCTCAAAACTGGTGCGACCCGCTGTGACCCAGTTAGTCTGTTAGACCATCTGATGTGTATCTGTCAGCTGTGTGTTAAGCCGAAATCTGGGATATCTTTTGACCTGTGGTGCCCCTCCTTCAACTGCTTTTTCCCTTTGGGCTGTGGTCCTGCCGGTGCAGATACTCTGGTTCTTTCATTCGGTGAAAATACTCCTCACCTGACTGGCAGGGACGTGTGGGGAGGGGGATGCTGGAGGCCTTCATGCACTCGTATTTCGCGCGATAGGTGTGAAGTATGATGTGAACCCACCCGCTGAATATCTGTCGGTAAACACGCACAGACCTAAGCTTGAGAAAAGTTTTTGCGAGTTTTTATTCGTCTTTATTCGTGTACCAACGCATTGACAGTTTGAAAAGTCACTTGGACATAAAGACTTTCAACAGTTCTAGCGGACTGAACTGTTTATAGGTGGGTAGGGTCTGCTTATCTTCCTTTGAACTCGTACTTTTTACTCTGTGTTTTGTCCTGATCATGTTATCTTTGCTTGTTTTTTTTTGTTTTGTTTTTGTTTTTTGTCATGTTAAGATTATTCAAATAATTCTAAGAGTAACATTAGTTCTAGAACCTAAGCAGTGTTCCTGGTCATACACCTTTGGCATAAATACATCTATATAGTTTTTGGTGCATGTGGTTACGAGCACGTTTCTTTCTCAGCAGTCTGTTAGTTGTTTTTGTTTTTTTTTCTACTATCTGTTTATAGGTGGGTAGGGTCTGCTTATCTTCCTTTAAACTCTTACATTTTACTTTATGTTTTGTCCTGATCATGTTATCTTTGCTTTTTTTTTTTTTTTTTTTTTGTCATGCTACGATTATTCGAATAATTCTAAGAGTAACATTACTTCTAGAACATAAGCAGTGTTCCTGGTCAAGCACCTTTGGCATAAATATATCTACTGTATATAGTTTTTGGTATAGATTGTTACGAGCACGTTTCTTTCCCAGCAGTCTGTTTTTTTTTTTTTTTTTTCCTACTATCCTGCCACCCATTTACAGATGTTAGTCATACTGCTAACTGCTGAATGTGTCATCATACAAAGCTATAAGAAAAAATATAAAGGTGTCCACATACATAATTATGGAGTGTGGAAGAGGAGTGGTTTGGTGAGGGCAAAGAATATGCACTTGTGTGTTTGTATATGGCCTTAAGTGCAAGCATATATTTGTGAGTCATTTTTTTAAGTGTGTATGAGGGATGAATTTATGCAATATGTCTGGATGAGTGTGGGTGGTGATGTCTGTAGGTTGTGGAGTTAGGTGGGTGTGAAGAAATGTGTGCCTATGGTTTATATATGGTTTTTAAAACTACAAGTCTACAAGCATATACAAGAACCCTTCTTTTATAATGCTGATATTAAGATTGATTGTAAGCCCTTTATTTATAAAGATTGACTGACAAAAATATATTGAGCATAAGAGATTTACTTGACGAAAACGGCAAATTTTTTACATATGAAAAGCTTAAACAACTCTACCAGCTAAACACTAATTTTTTTTATAGAATTTTTGAGTTGTGTAGAAGCAGTGAAAACTTACACAAAGCGGAAAAAATGCATCCATTAACAAAAACATAAAAATTGAATTGCAGCTTTCCCAAAGAAAAGGTTCACAGATTTATCATAACATACTAAATAATAACGAGTATGAACCAAACTGTTGTAAGAAATGGATTAAAAAGCTGCAGAGTGAATTTATCTTTAAAAGGATATTTCTCAAAATAAGTAAAATCCATGAAATGAAATATAAATGGTTTCAGGTTAGACTTGTTCATAGAGTATTAGCTACAAATATTATCTTAAAAGAGATGAAAGTTTTAAATAATAATCTACTTATCTTTTGTAACTAAGAAAAAGAAACGATTGAACACATATTTTTGAAATAGGTAATAGAGAAGAGAATCAATAATAAATGTAAACAACTTTAAATAACTGCAAATAACTTGAAATAAACTACTGCACTTCTCTTATTTGGATATAGTGAAACTAAAACATCATGTGGCTTTTCTAAATGACCGCAACTGCTGAGCTTATTGTTTGATGTATGCAAGGTAGAAAAATCTCGACATAAAGAATAAATATTTGAATGCGAGCAGTCGTCATATCAGGCACGTGTCTGCAACCCTCAGGGGTAGAGGAGAGTTGGGAGACCAAAGTAGACTGGGAAAAGAACAGTAGAGAGCGAGGCAAAGGATGCGGGAGCCATATGGGACCCACTGAGGGGGGCTGCACTATACCGGGTCCGCTGGCGAGGTGTTGTTACGGCCCTATGCTCCTCCAGGAGTAACGGGGAAAAAACTAAACAAATCGTCATAAGTTGCTTTTTTGCATTGTGGATTGTGCTGGCACGTCTAAACCTTGTGCAAGAATATTTATATAAGCGTGCATGTGCGCGTGTGTTTTCTTTTCTTGTGTATGTGTTTTGGATTTTTTTTTTTTCCTCTTTCAAAAATTTTTATCGAATATTTTGATGCCCTACTTCCTGCTTGACAACTTGTGAAGCAGAAAGAGAAATAAAAAAAAAAAAAAAAAAGAAAGAAAGAAAAAAAAGAAGAGAAAACTGGTTTTCTGCACCTGTGTTCAGTCCTGATAATCTATTCCGACTAATACATTTGTCGCTACCCTTTCCACCCAGCACCTCGGCAAGTACTGTCAATCGTTCTTATCTTACAGAAGAACTAAGTAAAACCGCACTGACTGCATGCTTGCTGGTAAAAATAGTAGAAAAGTAGTTTTCTACAAGAACTCATGACGATTTACAACAAGAAGTGTCAAAGAATGGCTTAGTAAAATTAAACCTTTTCGAGAATTTGCTCTCCGTCTCGCCGATTGCACACGGATGATGCAGACAAGAATTAAGTCTGCAGCACCTTTCTCTGGTCGTATTTTGCTGTTTGGTGTAAAACTCAAGCTATAACAGCTTCTAGTATGTAGACCACCATAATCACAGTGCCAAGAGTTACCTGACAGGTAGGCGGGCAGGAGGAGGGAGACTTTCGGAGTCGCTAACAATACAAAGTCGTAAAGGTGTAAATCAAGATGTCGATGCTGACAAAACTCAGTCCAAATAGGCAGCATCACTCGCCCCGGGTCCTGCCTGACAGAGTTTGTTGAAAACTAGAGAAATATTTAGCCTATAGGTCGTAACACGCATTATCTCTTAATTACCAAATTTAAATATTCTGTCAATAGAGCATAACAAGCTATCCCTTCACACTGTACGCAAATAGACGCACTCTTAGATACTAAAAATAAACAAACATTACGACTTGACACAATTTTTTAATAAAGTGTAACGCCCATTGAATGGGTATCACCGCTGTACACAGCCCTAAGGTCAGTGTTGTTGTCCCTGAACACAGCTGCTTAGACTAGAAGAGAGAAAGGTGAGGCTGGCATGTGGTCCCATCCATCCTAGGGTACCGCCCCGACCAGCCCCTTCCCCACCCACCAACGCCCCCCTCCTCCACCCCCCCCCCCGCTGGTCATTGTAAATGCGCCCTCAGATGATAGGCTTTCCTATAACACCAACTGAGAAACCGTGTGAAGAGAACCTACAAGCAGAGGAAAGGTGTCCTGCAAATGTCATGTTATGAAAATGATACTTTTCCCTAACATTCATCTTAAAATAATTTTTTGCTCCCCCCTCGGTGACTGCGCCCTATAGAGTATAGACGACCGTCTAATGGTAGAACCGGCCCTGCCTGTACTATCTCTTATCTGGACTGGCTGTCAGACAACATTATTTTTATCTTCAAAATGAGTTCTTATGACTTATCTTTTAAACGTTCTTTAAATCAGAATAAATTAAAGAAATGGGGTAGATGTAGATAAGAGTGACCGACGATGGAGGCAAGGCCAGGTCATTGCGCAAATACATTTACACTCTGTCGCATCCTAACAACTAATAAATTCACTGTCTGTGAGATTAAAGACGAAAGGTGGAGGATGGGTAACTGACAGAAGACGATGCAGATGCCAGTAACAGGGTATGGTAACAACCACACTGGTGGGAATGGTTGCTAGGGGCGTGGGACACAGAGATGAAGTAAACAAAGTGATGTGACGAGGCGCCGAGTTGTCTCGCTACACGAGCGTGCACCACAGTGGATGTCTACAACATTTCACACTTCATCTGTGTACATCATACAAGCCAAAGGGAAGCGTTATCTGCTCAAAAAACAATAATAATAAAAAAAAGCCAGCACGAACTTTGAACATTTACCTCCCACCCACCTGACACAGTTTTAACGCAACACGACCTCCTTCCATCATAAACTCTGAAAACTCGATGGTGAAGAAACAAACACACACACAGTCCCAGTTAAAGAAGATCATTAACTCTCCGATGAAATCCTCTCACGACTCGATTAAAACTTTTCTACTGCACGAGTGCTTTGACTTGATGAGTCTAGTTATCGCACGCATTATCACTCCTTGTCGACGGCAGCTGTGCCCGTTAAGTATGCTGCCGTCACCCCAGCCTCGACCCTGGTGAGTTCGCATGCACATGGGGAAATGGGCTTTACAAATTCAATTATTATTCTTGTTGCGTAGAGTATTGTATACCACGTCAGTGGGCAGTGCTATGTTTGTTAGTTGAGGGTTGGTTTCAAATTAATCTTCGGCTTCAGTTTTAAGCTTAACTTCCAAAAATATGAATTGGCGTGTAATGTCTTGAAAATGAATCTTTAGATTGCTGGCCACTTAAAGCCAAGTTGTTTTTTTTTAAACTGTACATAAGGTCAAGCTTCGAAGGTTATGGTTTACAAAATCAATAGGTAAAGAAATTGCTCTAGTAATAGGTAAAGAAACGAGAAGCAGTCTTGCCTGACTGCAGCTCTGCATCAATTCTCTGCTGTCTGTAGTAAAACTTGATGAAGTAAATTGTCATTATCTCTTTAATAAACCATCTAAATCAATCTTCAAACTGTGCAAACATACAGTGTTTTTATGCATATGGCAATATTTTATTGATCCTTGCATAAATTTAACACCAGAGTTTATCAGTAACATATCATCAATCACACTCCATGTTCATTTATTAACTCTCTTCATCAGACAGCACAAAGATAATATTCAATGAGAAAGAATGACAATCACAGCAACCAACACAATATTAAGCATGATACTACATTTCATTAATTCATCTCTGCAGTCCATAAAATCTCATGCGGTTTATAAGAAAAATCTGAACTGTCAAACCTGTTTCAAAACTTGGTTGAAGAGTGACTGGATCATCGGTATTTTGCATAAGGCAAATGCTGGTTGACTTCTGCCTACCTATATGTAAAAAAGTATATTTTGGCACATTGAAATGTCGTCGTCAAGTATGTGGCACATTGAAATGTCGTCGCCAGGTATGTGGCTACTCCTTCCATCGACAAGGATTACATAAGCAGGCTTGAGGCGAGTTACGCCAACACATGTTTTATAGGTGCTATGTCGACCCCTCATAACTGCCAAAGTGTGATGACGAACTTGTGTGATCGACCAGTTAATATTTTAGCAACTGAGAAGTACCTAAAATATAACTGCACTACAACAACGTAGCGAAGATTGTTACTATTCTGTCTGCACACCCACAACGAACACTTTGACATTTATGAGTGGTCGACATTTTGACACATCGCATGAAACATTGTTTTGAAGTGAATCTTTATCTCTTGTCTGCAAAAACAATTTATATAAGCTATAAATCTTAGAATTGTTCATCATATTTTTAAACTGCGGCTTGCTTTGTCGATTTTGTTCAAAACAAATGTTGTTGTTTCTTTAGTAGCCAAGTGCTTCCACCTTGCGGCGATTATGGGGGGAGAGGGAGTAGGAGGAAACCGGAGTACCCGGAAAAAAACCCCGACGACCAGCCCTGCGAACAGATATCTTATAAAGAGAGTGTCCCGACACGAGATCTGAAACCTGAGCCGCTAACTGCGGTTCTGACAGGCGAGTATTGTAACCACTTCGCAACCAGGCGCCCCCTGACTAAAAGTACATCAGACGTTCTCTCCGCGGAGCATACTTCCTGTCTCAGCGCCTCGCATTGGGTCTACGCATGCGTCGTGCAAGTGAGTGAGCGCCTCGCACTGGGTCCGCGCATGCGTCGTGCAAGAGAGAGAAAAAAAAAATGTTCCCCTCGCGCGCGCGCGTGCCGCGAGCTGAAGATGTACCGCCAGGTACAACCTCGCCGGCTGTTTTATTTTTTTTTTTCAACATGCATGCGAACTCCTGGCGACTCCTGATATATTGGACAGCGTGGGTATCTGAGATCACTTGGCGACATCTCTCTGTATCTTGAGACAGCAGACGTCAGTGTGAGGACACCATGGAGATTATCCCAGAGACTCGCGACAAATGGAGCAAGAAAGTGGAGTACCTTCTGGCCATCATTGGCTACGCCGTGGGCCTGGGCAACGTCTGGCGCTTCCCTTATCTGTGTTTCAGAAGTGGTGGAGGTATGACTTGGCACTTTTTTGTTTACATTGTAAAGGGTGTAGCAGTAAAGTTGACAGTTTGTAGAAGTAAATGGCGACAACCGTCACGTTAGGTGTTGAGGGCGACTCCACTGCCAGGAAAGTCCTGCGGGTGAGATGAGATATACACACAGAGTGCGTGAAGACTTATCCCACCTCAGACAATAAAGTAGAACGAAACAACAAGTGTGGTTTCACTATCATTCCTGTCAGAATTATCAGTGCAGACGGAGATTTCCCGTAATTCTGGTGCGACAAATAAATTTCAAGATAAACGAGATGAAAATATTCCTTGTAGACAAATCGCCAGTTGCCGTCCACCCCGGATGAACCCGGCGTCCTTTGACCTTTTACATAACCGGACGTACACGTTATATAACCAAGGACCTTAGACTATTGATTTGGGTGAATCCTCATATTTAGCTCACAATTCTTAGAAAATCTGACTCTCTCACTGGGATCTCAACAAAATTATAGACCACGACGAAATACGTTTCGGAAGAATGTCTTTGTGGAACTGTTCAATCGGTATTTTGCCGGGTGCAAGTGTACTGGAATAATAAGTGGGGCAACAGGGATGGGGCGGGGGTGTAAAGATAGGAACATTAGTGTACTGTTTTCGAACGTTAGGAAACCAAGGGGGAACAAGATTTTATTTATTGTAAGTTTCCTGCTATTTCTGTCATTTAAAAAAATTTGGAAAGAAAAAAAAAACTGCATCAGGACTTTAAGAACCGCAGAGAGTGAGCTGCATTTTACCAAGCAGAAATAAAATGGAGGTTTACAAAATCAGATGTAAAAGTGAATATGTTTACTATAATAGCCATAATGAGTATTTATGTAACACTTCTCCAAAAGATATGCTTAGAGCTCTTCACTGATACTGCAAACAACAAACAAGCCTGTCTCTCTCTCTCACACACACAAAGAGTGAATACATACACATGCAATAATTTTGCTACCATTGTCTGAAATTGGCATGCAATTAGGTGAAACCTAAAGGACATTTTGAAGCCCATAAACTGAGATAAAATCAGAAAAGACTAACTATATATAAAAATACACAGATATATTAAACTTGCAAATATATGCTTTATGCTGCATCTGTGTTCTTGTGAATGTTTGTGTAGGGACAGATACAACAATAATTTACACAATGATAGTATAGTTCACTGTTTAATAATGAAAACTGAATTTGTAAAGTGCATTTCCCTGTCTAGAGGTGAGCTTAATGTGCTACACACAAAAGAGCAGTATCATTTTCATTGTTTTACAAGACTTTGTTATTTCAAAATTAGCATGATGATAGTTGCTGAAGATATTGAGCTCCAGTTCTGATTCCATGGTATCATCCAAATAATGTAAAATGGTAAAGACTGTAGGAGAAAGTAAATTCTTATGTCTTCAGGCTGATTACAGTTTTCCCTTAATGTTATATACTTTGGTACAGGCGTATAGCTTCTACTGGATATTTGAAAATATTGCCCCCATTTGTGCATTGGGGTATGGCGAAAAAGAGGTCATTGTCAGCGCCATAACAAAAACAGGCTTGAGATAAATACAGCCTGTATGCAATGACAATGACCTCTTTTTTAACGGTCTTTTCTCCCCACTAGCCTTATCAGGAGGAAGGTACTTGCACAACAGCTGGGTCAACCGTCTGCACTGGGTGAGGACACCCATCGCTCTAACCACACGGCTGTCCGCTTTAAATAAATTGTTCGTCTGTTTTCTGTCATCCAGACATCCCTGAGCGTTGGCGTAGGAAGTGAGCGATCTGGGGCCATAATTGTCAACTAAAGATAAATCCCTTCTTCCTCCATGCTTTGCTTTAGCTCCGCTCGCTATCTACAGCCTTGAAGGCCCCCTAGAGCCGTGGACGCATATCTGTGTACGCAGGACGAGGACCGTTCGTTACCTGACCACCCGACCTTTAAGGATTTCCATGTATAGGACCCTGCAATCATAGGCCAGGGATGCCTTGCATAACTGTCACCACCGCCTCGCTAACAAAGGTTTTGAATGGGAAGAGTGCACGGGGTTCGAACGCGTGATGTCAAGTGAGACTGTCGGGTGATTGGAAGAAGTGATGGTTGAAAGCGAGAGAAAGTCGGTCGCTACTAGTGTCTGTGTTGCTTGTGTGTGTGTGTTCGTCCACATGATTTTCGTTAAAACAAAAATCAGTTTATTCTGTGTCCATCAATTTTATTAAAGAAGTGGACTGTAAAGGAGACTGCGCATATTTCCTAAATAAGTTTGTGAGACATTTCCCGTGTGAATGTTGTTTAGCTGGATGAGTGTAAACTTGATGCGAGTCACGAAAAAAAAAAAATGTGGACTGTTCCACGTTAAAGCCGAGTTGGCATCAGGTTAAGTGAGACATCTTCCAGGCAAGGGCAGACATTAGTAACTCTGGCCAGTTGAATTCGGTCCTCGCTTCTGTCGAAAGTATGATAATTACAGTTCTTACCAGCCGAGCCGCCTTGAGGACGACCACCATATCGGCGTCTCTCTCAACTCTGACAGTTGGATGAGACTGGCAGTCCAGGCAGAGTATCGTGACATCTGCTTCTCGTCACTGGGACAACTGGCCAGTCGACCATCGACCATCGGTACCGATTGGACGTTTGTGTACTGTGACAGTAGCTAACCCTGGGGCATGACATTTGCATACTGTGACAGTAGCTAATCCTGGGTATGACATTTACATACTGTGACAGTAGCTAATCCTGAGGTATGACATAGAAATCCCACAGAATGCGATTATTATAGTAGAACCGACAATCATGGGCGTCTGTACTTCTTCTTTTTGTAATACCTTATAAAATGTGTGCAAAACGGGGATCCACTGAGTTGTGTTTAGTTTAGGATGCATTTTTTTTTTTTTGCTCGTCTCGCTGTAGATCAGACCTGGGCAAAGGCCGGCCCGCCTCCTGTCTCTGACCGGCCCGCCCGCTGGCCTGCCCGCCAGTATATATACTACATATACAGTATTGGGTAAAACTGAGTTAACTATATTAGTCCGGCCCTCTAAAACCATCCCAATTTCTCATGCGGCCCCTTGGGAAAATTAATTGCCCACCACTGCTGTAGATGAACCCCCACCCCTCTTTTTTTCGAGATATCAAACATCGTTCACTGAAAGAAATGAAATCTGTGATCCGAATTTCTATTGATAAACAAAAATACCATATGATCTCAGCTGGGTCCATAGAGATGAATTGTCAGTTGTGTGTGGGTGTGTGATGATGTAGATGTGTCTTAAGAATGGTTTCCACACAAAGCATATGACAAAGAAAGCCTTTGACAACACGTGACCACGAACACTTTTGACAAAACATGTGACAAAGAAGTGGTGTTTCGGAGCCATGTCAGGTTGTCTCTACAGTTTTTCATCCCTCAAGTGGTTTATTTTTGTCTGAATTGTATTCTTGTGCTATTCCTGGGGTGGTCCAATGGCGCAACGGTTAGCGCCTGTCAACACAGTGAGGGTTGGTTGTCCTGGGTTCAGCTCTCGTCTCGTCACGCTATTCCTTCTCCGCATGCGGCATCTGTTTACAAGGCTGACTGCCTTGCTTTTGATTCTGGCTCGGCGTGAAACACATTGCATACTTAATTGTGCAGTTAAATAGAATGGTGGCAACATTTAAAAAAATTACGGTCGTTAAAAGTTGTATTACTTTAATTGATTCCATTTTCGTGGTTAAACCTCATTTGTCCACGACTCTTTTTTTTTAACACTTGCACGCCATGTTTGTTCTGTGGGTACACATTTCAGAAAATACCGCAAACTCGTGGTCAGCATAATATTCCTCTATGACTAATGTGTTTTGCTGCCCTAGGGCGTTGTACACTGCTGGCACGTTTATGATGTCACGAGACATTGTTTTATCAACATAAACAGGATACATCCAACATCCAAGAAAGGTGCAGCTTGCGTTGATGCGAATTATTCCGGATGTTATTTCCTCTTTCTTTAGAAAAGCTGTCTCAAACACGTGTTTAGTGACATTACTTATTATTGCATGGCCAGCAGAGAAAGTGGTGTGTGACCTTTGACACAGGCCGCATACGCAGCTGTCTATGGGTGTGAGCGAGAGAGAGTTCAGCACGTGCAGCGGGTGTCGCTTAGCCCTCCACACTTGTCAACACGTTGACATGGTGTCATTGACGTCAAACACCAGTTACCACGCGGCCCCCATCACTCCGCCCCCAGCACCATGAGGGTGTTCTCTCTCTTCGTGGACCCGAAAACAACCCTTTCAAAAACAGCAAAGTCATGAACGGTAAGGGGAGCGTCCGTCCCCGGTGGTTACAAGTTCGAGGCCCGCTCAGGTCTGGGGCTGGAAACCTCCCTTCCCCTGCATTCATGCAACGAGGGTAAGTGGTTGTGGCGAGTAAGGACGAGCGTCTTGTCTCCGTAATCACGAAGCGGTGTCAATACTTTGTTGTTATTTACCCCTGGGACCGTAGCAATAAAACAGCACGAGGATTCACTAGAATAATATCACAGTTACATTATATAAAACTTCGTGGTAATATCAAGCAGTATCCGCGGGCTTTGGGATGTGACTACAGAGACGATAAGTTTTTTCCCCTCGAGTTTCCTCCTGGATAGTGACTCACCATCACTTCATGAATACGGCCCCTGAGCTCATCCGCTATCAAGCAGAAATGGAGACCCGATGGTTCCGGGAAGATGAAGACGGTGGTAGGAGAGGATTGGGTTGTGCCTTAGACACGGGGAGCCACTTTCACTACCCGTGTGGCTTCTAGCTGTGAGATGCTTTACCATTTCTTTTTACCACGAGGGGGATGAAGTACACAGGCACCCGTCCTATACCCTGTAAACGTCCTTCCAGTAGAATTCATGACCAAAGTATTGTGTAAAGAGAAATAGAGAGAGAAAAAGAGAACGGAGGAGAAAAGGAGGTTGCTAGACGACTTGCTTGGATCAATCATGCAAGACGCAGGGTAGGTGGTGGGCGAAGTAGGGACACATTTATTTTTGGACTTGTTCCCGCTCGGGGATTTGTCGATTTATTTTAGGTGCCAGAACTAGGGCCATGTCAGGAGCAGGAGAAAGGCTTCGTTACTCAGCATTATGGACTTGATTAACACAAGCGCCATCTTGTAACCGGAAGTAGTCCTCATGAGCCGGTGTAGTGGACTCCCACAAAATATCAGCACCGATCTTTGTATCAAAATGCCCGTAATCCTGGAATTTAAATTCATTCCACGATCCCGCATTTACAACCAGCGAAGAATGAAGATTTGACCCCAACACACACACACTCAAAAAACAAACAACTCCCCCTTCCCCAACCTCCCACAACCTCCGTCTTCGCACACGCTTTCATCACGGATGTGTACAGGTGGACTGCTGTCTGTCTACCGAGACCAACGCTTAGCCTCTTGCCAAGTTCTCCGCTGTTAGTCTCGGCGAGCCTAAACAAAGAACGTGACTAAACCGGAAGCTTTGTAGTCTCGTGCCTCGTTTTAGTAGTTAACCTGGGGGGGAATCGTCTGCTATCAGTCCAGTAATACAAGTTCGGGGTTTCAGACTGGCTGGTGGGCTTGTGCTCACACACGGCGGCCGCTTCATGGAGGAAGTGCTGCACGGCAGGGGAGGGTCATCACGTGGGGGTGGAGTGGAGGAATGACGCAGCAGATGTGGGGGCCATTAGATATGTCGCCACCAATGTGCTTTCCTCCCCTCATTCTTGCCGCGCAGGCTGTTATGATGGTGCGAAAACCGGACACGTTGATTGTTCTGATGACAAAGCTATTAAGGACAAAGACACTCGATCTTCAAAAAAAAAAAAAACAAGGAAACCAACCCAAACAACAGTCGGTTCAAGGACGTGTATAGGGATATTAGTTCCTTGTCGGTTTTTTTTATTGCGCTATGCATGAGGACATGTTGAGGCTTTATGGCTTTTGAAGACCCACCGACGTAATAAAAGTTACCTCTCGACTCTAAACAAGCAGGTTCAGTTCAATTCCCTGTCCTAGCTCTTACAGTCTGGGTTAATGATCTGTGTAATGCTAAACATTGGTTGAACTGGACAAAGTCAAAGCTCATCACATCTTGTTAGTGCTTGAGTACATGTAGGTGGGCAGGGCTAGTTCCACAGCCACACCAGGGGCTTCTGTCCTGTTTTCATTCACACCATGGGGCGTGGATTACATCATCGGTGTCCATGCAGTGCAATTGTTCTGCTCTAAAGAACGTGTGTACTTATCCAGTTTATAAAAATTATTAGATAAGTTCGATAAGTAATGTTACTGGTGTATGCTGTATAATATTGTACTAATATTATTAACATTTCCATCCATATCTTTATTATCGTTATTATGTTTTCCTTTTGTTTTGTAACACTGTCTTTATTTTTTGTTCTGTATATTGATTCAAGCTCTGTAAAACACCAATTTCTCCATACCCCTCAAGGTAAATGAATAAAACTAATGTTTAGTATCCAGGTGGAAATCTCAAAGGCTTGTGTCCTCCAAACGAAACGTAACTATAACAGTTTGGGGATTGCAATAATTGCGATGCAGGAAGCTCAGTTATTAAAAACAAAAAAACTCTGCTTTCAATGGTCAGCAGCCTGTTACTGCGGTTAGGTGAAAGATGTTTTTATTGCATTTAACATGTCTGCTTCCCCCACAAGCAGGATGTAGGAATACATGTGTATCGTTTGCAAAATGGGGTGTGTCCATAGGGTGGGCTGCACAGTGGTATCAGCTTAAGTGAGTGCTAGCTAACTTTATATGCTCTGAACTGTGCTGTTAGCTACAGTGCCCATGTACTGGGCTACAGTGATGATTGAGGTGACACTCTCCAAGGAGAGCTAGACTTCTTCCTGGGCAGTGGAGCTTTCCAGACTTCACATAAAGAGTGACATTTGAGACAGAGTGAGAGAGAGAGAAAAGATGTTTCTGTGTGTACTTGGTATGTGCATGCCAGTCAATTACACAACTCTAACAGCTGTGATTAGGGGATGTATACTGAGGGAAGCGTGGTGGTAATACTTATAGTTCAACTGTGAAACAGAAGATGGCAGGTTCCAAAGCTTACTTAGACTTATGGTTGAAAATCTAACCCCACCCAGCAGCTGTCCAGCTGAAATGGGTATCAGCAATGTTCATCAGAGAATGTGAAGGCACAAGGAGAAGGTTTTTCTTTGGCTATGATCCATTTATAATAGTGAACTATACTTTCTGGGAAACCACTTACATTCCAGGCGCCTCACTAACACATTCCAGTTTGGGTAGTGAAGATTTAATTGGGATCTGAATGTGCATAGACCATTCTAGAGATACTGATGTAGCTTAGCATGTTGAATTACTGGTTGCCAACTTTGGTACAAGTTTGAGACTTGCCATTTTAGATGGAGAAATTTATCTGAGATAAATCAATCAAATGCTTCATATCTAGGCTTATGGCTTAGAAATACGAAAATCTGTTGTAACTTTCCCCTCATTCAGTATTTCCATGTACACAAGCCGAGTATGCCTTAACAGGATTAATCCAGTCTAAATATAAAGATGGACAATGGGATTTTCAGAAGAGCTGTTAACATATTATTGCAGTTATGGCTATAAAGACTGGGTTTATTACTTTCTGTTCTGGATGCTTTCTGGTGACGCTAATGAATTAAAAAATCCCAAGTACCATTTGACCTTTGGCACTTTTTGTGACAATTGATTTATCATGACTTTTGTGTGTGTGATAGGTGCATTCCTGATTCCATTTTTTGTCATGCTGGTACTGTGTGGCATACCCCTGGCATACATGGAGATGGCTGTCGGTCAGTTCACAAGACGTGGTCCAGTGGGGGCCATTGCCAAGCTGTGTCCATTCTTCAAAGGTATTGCCAAGATTGATTTCCACATTTGCAGTTTTTCATTTAAAAGCACAATTTGCCATTGAGAAATGTTTTGGGTAAAGGAAGTGTAAGCAGAAATTAGACTAATAGGACAACTGTACAGATTTTGGCAAAAGTCTAAAGTCTTTCATAATCCCTTTAACTTAAACTAGCATTCAAAGAGTCAGATTAAAAAGAACTAATAGCATTAAAGTGAAAGGAACTTGGCATTCAGCATATTACGGGTAGCACGAACGTACATGTGTGTCAATATGTAAGCTACACAAATATCCTAAGAAGCAGAACTCACACCTAAACCAGCAGGTCCTTACAAGCTTGACACTCCAGCAAAACTTCAGTATTCATCCTACACAGTGAAACAAAGGATACTAAGACTTAAAGATGCTAAAATGCTCTCAGAATAATACGGGCATAACTGTATGGTTGGATGTGTACATATGCATAAAACAATAAGAAAAAACGTTAACAGACCTTATCAAAGCAGTAGCCAAGAGACTTGAAAGATGTTAAGGGCGTAAGGGACTGAGCATACTTTTTATTTTTCAAATGACTATTGATTGCAGCATGTGTTTCAGCAATCAATGAAAAATGAGATGGAAATAGCTCAGCGTACAGTATGAGCTCATGAAGAGGGGCAAGCTTTCTAATGTTGCTAATTTAGCAAAATAATGTAGTATTGGTATTTGTGGTGTCCATAGCGTTCTGGTGCTGTTGCTGCTTACAAATTCAAGAGCAACAAAATGATCATGAGTTCTAATAGTTTAAATTGCATACCTGTTTTGTGTATGGAAACTATTTTCTGTTCCCAAGTAAAAAACACATACGGCACACCATGACCAGCACATCAGTACATATAATACACACAGCAGTTCCTTTGTCATACAATTTGCCTTGGTGATCAAACATTGGTGCTAGGCTGGTCCCAGTATTGCAACCCTCCACTTCCCATTTCTTCTCCCATTAAAGGCTTGCACCCTGCATAATTGCATAGTGCTTTATTGAATGAACATCCAGCTCTGGCTTAATGCTCACAATGAGCAGTAGTATTTATTCATGTGAAAGATCAGCAAGTGTTGAAAGATCCCGTGTTGCAGATGTCCATTTTGGGTGCTGTGTTTTTTTCGTTATAGTGTGATCCCCATATAGGTGTTTGGTCTTACAGTCTTGGAAAGACAGTCTGTCAAGACACCTGATTTAGTATAAATTACAGACATTTGTAGCATGAGACTACTGTTTAGTAATAACTTCATGACTTCTTATGCAGGTGCTGGGCTGGCGACTGTTGTCATCTCCTTCTTGTTCACAACATACTACATTATCATCATTACCTGGTCCTTTTACTACCTGTTCAGCACATTTCAGAGGCGTCTACCATGGACCAGCTGTGACCCTGAGTGGAGCTCTTCCTTGTGCTGGGACAATTCAACAAATTCCACACTTCCACGTCCCAGTGACTCACGCTCACCTACTGAAGACTTTTACTAGTAAGTAGTTCTGATAGCCTTTTACCAGTAGTTGTTAAGTTCTGCGATCAAATCTAGTTGTGTGGTCTTAAGATATTGATGCATTGGCATGTCCAGTACAGTGACTTAAAATTGTGAACTACTTGACCAAAATAATTACTTTAGGAAGAGAAGTATGCCTCATCATTTTTTTTGTAACTAATTCATTATTATGCTAGTTAACATTGTCACCATTTCTTTTTAGTAAGGGAGAGGGGGAGTACTATACATTCTGGAATATTTTTGGGGTACATAATTAGTTTTTATTTTGTTGCTGATGTAACAATCGACAAAAAAAAAAAAAAATCCCATTGTTTATGATGTATGCATAGTAAACGTCAAGTGTCTGTGTGTGAAGATATCTCTGCTAGTTTATAATGAATTTAATGAAGTTACTTGCCCTAAACTGTGTTGCCACTACCACCACCACTACTATTATTAGTACAGCAACAAATATCAGCTGCAGGTCGAAAGACTGTCAGAGAAGACGAGAAGGCTAGAAAGGGATATTTTGGTAGTGGACCTGAGCTGTAATGACTGCATCTATGTCAATGACATTCACCTTTATTGTTATTATTCTGGGTGTTTATATTTTTGTGAAGTGCTTTGAGCTAGCATTTAATGGTGAAGAAAAATGCTATAGAAATGATCTTTTATAATAATAATGAGGATTTATATAGCACCTTTGCAAAGATTTACATAAATCATGCATAGACTAAATCATTAAGAACCCTGCCCCCAAATTTGCATATAGCAGCCACGCTCACTTCTACAACATACACTACTCATACATAAAGTAAATTACAGACATATATTATTATACATCCTTATGGTCAGTGGTCAGGACAGGGTCGCAGTGAAGTCGTAGTTTGGAAAAGATGTCTTAAGTTTAGACTTAAGGGAGGCAAGATATTTTTTATTATTATTAATGAATTAGTAAGATTTGCAATTTGTAGATATATGAAATATGCTACAGTGAACGGGTACTGGAGCGCTCATCTGGCATTGAAGAACAGGGCTCAATTCATTGGCAGCTGCTTCTTATTCTTATCTTGTGCTGGATTATTGTATACTTCTGCATCTGGAAAGGCCCAAAGTCTACGGGTAAGGTAAGTGTACCTGCAAAGGCCCAAAGTTTGTTTTTTTTATGTTTGTTAGTCCTTACAAGGAAGTGTGAACTAGCTTTGGCAACAGTATAGAAAATAATGGAACCATCAGATAGGTGTTCATGGCACATTTGTCACCAAAGACAGAGATTAGATTAATAGCACTGATATGTATCAAAAAGAACAGGCAAAGGAGATTGGCACATTGGGCTTGATAGATACTGATGGTTAGAATCACTTGTGCTCAGAATTTCGGCTTGTGAAACAATTACTTACAATCCACATGTAAAACATACTCTACAGCAGTACAAGGAGACTGCCATGTTGTACTGCTCACTAATACCATTGCATTAACTGAAACAAGAGTTAGCTGTCACTCCTCAGTAGGTTAATCAAAATGCAGCTATCCTGCATTTGGAGTTTGTGCCATAAAATTTTGAACCAGAGCAAGTGATTAAAAATAAAGCAAATTGAAGTTTCAATGTGGAAACTGCAGTTATTTATTGAAGAGGTTTTTGGGCCAACGGTTGTGTGAAAAGTAGAAGAATGCCATTGCAAAACAGAATAAACTTCTGCATCACTTGCATTGAAACTGGCTGTATTGAAAGTAGAATTTTTATTCATGCTTGCACACAAATTACTGACAAAAAGTAATTGGCAGTGTCAAAGCAGAGCATGAAGAGAGCACAGCTCAAAGAGGCAAAAACAACACAAGGGAGCCACCCTCTGCAAAGACAGAAGTTTCGGGACAGATATTCACATCAGAATCATGACTACAACAGTGACAATGACTAGGCTTGACAGGGTGTCGCGCAGCCTAACATCAGGTGAAAGTAGTTCACAAAAATGACTTTGTTCATGTATTGGACCTTAAATTGTAATTGATTAAGTCCAAACATCAGTATCTATCATTTAAATCCAATTGATAGTTGACTTGCTTGTCTCCTTTTTTAATGCAGATGTGCAAGCTTTTTCTTTTGTTTTTTGAAAAGAACAAAATATGAAATGTACTTACAAGAAGTGTAGGTCATAGAACTGGAAATTTTGGCTGGCAGTTTCTAGCATTTGGTTTGCGTTGTCATGAAGTGGACTAATTGTCTTTGAAAGAAACTGATCATGCATGACAGACATTTAGGTTAGGATTTGTAAACGCTAATGTGTTGTCTTGGTGTGTCGGCAGGTGGTGTACTTCACAGCTACATTTCCATATCTAGTCCTGCTGATACTGCTGGTAAGGGGACTGACACTTCCAGGCTCTGAGGATGGCATCAATTTCTTTATCAAACCTAAATGGGATCTGCTGCTTCGAGCTGAGGTACATTTTGTTTTGTCTGCTCAGTTTCCTTTCTTGTGCAGTGGCTTATGGTGTCTTTATTACCCATGCCTGTTAAAGCAGTTTTTTTGGTCAATTTCTCTGAATAATAAAGCATGTTTAACCAGTCTCTTACCCTTCCTGAGCTGGATGAATTGGCTACCTGCAGATACTGACAAAAACACATATTCATAGTTCTACACAAAAAAGACAAAAAGTCTAGTTCCCAAGTTAGGGCAGTTTCTCCATGGGTGATTTCCAGTTGTCCAATTAGTTCTGGTCTCATATTCATGAATCATGTTTATCATACCGGTTTTATGTTACCCTACCTGAGATGGGTTGATCAACTAACCAAAGACAGAGGCTCAAAGTCAGCATTTGTGGACTGGGTAGGCCTACACAAATTGTTTTACCAGCAGCAGAAGGGTCCTCTTCCAATAACTTTTTGAGACTTAAGGCAAATATTGTGAAGATGGAGATACAATTTTTCGAGACCTAAGAAGTAAAATTGCTCTTTATCCTTGAATCTTTTGCCCTGGTTGCAAATCTACTTATCTGACTGACCGTTTTGAGCTTCCGTATCATCTGACCTGATTGTTTTGTTTGCGCATGTGCCTAGATTGCATTTTCTTGATAATATGAAGGATGAATGCTAGGGACAAAATACTGGAGCATGTTTTATTTTTTATTTTTATATTTTATGCAGTAACCTGTGTTAATCTGCTGCTTAAGATTCTCTCCTGATGCAGGTTTGGGTATATGCTGCTGCTCAGAATTTTAACTCCTTGGGTGTTGCTTTTGGTGGTCTAATAACGATGTCCAGTTACAACAAGTACAACAATAAGATTATCAGGTTTGTTAATATTGTATTGCTCATTTCCAACTCGGCAAAACTTCCTACCTATATTATAACATTTGCTGCTGTAGGTGCTTAACTTTATGGCATCCTACACATCTTACAGTGTACATCATCTAAAAGTGGCTACCGGCTGTATTTTTCAATGTGCTCGGAGTAGAATCAAGTTCTAGCATGGTGTGAATGTTTGTAAAGCTGAAAGCTGTTGTTATAAACAGCGAAACACGTTGATGTCCCTGTTAGTAGGTGCCTTGTGCACTCTGTCGTTTCCAGAGATGTCTTAATCCTGGCTCTAGTAGATGCCGTTACCTGCATCCTGGCTGGCTTTGCAATTTTCTCCATTCTTGGCAACCTGGCTCTGAATCAAGGCAAAGATGTGGGGGATGTCGTCAAGGAAGGTGAGAAGGGGTCATGTGAAAAGTGCCTCACATGGCCTCACTGCTCACAAACTTGTCCAGACATCCCTTGGTTGGGGCTAGAGTTCCTTATGTGATTAAGTATCCTCATAGTGGATATTTTTAAGTGAATATGTTTTTAATACAAAAAGTTCTTCATTTTCTGAAATGTTTCTATATGTAAAAGAATACTGCTAAAACAAAAAAATTCATTATCCATGGTTACAAAGTACTGAATGATGTAAATTCACTACTCTTCCCAAACGGTTTACACCACAAATTTTTGTTACTGGAGAAGCCCTAGTTGCTTTACGAGTGTAATGTGGTATTTTGCAGGTCCAGGGCTAGTCTTCATCATCTACCCTGAAGCATTTACCATGATGCCTGCGTCTCAGTTGTTTGCCTTTCTTTTCTTTTTTATGCTCATCTGTCTGGGCATCGACAGTCAGGTAGGTTTACCTGTAATTTGTATAAAGTGGCAGCATAACTATGTAAGATGAAAGAACATTCAACCATCTAGATGTGATTTTTATTGATATTTAATAAAATCTGTACAGAGAAAATTATCTGGTTGGAGTTGGGAGAACTGCCTCAAATATTAGATATTTGTAGACAATTTTCGCACAACTGAAATCATTGATCGAAGTTGCTGTTATCATGATCCCTTATTCTTCTGTTCACTGTTGGCAGTTTGCATCAGTGGAAGTGATTGTCACCACTATACAAGATCACTTTGGAGACATTGTCAAAAAATATCTAAAACACAAAGAGGTGCTAGTCTTACTTGTCTGCATTGTCACATTTTTGTTTGGACTGCCCAATATAACTCAGGTATGTTGCTGTCAAACTGATTGCATATGTAAGGGGACTAAAATCAACAAGCTGTTAGTTTACACAGGGTTCTTTCCAACGCCCTGGCTGTTCTGTGATGAATGTAGATGGTGCAATTGAACACTAAAAAAATTTGTCACATTGTACCTGATTCTAG
Organism: Pomacea canaliculata; assembly: GCF_003073045.1. Taxonomy (NCBI): domain Eukaryota; kingdom Metazoa; phylum Mollusca; class Gastropoda; order Architaenioglossa; family Ampullariidae; genus Pomacea; species Pomacea canaliculata. The sequence continues at coordinate 1,819,299 of NC_037593.1, read as the reverse complement.
CTTGAATCTACTCGTTGTATACACACAATGTAAGGGGGTTAATCTGACTAGTACTTTTGGTAGTCATGTGCCTCAAGTTAAAGTTCCATGAATCTGTTTATTTCATATGTTCACTGGAAGACAATTCTAAACTGTAACAGACTGAGGTGGAAACCTGTTTTTCTGAGCAGAAAGACATTTGGCAATAGAAGTCCCAGTGTATGTTGATTAGGCCAGATGGGAAAACTTATCTGTGGAGGCAAAGGGAGACTACTTTGTACTCTGAAGCAGGCAGTGGTTCAAATTCTTTATATTAAAACTGTCACTGGACATGCACTTAAAAACAAAAATCAACAACGCAGAAGCAGAATAACAGACTGGACATACACTGGACTGCTTTTGATGCAAAATGACCAAAGTCCAATCTGCCTGACTTTTGTGTGCAGGGTGGAGTGTGGTTCTTCACTCTAATTGATTACTACGCTGCTGCCTTGTCGCTCATGATCCTGGCCTTTTTTGAGGTGATTGGTATCACCTGGTTTTATGGCAAGTTTTATTTACATTGTCCTAATAAAAGAATGCATTTCAAGAGACCAGCAGCCACCTATAAAAAGTTTAAGCATTTGTGTGCATTATGGAGATGCTTCCCTAATGAAATCTCCACAGGCGATTCAACGTGTTTTAGAGAGAAGAATTGTCCTTGATGTTTTTGCACAATGTGTTAGTAACAAGTGATGCATCCTTAGGTACATGGCAACTTGCTAATATGAACTTTGTTTGTCTTTGTAAAACCAGGTGCCAAACGTTTGGCCCGTGACATACGCGACATGACTGGATCGGCGCCTAACATATTTTTTATCGCCTGCTGGTACATCATATCGCCAATCCTCATTTTTGTAAGCTGGCCCTGTTTTATTTTTAAAATAAAGTTTAGAAAAGAGAAGATTCAATCCAGCAGAGGGAGGTGAGGAACGTGTCGAACTTGAACAAGCAACATGACCACTAGGATATCCAGCATTTTGCCCTACCAAATCTTCAACATGCTCAAAGTTCCCTTTTTAATTTCCAATTGTGAATTTTTTTTTTCTGAACAGGGTATTTTCATCTTTAGCATGATCCAGTATCGTCCGCTCACCATGGCAGGCTACACGTATCCTGCATGGGCCCAGGTGCTAGGCTGGATAATTGCCTTCACTTCCGTACTCTGTATACCACTGGGAATGGTGCATGCTGTGCGTACCGCAAAAGGTTCTAATCTGCTAAAGGTAATTATCATGTGCACAATTTTGTTATTTAGAATTTTCCTAAGGGAAAACTTTGGAGAAAATGCTAAAATATTGTATTTGTGTGCACAGAAGTTCAGAAACAGCCTCAAACCTCAGCTACTAGAAGAGCGGTCAGAACCAGTCATTGAAGAAAGCAGCCAAGTTGATGCAATCAAACTACCTTTCTCAGACCAGACGCACACACAATGGATCTCGGAAAAATAAAACATTTTATTGCTGCCTGTTCAACATGGAAACAGTTCAAGGAAAGTGTTGTGCGTCAAAGATCTTGATCTGCCACAGACTGTCTCAGGTACTCCCCATACAGTGTTTGCTGCAACAATCATCGTACACATGAGAAAGACGTTCAGCGTAATATGGTGTATATGTGTGTGAATACTTAGTATTAGTGTAGTGGTAATAGTGTGAATAAAAGTCTATCATCATTGTACAAATGCACCTGCATCTTACCTTCTTGTTCTTTACCACATTTTGCACATAATCACTGACATCTTGAAGACCACGCTTCTGCTTTCTTGTCAGTGTTGGACGAGTTCTAAAAAGAGAAATGTAAACAGACCTATGTAGGAATCACTTGTCATTATGCATATCTTAGTGTAATTAATGTTTCTGCAAACATTTTTAAACAGGACGTTACAATTAAAGCACATCCATGCTGCTGCCAATTCTGAAATATTACCTGGATGTGAATTTGGCTATTGCCAGCATGAAAAGAGCCAACAGCATGAAGCCTCCAATGACATAGTTGGAATATTCCGCAGGAACTTTCTGCCACACCCCACTGATAGTTCCCTGTCAACACACAAAGTTGGGAATTTACTTTGCATACAAATATAGCAAGATGTCAATGCAAAGCAACAAATGCTAAGTATGCAAGGAAAGCCTCACCAGGTATAGATCAATTGTCAGCATCAATTCTTCTCCAAGAAGAGAGTGAAGTGCAGCATGGGATGTGCTGATCAGGAACGTTGCTAGCAGCAGGAGAGGCAGCAGCATTCCTAGTAAGCTGTAGCACACCCCTCTCAAGCGTGCCTTTAAATTACGCTTTGCTTGGAAGCTGAAGCAAAGAACATGGAAATAGAACATTGTTGGTGTAGGATGTTGCATGGAAATTGTTATTTTGCTCTCAAAGACCGTAGACAAAGTCAAACATGAATCCAGGTAAATACGCCTTTAGTTAAGCAGACCATAGTATGTATTTTTATTCTGAGTAGACTACCTGTCTTCTCTCAGCTTCTCTTCCACTATCTGCGAGATTTGGTTGCAGTCCCGTTCAAGTGCGTTGAGAGTGTTTTGCACAGTCTGGTTAATGGTCTTTTCAATATCTTTACACACTTCCTCAATCTGATTGGCACAGCGGCTACCCTGTGTGAAGAAAGCATAAATGTATGAGGTCGTGCAATATTTAAAAAGGTGAGTGGTTACACACAAAATCTTGATTAGCACGCGTCTTACCCACAATTTTTTTTCCTGCAAATTCTTCAGAGTTGTCAAAATGAAACAAAACAAAAAAACAAAACAAAACAAAGACATATCTGAATTCCATATTGCTTTAGAACTGCTTGCTTCGTTTTAAGACTTCCAGGTTTCTCATTTTTGGGGGCTTATTTCACACAGTGATACATGTGATCTGTATTGCCTAGTCTATTTTATTCTTTGAAAGAGAAAGTATATGTATATATGGCAACTGTCATTTATATCACAATGGAATTCAGCTTGAAAAAGATAGGGTTTTTTTCCATCTGGCACACATGCTTTGTGAAATAAAATGTTTACACACAGATTAGACTGCAGTTTGCATGATGCCAAAATGTTAAAGTGAAAGGATGTAGTGTGGTTGCTCATTAATTTTAACAATATTGTAAAATACCTTCTGATTCATGGATGGAACATAGATGGTAGGCATATCAAATCCTGTCCTATTCAAGCCAGGCCTCTTGCACAGCTCTTGAACAATCTGCATCATGACACGCTGCAAAAAAAAAAAAAAAAACACAGGTGGTTTCACTTACCTTCTACTCTGTACTAAATCATTTAAGCTGCTAAATGTCTTTCAGCTTTCTCTCTACTTACACAAGCAGACTGACTAAGTGCATGTTTGAATTTCACCAGAAGTTGGTGACCAACTAGGAACAAAGGATGGCTACCTGCCTGTCGCTCTCATGACCAGCCTCATCAGCCTTGCTGAGATAAAAGCGCATGCGGTCTGCATGCTTTTCATTCAGCTTCTCCACCAGGTTGAGTGTCCTCTTGCACAGTGCTTGGCCAATGGGGTCAAAAAAGACAAAGATCAGGTCTGCTAAATCACCTGAAATGTACCGGGGGAAAAACATGCCATGAAGCAAAAACAATTCTGGTAATGATCATTACAATCAAATGTTTACATCAATTTAAAGTTATTTAGGCTTGGATACAGTTCAGGGATGTTCGTGTCACCATCTAACTAATGTGTATCTCACAAAACACGTGTTCTCCGTACAATCATGTTGGTATCCTAGTTTGTTAAAAGCTTTGTTATTAAAAATTGTGTAACGTACAATTACAGCAGGACTGTTTGTAACAGAAAGGGCATCTATTTCTTACCACAATGAACCTTTGTGTTTGATAAAAATATTTTTGGAAAATTATATCAGAATATTAATTTATCATAATATTAATACCTAACTGTCCATTAAAGTGCAGGTGCAAATGGAAGAGTTTCTTTGATAGTAAAACAGTAACAAATAGTGGAATAGTGCAGATAAAAGTTGTGGGAAAAAGGGGAAACTGATACTATAAGCTGAACCAGCAACTTAGACTGTATCATGGCAAGACAGTCAAGCCCTGTAAACAGATGCCACACGCAGAGAAAGAACAGCACGCCTGAGACAAGAGCTGAACCAAGAACAGCCAAATCTCTCTGTGTTGGTGACAGGCTATAACTGTTGCACTACCAGACTGCCTAAGGGGGTGCAGGTACAACCAAAGGGGGGAAAAGCCATCAGGCAGACAGAAACAAATATTAAGAATACACAACACACTTTTCAGACCTTGCTGTTAATATACATAAAAGCAATGCCACAGCAAGTGGGAGAAAGCAAGAGGGTTACACATTGCACAGAACTCTGTGGTAATTACTAGTTACATAAAACTATGTTCATCAAATTATGGACATTTCATAAGGCAAGGGTACAAAAGAAAGTTTTTAAAAACTATATTAAAAAACTCCTCCGTAATTGGCCACTCAACTTGACTCAAAGCAACCACTAAAATGATTCCTAAAGTGGATGGGAATGCTTTTGGGAGGATTTTACATTTCTTAATAGATCACTGGTCAGAAAGGCTAAAATCTGAATGCAATAATTTCACTTGCTAATCTACCAGTAACAGCCAAAAAGTTCAGGATAGTTTGCTTTAAACCATTGCTCTTGACAGTGATCTTTTGTTGACTCTAGACTGGGTAAGGTATAGTTTTATAGTTAAGCATCAGCCCCCATAATAAACACAGATGGCTGTAGAAAGTTCTATGCACACAAGCCTCTCCAAACCAATACATACACGTCAATGTCTCCTTTTGAAAGAGCAGCCAGTTACCCAACACTGTCCAAAAGCCACTTCCCTCCCTCTCTTTTTTCTGTAAAACAGAATCATTTGATTACTGATAAGAACCTCCCTCCTTACCACTAGCTTATCCTTGAAGTGGGGTCATCAAGGCAACTTACTACACACCAGCATGCAGATAAACTTAACACTACCACATCCTCTCATGAGATTGAATTTGTGAATTTCTGAACCAACCAAGGTTTATGCATTTACTATCATTTCTGAAGAGTTGTTTGTGGTTCCTTTATGCATTTGATTTTTCATGTAAGACTTACCAAGCCAAAGAATAGACTTGTTGACATCAAAAGGGTACTTCATGTCTCCATCCACCAGCCCTGGTGTGTCCACAAAGGTCACCAAACTAAATTTCTTTTGCTTGGATGTGGCGATCTCTGTTGTCAAGTAGTCCAGCACACCTGCATGACAAAACAATCACCTATTCTAGAATACTTTTGACCTTTCCACTAAATGTCCAGAATTATTGTAATTTCGTTTGAATAACTGCAATGTTATCAATGGAGATGGACATAAAGGGTAGTCGGTCAAAGCACTTTACTGAACTTTAAATGAAACTAAGAACTGACATGCACACCACAGGCAATACTTTTGTCAGTTCTCAAAATTCCATGAAACTGGTAAACTCATAAATGGTAAACCTCTGAACGGTTATGCCATTCACTCTTGCACTTGAGCTGGGTAACATCAATGTTGCCGCTTTGAAGATCATAACAGCAACTGTCTCCACTAAATGCAAAGGTACATCAAAGTGAACCAGCAGTTCCTTTTCGCCAGCACACTACTGGCACAATTAAACGAAACAACAGCTGTCTCCAGAAAAACCAACTGGAGACTGCAAGAATTAAAAAGCCACTAGAGGACTGAAGGTCGGCAGCTTGCGGAACAACCCTGACTCAGGCGGAGGATGCAGTGCCCGTCCACCACAGCCCTTCATTTGGCAGCTCTCCTTGTCGGCACGATAGCTGTCCAAAGGAAGAGCGGAGGGAAATAGGCTCACAATCTCGCTGTGGTCGCTAGTGACGACAGAATCTCACAACAACCGGATGAGTCACATCCACCACAACTGTCACAAAACGCTTCGTGGACCGGCGTCCGACTGCATGTTACCGGTTTAAAAAATGGCCCAAAGAAAACAATCTAATTCTTAACAACTCATTACCCGACGAGTAGAGGTTAGACTGAGGCATTGTCAATGATTACAGGATGATTTGTTTTGTTGAAAAGACTAAGTCCCTCGATCTATCATCTTTTTCAGTGTTCTTGTGAATTAAGTGACAAAATGTATAAAACCATCGAGTAGTAAACAACTGTTAATGTACTTTCAGCGACGGTATCAGCCCGTCAGCTTTTATCATGCAGAGAAAGAACAGCATACCCGAGGCGAGATGTGAACATGTACAACACAATTCCCACGGGACTAGAGACAAATTGCTTAACCATAGCGCCGCCCCGCATCTACAGGACCAAGGACCATCCTATTAAAACTCAAGTCTTCTTACAGAACTCTTTAATGTTCTGATAAGCGCACAATCAGATCAGTTCTACGGTATGAGCCACTGCACAAGAATTTTAAAAAATTCAATTTTGCTCTACCTTTGCTGTGGAAACGTTTTCTTCGTAACACAGTTAACTTTCCACTTTCATGTGTACTGTAATGTGTTGTAAGACGATTTTTTCTTCCTTATGTGGATTTTCCCAACTCTATACTTTCTTGATCAGATTACAGATGTACTGTATCCTGTAACCCAGACTCCAACAAACACTCGGTACCATCTAGAGCAGGATTGGGCAAACTACGACCCGCGGACGTCTTTGGGCCGGTCTTTTTACCAACATGTGAAGTCCACTTGTTTTCATTAAAGAAATTTTTGTTTACTCAGCCTAGGTTAATCTGGCCGACATTTAGTTTAGCAAGAACAATAGCGTTAGAAATCGACTGTCCGTAACATTCTAACACAAAGTACAAAGATAACATATAACACGGCTGACATGTCTGATCGAGTCGCTAAAGAGCATCGGGCGCGGCTGCCTTTAATGGAAAGGCAGGCTTTAAAAGTTTTATTTTGAGTGAATTTAAACAGCTTTACGTCGCACAATAGATCGTAAGTAAGGCCATTACCTTATCATTTGTTGTCCATTCTATCATCACTAAGTTTGCTGTGTATCTTTCTCGCGGCACATCTTAGAATTTTGAGACCGGCCCGCAAAAAGAAAACTTTGTCCACCCCATCAATATGAAGGTATGAAACAAACAAAATAACTGTATGCAGTGAGAGATGTGTGATGTTACACAAGTTTTCTGTCACTCACGGAAACGGAAGCTGGAGTCTGATAGGCCGCCCTTTTCAGCTGCATGATCGTAAAAAAAAAAAAAAAACTGATTGTGGACGACAGTCTGTTGATAGCAGTTGGCGACTGCTCTTATCAAAGCATTAAGCTGTATTAACCTTCTCATTCTACTTTGTAGCTTCATTAACCGACAGGCGCTCCGCCTTGACTGATGGCAGAGTCGGCGCAGGAAATCTTCGCCTGGCGGTAGACACGTGTCTCGCGTGTTTTCAGCGCGAAGAGCCGCGGCGTGCTCAGACTATGCGCTATGTAAGGGTACTTTGTTAGTAAATGTTTAATTTGGGGTGTTGTGTCTACCACTGGATGTGCTGCTCCCTCACCTTCTCTGTGGCAGTTTTCCGACAGGTGATCCGCTGATTTCCTTTTGTCCTTCGTATATCTGTGTGACTTGTGTGTGAATCCGTGAATGAGTCAGAACTGCTTTATCCTGTCTCCATTATGTGTGAGGACTACAAAATGAACTTGATATGAAAGCTTTCCTTTCATCGGGGTTGGAGAGAACAGCGCGCTGAAGGTACACGGACATTTATGACATTACCTGATACATCATTGCTTTTATGAAGTATACATCTTAACAATTTACATCCGACATCCTGAACCATAGAAAAAAAAAAAAAAAAACCCTCTAGGAAACCGTAGTACTATCACTCCACAAGACAATCGTAACTCTAAAGCCTTTTGTGAAGCACGCCGAGTTCGTTACATTTTGAACAAATGCGCTGTACAAGTGCTCTTATCATCATTACTGTCATTCCCAGAGCGTATCATGACCAGAGATAAATGTCTCGGATAAAACTTTGCAATCGACCACACGTGTGGCTAACAGAAAACTACTAAAGAAATACAACACTTACTACTGAAGTCAGTTACATAATGCAATACCAAATGGAAGAAAACGTAAAGAGCATTTATTAAGCTGTCAAACACACATTACTAGACGATTCAACTGCTACTTTACAAAAGTTAGCTTCTGTTGTCAGGGCACACGTTCGTTGGTACAGTCTGGTTAGGTGTATGTTGATAGTGATTCAGATTTTGGGTGTTTCCGAAACAGAGTATAATCACAGAGAATGTAAGATCAACAGAGTTATCAATTAACACCACCACAAATACCGATTTTTCCACTCATTTTGTACAGAACATTTGAAGCAGACTATCATTTTAACTGTATGTCTGCATCATAGATTTGTAACAATGAATAGTACATTATAATGTCAAGCGCCAAGAGGCAGTGGCATGCTGGGACTCTATATCAAGATACTAACGCTGAGAACATCTTGGCTCACGACAACCCACTCCCCCTTAAAACCATTGAGAAAAGTACAAGTCGCAGTTCCAAGGGTTAGTGCCTGCAGCAACATTTCTAATAGGGCAACAAAAGTCAGTTGATTTGAAAACTATATGATAGAAAAAAGGCAAGGAAAAAAAGCTTAAAAATAAGGTGTGGTGTGTGTGTCTTATTTTTTTTATATTTTTTTTTTGCTTCAGCCGTAATTCCCGTAATGACTGCAACTAATCTGTAAGATTAACAAGCCTGCCTCTCACACATCTCGAGAGATAAGTACAAGTGACTAACTTGACACCGACTTTCGTGCTTTTTCACACTGTGCAGACCTTGACAGCAGAAGATGAACAGTCACTAGCACAAAATAAAAGTCAGTGTGAAATACATGTACTATATCTGTATCCTGCTAAAAGTGTAAGCTCGCATTTTAACTTCACCGAAATCACACCAATCTGCTGACTACTTTGATGCGATCATCAAAAGGTCTCGATAAATTTTTATAATTTTGTTTTCCAAAAACTTGCTGTGACTATGTCGTTATGCTGTCGTGGTCTGGATATAAGTCTGCGTTATCGTACTCATGTTATTAGTTCTGGTACTGAAGTGTAGATGTCCTTCCGCGATCTTACTTTATTTAGTGTAGCTAAGATCGAACCAGAACGAAGTCGTCTTTACGTTAAAATGTTTTTGTCATTTCGAAGCGTTAAACAAAGCTACTGTAGAACAATTCTGCCGATAAATAGTCAACTTACACAAAAACTTGGAAATAAAGGCTGGCGAATTTTAGAAGAGTTTGGATTGCATATTAAGTGCTCTGGAAGCAAAGCTGTCACAACAGAACGAACTGACAAAGTACTGACCACCTAGAGTCCTAGACATGAGTTTGAGAGGATCCGTCTCCAAAAAATTTTTATTATCTCAGTGTTATGATCTCAACTTTCTGCGCACGTGCAAGCTAACAGACATTCCCAGTCCTCCCCCACTTGAAAGTGGAATGCAGTTACCAGTTTAAGTTCAGAATGGCTATGTGACACAAAGCTGAGACCGTGATGCCCACCGTTCTCTTTGAATTCAACAGATCTCTCGTTGACATATATATGCTCAAAGTTAATTTTAAATTCTTTCTAAAATAAGGGATCGGGCAGTAAATTCTAACCTTTTTCGAACGTCGGAAAGTGAGGCATCAGCGTATTTTCCCCAGATCCAGAATTTCTGTGAGGGCGGTGCCCATATCGTTGCTTTACTCCGTGGGTACCCCACGCCAACAACTGGGTCGAGTGAGTCGTTGAGTCAAAAGGGTACTAAACCGGCGTGCCCCCGGATTTAGGTACGAATAGCTATTGTGGCTTATAATACCAGTCGGGAACAATAATTCATCGTTCACAAGAAATAATAAAAAATGTGACGTGGAACTAGACGAAAACTCCAGCTTTGGTGTCGAAAAACTGCGTGGTTTTATTAGAACGACGAAAACAAAACACAAGAAATACAAAAACAAACCGAAAGGAAATAAACCGTCAGCCTTCGTTACAAATACTGCACCCAATCCACCTCTTTGAAATGGAAGGGACTAAAGTTGCCCTATCTGTATATGTGGTAGAGGGCTGAAAACAGCAGCCGACTTCTTTAGAATGACACCTACGGTACCTTCAAAACTTTAGCTAAAATCAAACTCGTTATAAATCAATACTTTTTTTTTTTGATAGATCAAGTGAAGGCAAGACTGAAGCGTAAATATACAAGTCTGTTATTGTCATTAAGAAGCAAGCCAAGTTGCGAACTCGCATTACCGACATACTAGGAAGCAGCGGAGATTACAAACATATTTTATAGGCTGGTTATGAAACAACTACATCACCCGCCATCTCCACTTGATACACTTTGTCAAGAGCAAACGATGACCGGCAAATCTGACAACTGCGTAACTCGATATAATCTCTACAAGACAGCGGCCTATTCCATACATTTCATCATCAACGTGGACTATATAACTGCTCTATCATCTTAGGGGTCAAAAAACGAGTCACTGCTGTACATCGGGTGGAGGCCAAAACTAAGACGCTCTCCATCAGTTTTGGGAGGGGCATAAAAGACGCATTCAACTTCAATTCCTTTCGTCAAACTTCTTTGGGATAAAGACTTTATTTATATTTCTGTCAACTGCTTTCCTTGCGAAACTTGGCGACAATGCTACTCGCGCTTCACACAGTATTGAACTTCTAATATTCGCGACATGTCGGTACTCACTACTCATGAGTTGACGACAAAAACGAGAAGAGAGAGAGAAAAAAAAAAGGGGAGATGGAGAAAAAAGTAGTAGCGGGCAACACGCGTCTTCTCTATACAGTATACACTATTGCTGTTACCGACTAGAAACCGCAGATAACGTAGCAGGTTGGCATGTCGTAGATGTCTCTTTTTTCGTTTCCCTGTTTACCGCCAACAAACTCATATTCACACACCCTTGTCCCGTGAGTCGGCGCAACAAGCTTGAGAAAACCATTTCCACGAAGATACCGTGCGCAAAACTCGGGGAACGTAAGACGCAGCATATGTACAATACACAAACCTCTTGTACATCCATTGCAAACATCAAACACTATTCCCACCCAGTATGTCTAGAACGCATCCTATTTTAAACTGTAAATATTATATATGCTTGTTACTATTTGTCAAGAGCAAACGATGAAAGGCGAACTGCGTAACTCGAGAGAAAACATGGAACTAACTACATGGGGACACTTCACAATGCAACTCGACCATCGCCCAGCTGCAATGAAGACAACTGTACCCTCTAAATCTGGAGACTCAAAACCGTCAGTCGACAAGACAGCAATGGGATGAACATTACTCGCCACAGGACAGCTCTTCATCAGGCAGCTTGTATTAAGAACGCAAGGCAGCCTGTTGAAAAGCCGCCTCCAGCCAGCAAGCCGTCTACCTCTCTCATATACCGAGTCCGCCACGCTGCCATCGTATCATCTACCGACCCAGAAAAGACAATGCTCGACGCCCTCAAAAATGGTCTAGAGGAGGGCCGGGGAAAAAAATCTTTCGTCTAAAGCTGTCTGGCGTAGGTCCAGTGATGTCTAACGATGCGCAGACAAAGTTTTAAGGCCAAGTCTTTTACCAATTTTATCAACGCCATTCTCAATTCACCCACGTGTGTGGTATCTGCTCGGGATTATCTTGCCCGTCAAGACACTCATTCGCCCATCCTCACAACGCACGTCCAAATCATCTTAAAAACAGCTGTAACTGTGATATTTTATGGCAAAGTCACCTTCTTCACACATTACAGTGCGTCTAGTAGAAAAAGAAGACTTTCTCATTTCTTTAACTGTTTTTGTGCCGAGTCGCTTAGCAATGCTACTGTTTATCGCAGTTTCCGCGACACGTTCTGCGACACGCAGAATGGCTTGGACATACAATCCTCTCCAAGCATTGTTTCCCTCCATAAACTCTTGGCTAAGTGCATGCCAACCAGCCTGCTTCATTACATGTAACAATGCGCGGTTTAGAATCACATGTTGAAGAATAATACCGAGAATCACGTACAACAGACTTTTTTTTCTAAGACTTCTCCGAGTTTGGATGACAACTACGTGCGAGTATACTTCGCAGATGAACTCGTTCACTTATAACATGCAAAACATTTCAAATTCGTCTATTTGCTAAAAACGAAATGAGTTGAAGTGGTTTATCTGCAACAAAAACCATTTAAGAGAAAGAAAGAGTTTAAAAGGGAACAAAAAATGTGATTCAGAAGCCGCTAAGAGACAATAAACACCATAAATAATAAAAAGTTGACATTTATAAGACAGGGAAAACAAGATACTGTAAACGTATATTTTACACAGAAAACATGGGGCAGACCTACCTTCAATCTGGCGCAGCGGTTCGAAGTGAGGGTAAAGGTGTAATGTTGCATTGCCCTGTAAACATACGAGTTCGTATTTCTGATATTTAAATGCGTTATCTTCCTTTATGATGATGTGCAACCTAGCCATTACCCTGAAACACCAACAATTTCACATTCACCCAGTGATCCTTAGTAAACTAGTGCTAGACATCGCTATCTACAACCAATTACTCATCACTCACCTTCACCCTAGCCAAGTTTCACGGGGATAGGCATGTCAAACCGGAAATTTTTTCACCCACTTGCGTCTATACCTGGGTGCTGCTCGTCAGAGAGCACACCCTCATCTATTCGACTTCACATTTACGCTATTATGCGCCCGCTTGCAGTTCGCATGACTACTCGGTTTGACTGCCCTCATCTTTCTCTATTACGAGTGCATGTAGCGACAATGTTGGAAAGGTATTGCGAATGAAACAGATAGGTTTTATGCACCCATAATAATTACACAGACTGCTCGAACGGCGCAAAGTTTTGAGGCTGGCGGTGTTAAGAAATGAGCGGTTATTTATTCAAACGAAGAATAACTTGCTGCCGTTGTCCAGCCACCTACCGTGAGAGACTCGCGCTTGCGACCGCTGGTGACAAAGGTGAAACCCTGCGTCTCGATGGCAACCCCTGTCCTCTGCACGTGCTCCTCGACATACCTGAAAACAAAGAAAACAACCACATGTTCAGAATACTTTTCTAAGGCTTTACTTCACAAGAGAGCATCCAATGGCAAAAAAATTAGCAACTGACAAAGAACATGTTACACGAGGACCTGCCACACTTCAGTGCTGACTATGCACACCGAACAACGGTAAGCATCTGACAAAGTCAGTGGTGTGTGACAACTAGCCTACTAAATAATTAGGGTCAAAATCGTGTCCAGCAGCTGATACAGCGCACTACACACGTGACTCCGGGTGTCGCGTGACTTGAGACGTCAGTCCCGCACCATCATCATCAGCATCATCCTTCTGGCGCTGGATATCATTATCGACGTCTCGTCACTGGCCGTGTGTCGCCCCTCTTGTTGATATCGACCCTCCCCGGGCCGTCTCCCTCCCCGAGACGGACTAAAGTGACTTGTTGATGCAGTGTACAGCTCTCCTCACCCTCACAATCTCATAATTTATTCTACCGCAGTGGCAGCCTCCCAAGTCTGCACCGTCTGGCAAACGGTGGAGGCCATGTCCCAAACAGGCTGACTAGAATCTGCCGTTTCTACAGAGCACCAGTTGTACAGTATCTGGCTGGAACATTACGAAATGCGAAAATGCTGGTGTCGAAGTGAAGACAATGCCACGTTCTTACCCCGTGTCGATTCGGAGCTGTCGTCTCGCGGACATTGGGTCAGCGTTTGACGGTTTTGGCGATTCGCATTTCCCTTTCTCACTCTCACGCAAGCACGCATGTCCTACCACACGACTAACACGCTGAGCTCTCAGGAGAGTAAAGGGAGTGGCAACTATACTGCTCTTTTCGTCGAGGACTGACGAAGCGGGAGGAGACAGGCCAAGTCTACACACCTCTCACTCTACAGGATGTGCGCGTCGCTCGCCCTTGATTAGCCAGTGCAAAGTTAGGTTGCTGGCACAGCGCAGTCCGTGATTCAGCCAAAGTGCAGTACGTACCGTGTACCTAACTACAAGCCGCCGGTTCAGACAGGCCATGAGAATTTTGTCGAGGGCGCGGCGACACGGGGCTCGTTCTGCGCAACACATTTCAGCACATTATCAAGCGGGAGAAGCGAGAGATCAATACTGTCTAGCGAACACGACAAGTTTCGGGGGCTTGGCAAAGCTGGGGAGACGGGGCTGGTGGATCAAAGATACGAGGAGCGACGAACGGCGAGCACCAGACGCCAGCACAAGCAAAGCGGATACAGATGACTGTAGCAACAAGCGCCCAGGCGACGTGCGGGGCGACTGTGCCACTGGCAGCTGACAGTCGGGGTCACATACCAGGCCGCATGTGTTGTCGGGGTGAGCCTAGCGCATGCCGGTAAGCAAGTCCGCGTGCGAAGGTCACGACAAATATGCATTGCCCTCCGCCTCGCCTCTTGTGTGTCCCCCACAATCAAACCCTCTCCTTTACATCGTAATCATCGGGCCGGCCAGCGACCGAGACATGTCTACAAGCGCCAAGCAGTAAAATCCAGCTCCCCTCCTCCCCCCACGGCAATGCGACAAATATTAATAAAAGAAGCCCAAATGAAAAGTGCTTTGTTCTCATACCTCAAAAGCTGGCCTTTCTACGAAAAGGTGAAGACAGACAAGACGGAGCCGCTGTCTAGCATGTTCCCGGCGCTGTCGCCACCATACACTCCAAGCAAAAAAAAAAAAAGAATGCCGTCATGAACTGGCAGCCTGTTCACAAACCTTTCTACCTGCCGCCCATTTCCTTTCTGGCATCAGATGGCGCGAGCTATAGCGTGTATTCTGGCCTGGCCGCCTGCAAGGTAATCAAGACATTCCACAGACGTGCCAGCTCCGTGCAATGCTCTCGCTGCCTCTCCTCGCCACCAGTGCTCAGCAACAAAGCTAGCGGTCAGGGGAAACAACGTGCTTGTGGCAGTACCGGACAACCCAGGCTGTGCATGCGGGCTGGCTGCAAGACCGAGACACGACTGACCATCCACCAAGACTGGTCGCACTAGTCCAGGCCTGGTATGGCCCACCGCCCGCGTGCCCGCCCCAGGGGCACGAGAGGACAGGGGAAATTACAAAGCAGGCGAGGCCAGTGTGGGCAGACAGACGCATAATTTTTTTTTAAAGGGCACCTTCCTAGACTTTCCTTTACACGTTTCTGCTCCGTCTGCGGCTCACTCCCGCATCTCATTTGGCCGCGGCCACGCGCTGCCTGCTACAATACCAGCACGCACAAGTAGCGGCGCAACTCGCATCAGCCAGCCTCCCTCCCTCTCAGCCTGCATATCCTCCTTGCTATGATCGGCACGCACTTGAGCCGCCGTAGTGGACAAAGTTTGGGTCACTCTGTCCGTAGGATGTTCAAGGCCAGCCGGTCTTCCTTCCCTCCTCCCGCCTCCGGCTTGAGCGGCGTCTGCCTGCGGTCGAGTGACCAAGCAGGCGGCGATAGAAACGCCTCACGTGCCTCTTGCTGTCGGGACGGGGTGACCAGAAGACGCGGGGTTTTGCACCAAAATCGAAGGCCTTCAGTCACACGGGTGTTTCTGGACTCCGTCTGCGCATCACGGCGGCCATTACAATCTTCCTCCCTTCCTCTCATTATGCTAGCTCCCCTAGCAGATCCAACATCTACCACCGGCAAAACTCGATGGATTTGGGGTGGGGAGCGTTCGAAGATTGAGCAGAAACGTTGGCGAGGTACAAGGCTGCTCGATCCACACGTGTCTGCAGCGCTGCACGGCGTGCACGAGGCGGCCGGCGAAAGCTTGCAGCACACAGGAAGCGACATCGATTCACACGGCGCATACCGGCCAGGTTTGAGACGCATGGTCCTGTCCAGCGCGCACACACACCGATCGTCCCAGGAATACTGCCAATAGCAAGCTAATGATGAATCCCCTCCACCTCTCATCTTTCAGGTCTCTGTATCTCCTTCAGAAAAATTTCTTTCACATTCAGACCAAAGTACTGTTTTGCCACGTCCAATTGATTTTTTAAAACAAAGTTGTGTACTCGCGTATGGATGTGCGCGTGAAAGATGAAGCAAGAGAATGGATTAGCGAGGTATTAGCAGAAGGCCATGTGGGCCCTCTTGATTAACTACGAAGTTAGCTGCGGTGCAACACAGCAAGGAGGACAAGCGATTTTTGTCACGAGTCTTTTCTTTAGCACCGTATTCCAAAACGTGTAGCAACAAATTTTGATGTATTGCGATGCATTGTCGTCAATTATAGTAAGGTCGGAAATGCTACTACAAAATGTCAGAGGGTTTTATGGTAGTGGACAACGTGAGCGAAAACGATAGTGCCCATGCATCACATTCATTTTAGCGAAAAAGATTTGGAATCACCATCTCTAAGCCTCCGTTCTCCAATCACCCTAGTGTGCTGCAGCCGCGTATGAAACCTCTGCGCGAGAGCACTAAAAATCTGACAAATACAATGATGCACACTGTCAGCAGCTGGATCGTTTTGTACAGTCCTGGACGGCTTCCTCACCTCGCCGATGATTTGACTGACAACCGTAACTACCGACCACCTCAAACTCCCGGCACCTGGCATACTTCTGCACCTCAAGGAATGAACGAATAAATGTCTAATGGGGTACACGTACAGGGTACACAAAGGCACTATGTGAAGATCAAGCCGACACAGCACACAGGGTAGGCGCATATTTGTGACGTAGCACCGGTCACTAAGCACTGCCACGGTTGTCCGCTCTCTGACCACGTATTCTAGTTTCTACGCGAGCGTTGACTTTGCCCCCTCCCTCCCTCCTCAACCATGCAAGACCTGCACGCCCGCCAGGTGAGCCCCGTGCAGTTGAGGTGGGTGTGCGTAGCAGGGCCAATGAGGCGACTCCACGCGACCCCGGCAGGCACGCGGCGCTATCGACAGACTGCCTGCGGCACATACGGCTCCCGAACGATCGCGGCCTGTGAGACTACAATGAAGAAAGTGCTGACGAAGCGAACTGGCGAGGGCGGCATCGACTGGTAGCAGCGCTGTAACAGTGCTGCAGTACCACGCGCCTCACACGAGACCCAGCCTTGCCGATCGCATCATTGTGGAGCCAGGGCACGGCTTGGGCCGGGGAGGTGGTAGTTGTGGTGGGGGTTTGCCGAGCAAAGATGCGCAGCCAAGAATTTGCTGAGTCATGGTGCACTGGATGAACAGGTGATGGCAAGAAAGCACGCTAGCTACCATGCTCTGACGGCTATGAGGCAGGGACGAGGAATATAGGAGTAGGGAGATTAGCAGCTTGCCAAGTACCTGCTAGCAAGCTGGAGCGTTATGAAGTCTGGCCAGACTGTGCGGTCCGACTAACGGAACTCACAGAAATCTTTGCCCATGCAGACAGCACACCCTCCCTAGCACGGCGCTGCAAGCGGCTACCAAACCGTCGTACAGTATGCGTCGTGCTTGACTGCGGACACGTAGCCGCGCCCGACAAGTTCTCGACTATCTAGCCGTTAGTTCATTCACGTTTCAGCGCTGGAGGCATAGCGCGATCAAGCGGGGGCTTGTTATCTATTATAACGACCCCAACAAACTGATAAACTGGGGGATTTTACGATCGCCTTTCACAGCGGTAAAGAGCAATGTACAGACCCGACGATGAGCTGCAACCGCTCTGCTGTCTCCTTCCTCACTGTCTGCTACTGGGGGACGTGTCCAGGGCCAGTCGTAACAGGTCCGGGTGGTTGAATGACCCCACACCTACACGGAACTGGTTAGACAGGGTTATAACCCGATGACCCACCGCAAGGTTCTCACTGAGGCCAGTCGCTCGCAGAAGCGAGACGACGAAGACTAACGTCAAGGGATTAAAACACGTTTTGTTTGGAAATAGCCTGACGTAGAGCCAGAGATGTTGACACATTATTACCTCAGCGAGGGCGTCCACTGGACACCTGCACGTAGCTATGTTCACAGATACAAAGCAATCGGTGCTTGACCTTACTGCTGTCGCATGAGGTGACCGCTAGTCGACCCTGGGGCCTCCTTGACAGCGCCAAAATGTGCCTCACTCAGCTCTTTATGGGGAAAGGTGGTGGAAGGGAATGGGGCACTTCATGTAGTTCCTATGAAGCTATTTGACTGCTGATATTACATTACACTTGGTACGTGCCCCAGCAAAGTTCGGTCATTATGAACGTTATTGTTTACAAGTGGTCACTTCTTTCCACTGCACATGGCGTGTGATGCCGTCTCCAGGAAGATTTTTCAGACTGAGCTGCACAGCCTTTCACCAAGTTCTCGGTTTCCGAGACCCTGCAAGCTAAAACAGATGCGTACAAACGTCAGACAGAATCGTGGCCAGATTTGTCTGAAAGCCTGTCTGGCAGGGGGCCATTGCTTGAGGTTTAGCCGGGGTTAGCAGGAAGCTGTCTGCGCAGTATTTGTGGTGAAGAAGCACGCCGGTAGCAGGATTAGCCACGTTTCATCGATGTCATGGTCGTGTCCAGCACACCTTGCCCGTCAACGCTTCACCACGCTGTGAGAGAATGAGCGTAAGCTCACACATTGGCCCATCATTCAAGACAAAAGCATGACATTTTCTAACCTGGTCAGTCCTGAGTAACTGGAGATATGTCAAAACACGAACTCGCTGACCAACCAGCACACCACGGGCAAGAGCGTGGTAGTGGTTAATCTAACACGTGACAGCAGAGGATAATGTCAACGTCAGACAGACACTTCAACACAAATTTAACCAACGGACTGCGAGTGTCCTGAGTGTACCGCTGATTCTGAGTGGCCCAGCAGTAGGAGCAACTCGACGAGCGATTGGTCCCAAGCTTCGTCACTCCAGCAAGCAGAGAATACAAGCCAAACTATCCTCCCCCACACCCCCTCCTCGCCGAGCCTGCCGTCTGCCAGATTAAAATTCTGGTAAATTTTGGCACTAGCCTGTGGCAAGACCCTCGTCAGGCTAATGTTTTATCTGTCTGGAGGTTCAGACAGGGTAACATCCTCGGTGGCGGGCACCATCCTGCAAACACGCCCCATCCTTGCCAAACGCATGCCACCTTCCCTTCCCTACTTCCGTCTGCCATAATGTTTTCCGTGAACTACCCCCCCCCCCCATCCCAAGTTTTGCCATGCGGAGTTTGTGGAAGTGGGGAAGGGGGAGGAGTAGGAGGAGGGGCAAGGATAGCAAGCAGGACAAGACAGCACGATACAGGCCATCCTGCTGATCACAGCACCGTCTTCTTGTCTGCATGTGGCGCAAGGCCGGCACGCGCACACACGTGGTGGGGCCGGAGGCGGGACGGGTGGAGTGGGGAAGGTAACAGGCTGGTGTCGTAGACTGGGTGGCTAGTGGCTGCCAAAGTCCACGAACTTAAAAGAGGCAACACAAAATCAATCAGAAGAGCACCGTGCATCCGTAGGCTGAAGAGGACCGATGTCTGGGTTAGGGAGACCTGTTGCGGCTGCAGCGTTGCCGACAGAGACGCGCGCCCGCTTGCCTGGCTCCAGCTCTTGCCGCCCGCCCACCACGTCAGGCCACTGTCACGCAGCCGCCGCTGCAGTCCTGCTAGAGCTTGCATGCGGCCATGGCGGCACAGTGGTAAAAATACACGACAATGGGCTGAAGGTGGCGAGGGCTCATTCATTAAGCATGCTTACCCAGTTTTTTCCCCCTACCCGAACATAGTAGATCGGCTAACCAGAGATAATTCAAACTCGGTATTCAGAGACTTGCAGCAGACCTATCCATATAGTGTTATTAGTCGCTAAGTTATCAAGATGCCCCCTTCCTTGAGAAAATATGACAGATCGTGATTGGTTTAGCGCAACTGAAGCAAACACTGAATTTTACTTGAGCTAATAAATAAAACATGATACAATATTATAAAACAGTTAAGCAAACACTGTTTTCATTTAATTCAGAATCATAGAGTCGCAAATGGCGTAAAAAATGAAATCGAACTTTATCGACATTGTGCCCTTTGGACTTCATTGCTGCTCATTTGTTTCATAAAAAAAAAAAAAAATCAAAATTTTTTCATCTAAAACCACCACTTGGTCAGAATGAATAATGCATATTTTATATAGTCTTTACTTTAATGACTTAATGTTTCTCGTTTCACGCCTCGCCCTGATCTCAAAACGCGTGTGCTCTGTTTCGGGAATTCCCGCTATACCGGTTGGTTAGGTAACCACATCCTCGGTGGCTCATGAATCAGGAGTTTGCCTGGTCAACCTGTTTGCTGTTTCTCTAACCAAGTAAGGGCAATTTTACCAACAGGTAAATTGCCGATGCCATGAAATACAAGCGGAGAGGACGAATTAACCGTCACACAACAAACGACCCGGAATTGTCAAAGGTTCGCTTGTCAGGAACCGAAAGCACTTCGTTAACGTAAGGTCAGGTGTACTATATTTTAGTGAAAACAGTTCGCCGAATTTTTAACGCAAGGAATGGTTGTTAACGGTTTAGCAATAACGGTCAATTACAAGAAACACGTCACGACCCCCTTCCCCTTTAGCAAACGCGTCGCCTGGTGATCTAGCACCAGCAACCTCCCCATTCAAGACACCGTTTCCATAAGTAACCCTGAATGTTGGGAAATTATACATTTACGAAGTACAAGGAGTCGTAGGTCTCGCCGGCATATACCGCTACGAATAAAGGCCCGCAAGCGTAGATGTGCGAAGGGACGGCAGAGTTATCTCCCGGCATGCCATGTGTTTCAGTTCAGCTCCACGCGGCGACAGCGCTGATCACCGAACTAGAACTCGGCTCTCGTCCCACGCCAGACCCATAAACCCTTAGCAAAGCAATGGAGCTGCCAAAGATCAATGAAGGAGAAGCTGTATGTGTGTGGTCGACATAACAGGGATAACGTCACTAGCTTTCTCGGCAATCTAAGGAGGCAGACGAAGTAGGTGGTCGGCAGGCACGTGGCTGCAGAAAGTCCGTTGCTGCACTTTTGTGCCAGGAGCACGCTAAGGGCGTACAACACTAATAGGTTCACTGTCCACCTCACCCACCGAATCCTTTAGGACTACTAGTCTTAACTACTGTTTCCTCCACATACAGCTTCCAGATGGTTTTGTTCTTAAATACTGTTGGGGATGTGATGTGTCGGTCTTTGACACTGAAGGCTGCACTATTCCACCATCACCTCCGCTCTCTTCCTAAAGTCACACCACTGAAGCAGAAATAATGGGACTGAAAGTAAAGGCAGCTGTCACGCGGTATCAGTGCGTCTGAATGTACAGCAATAAGCATTATCTGCGTGTTGCTTGGTCATCATCGGGTGGCATGTGCAATAGCGTTTTGCAGTACATCCTGTCAATAGCACGAATATAACGGATGCTGCAGAAAGAGGGTGGGGAAAGGACTGGTTACTCTTCGGAATTACCGATAGAGCCTGGCTTTAATAGGTTCTGATGTCGAGCTTCCGGACAATATTGCTGAAGAAAGCGACACATATTGTACATAGTCTTGTAGGAAACATCCCAACAACATAAGCACAATCGGACAAAAAAAAAAAGTAGGCGGGGGGGGGGGGAGAGAAGGAGCTACAACTACATAGTGCTTTCACTACGCGGGCAAAGTAGTTGCTGCTGCTTTTGTCCACCTGTGACTATCAAAAGACAAGGGTGTGGTGAAGAGAGAGGAGTCATGTCGGCCTGCTGTCCGGCGCAAGCTTGGTATGCCTGGAATGGCAGGTTTGGCGCACATCCCCCACTGCAATGCGGCACTCGTTCTTTTCCGCCAACAACACTCTATCCCCCCCCACCCCTCCTACAATCACCGGCCTCTTTCTACCCTCGCCGTTTCCACATCATGACTACTTAGCGCCACACCAGCCGCCTCGCGCTTACATGTGCTTTTCTTTTCCTCTTTTAAAAAAATCCCCAGTTGGAAAGGTTTAAAAAAAAAACCTCTTTGCGACTTGCGTTCATCTACGCAAACAACGATCGCGGACCTTACTACCTCCACCTCTCACATCTTGACGCTGACTGCACACGTTTGACTGCTTTCCACTACTGCGTCCTTTTAAGCAGCCAAACTCGTGTGCATTGTGGGCCCTATATGCATGTGTTAACATTTCAGACCATTTTATTAATAAGACGAAGTGCAAGCTGTTCTTACAACAGGTCTGGTGTTAATCAGATTTGGTTTAGCTTTGTGCTCTCTTTGGAATCTGACGCTGTGCTGTAGGATCATTCAGCAAACTCAACAGGTTAGTTCATTGCTTAGAAAAGTTTCCCTGTCACAGCCACAAGGGAGGAGTTTTAATGTGACCGACCCATGACAAAACATTCATTGAGACTGACGACAGGACGACGAGATCTGGGTTTTTTTTTTTAAATACTATAGCATGGTTTGCAGCTTGTCTGATAACGCAGTAAGATCATTACCCACAATACAAAACGGGAGGAAGGGGGCCATTTGGAGAAAAGCTCATAAGGATGGAATAACCAATCCAGAAAAACATCTGCTGCTTAGCGTCTTCCAGATATGCTGGGTATCCTGACCCCTGGTTTTATGTTTGTCCTGTTGACACTGTGGCTGACCACCAACAGACAAGCCAAGGTTCTCCAAGCTAAAAAAGCCCAGTAGACACCCTCAGTGTCCCAACCTATGTTACAAATTGTACTATGATTTGTGGTCGGGGGAAGGAGAGGAGTGGGGAGGAAATGGTCAACTATTATTGTATCATGCAAATCACATTTCATAGGAATCTATACACATTTTAGGTAACAGATTTCATTACTTTTCTTTTAGTTAAATGCAGTTTATATGTGAAGTATTTCAAGATGCTACAAAATACAAATCTGCGGATGCATTTGAGCAATATCTACCACTTCATGTGAAATGAAGCTCCACTGAAATCTTTAGTGTAAAAGATGCAACTACATTTGGCAAAATGTTACCTAAGTACCAATAAAACCCTACCTAATCTGCCACAATGTGTGTCCAGTTAAGAAAGCCCTTTAACTTCCAGTATTTCAAAATGACAAATTTCAGCACTATCTGCATGGTTGTGAAGTTCTATGCTAGTTTTCTCAATATTTTAATCTTCATCTCCTAGGCCAGTCAGTCTGAACAATGTCATTGTATTACTAAGGGTGAGAAAACTAGGGTTTGCCAGAATTAAGTTTGACAATATTCTCCATAAAGCTCATCTGGGGTAGTGCCAATATTTTTGCCTCAATGTTACTCCCTTTGTCTATCTTGCATGCATGCTCAAGTAAGAAAATCAAGTGTTTATGCTGAAAAGGCAAGCAATATGTGCTCACTACTACAATAATATCCAAAAGAACGTTATCTAAACACTCAAAATAATGCTTTTTCCATTGAAACTCTGATTTAAATCCTTTAAGTTTTACAAGTGCAATGTCCTCAATATAAAAATAGTAATGCATAATGCTATTTGTAAGCAAGTGCATCTCAAAATTTTTGTATCTTAAAAATTACAAAAAGATTTCACAATTTTTGTCACATGTAATCCTCAAATTTTTTAGACGTTATATAAATTAAGATGCAAAAACTTCTTTCTTCTCACTTTAAATAATCTACACAATCGTAGGGGTCAGTGTCTGTGAACAGCCTATGACTACCCCCAACATGCTGTTGATTGCATCCAGTGGTTTAGTCAGGAAATTCTTGAACAAAAGAATCTGGCTAGATACAATACTAAATCTAACATTTACAGTGTCGACATCTTGGCTTGCGAGCTTGCCAAAGGATGAGCACCCTATATAGACATGCCTATTACAGATGCTGCTAGATAAGATCAGTGAAGCATATAACATATGCTAGCTTACTCCTCCGTCTTGGGACAGTTCCTTCTACTTCAATTCCAGAATTGATAACTGTATGCTGTTAGCATTTATCCTGTGCATGTGGTTTTCTTTGAGTAAAGCACTTTTAGTTCACCTGAATGGTGGAGAAAGGTGCTATATAAATCATATATATATGATGCGGTTGAGCAGCCCAACCCCACATTTCACCATAAAATCGATTTCTCCTCCCTTTTTGTGCATTCAACTTTTTTTACTTTTGTATTATATTCAGTATAAAAAAAAAAAAATTCAGAAGTTCAGATCGATTTTTACCTCATTTAGTGTGTTTGTGCATCTTAAACCTTATGAAGAATTAAGAATGTCCTCCAACCCACTAATTCATCGTTGCATCAGCTGTTAATATACCTGCTTACAGTTAGTATATAAAGGCTTATTGTTGCTGAATATGCAATGACTCCACAGCACAGTCGTTGCCAGCATGCAACCAGTCCTTGTTGAACTGTAAAGTCACTCACCTTCAAGCCCAATGATGCTGATTACATGAGACATGCATAAGAACTTTAAAGGCATACACTTGAATATAGTACAAAGCTGACATTCTACACATGTACAACAGAACTTTTTTTTAATGAACTCACATGGTGCACATTTGATTTAGCTACAGATTTGGAGAGACAATGGAGAAAATGTCTCAATAGTCTAAGTGATGGATTTTGCACTTTTGGAGCAGTTCTTACAGTACTGGCATGTGATCCTATGGCTAAGCTAATAAATGACTAATATACTTAAGCCAAAAAAAAAAAAATCTATCCAACTGCCCCACCTCTCCTGTCCAAAATCAATGAATATTCTTTATGCATATTGATGGGTATCACACTGTTATGTGATATGGTTACATCATGGTGACTTTTTAAAAAATTCAGCGACTCGTGAAATCTTCAGCTAATAGAGGTAAGCGACTATGCACTGATGCAAGAGATGCCAGTGGTTTCCGAGTATATTTGCCATTTTTAAAATATAGCAAAGTGTAGCTGATGACTTGTTCCAGGTCAAATAATTACTGCCAAAGTTTTTATCAGATTGCTCTTGCTGGTTGTCACTTAATGTTACAAGTTGGTATAAGATTTAGTTTTGCAGTTTTTATTATTCAAATACGGAGTCAAAAGCCAATTACAATTCCATTTCTAAAAATGAATATGTGCATATAAATCAACATCAGATGCTATTTTATGAGACCAGTGATGCATTCTTACAACATTAAGTAAGGTTATAATATTAATAACTTGTACATTACTGCGCGGGTTATTTTTGTTGAGAATTCAACAGTAAGTAGGTCTCAAAAGCAATGATACCTATCCTGACATACCAATATATGGGGACTGCAGATAGTGCAAATGGCCAGCCATTATTTGTTACAGGGGGTATATGTTCACCAAGAAACTTTAGCAGAGTGGCATGCATGTACAAATCCAACAATATACAAATGCAGTATATAACAGACAAACATCAATACACATTATTACTTGATGATCATCACTAATTCCATCATCTAGATTTTTAATTTATAAAACTGTAAAAATGCCATAAATTAATATTAACAGTATGACTTCAGCAGATTTACTTGGCTATTTTTTCAAATCCCACAAGCCTGCAGTGTTGGAGACAATGTAACAACTTACCAGTTGATGAAAGAACTTTTACCAGCAGAGTGATTGCCAATGAGAAGAACTGTGATCTTCTTACGAGGTGCTAACAAGGTCAGCCCCAAACTTTCTGCAATTTTCACCAAGCCTGAAAAAAAACACATTTGGGAAAAAGGTTGCTGGATGCCCATTACCTCTGACACAAACAATACTCTTTAAATTATATCAAGAGAAAACAATAACCTTTAAATTTTGCATTAAGCAACATTAACATAACACCATTTAAAGACTCCAAGATGCGCAAACATTTGTATGCCTTTTTATATCGAGATAAATAAGATAGGAATTTTCCAAGATCTTCATCTAAAGAATTTATAACCCATTAACAGACATTTTTGCCTAGCTTATACAATTTTCCATATTATTAAACATGCCCAGTTGTCAATACAACAGACAACATCAACATAAATGCCCCCTTTAAACAGTTCTCGCTGGAAAACGGTTGCCTGTTTTCACAGGCAGATCACCAAGTACTGGTTTTACAAAGCCACACTAAAAATAATTTATCATGAAAAGGAACTGAAACTTCAGCTCACACAAAAGACACTTTTTTCTAGTCATACATATATTTATAGTACCATTCTAATCTCACCAATACTTACATCTTGCTATGTTTGTATTTTTTGCCAGGGTGTTCATCTAATAGATGCTAATTACTAAATCTGACAAGTTCCTTTTTCCATCAGTAATGATGACAGTGCAAACTCAAACAAGAGTTTATGAAGGTCCTTATCATGTTTTTATTGTTTATAAAATAAATTATATTAAATGCAAGTAACGGAAAAAGTCCTCAATTCCTGTCAAAACAAGGACAGCTGGATCCTCCCCCTCCCCCCTCAAAACATAGGCTACAAGAACTTGCACTCTAAACTGAAAGAAATATTAAACTTCATTAACATCAATAAATACATAAATACATAATAAGTAACATAATCAGGCAAGATAAATACATGTTGATTTAAATGTCTTGCATCAGCAGTAACTTTCTGTATGGGTACTGTAAAATGCTAAGCTTTCATAATTTCCTAGCAAACTCAAGTGCACCCATCAAAGAAAGAAAAAAACAAATCCAACAGCCTAAGCACAGTTGGAAATAAAGACATTCTAGCATATCCTTTAAGAACAGTGCTGAAAACCTGAAGCAATGTATGCACACTAATACTGAAGCCAGACTGTCTAACCTACTCGCATTGATTTTTGCTGCTAATGCTTTGCCCTTACATACATTATCTCAAAGTCAGTTTCTTACAAGTCATAAAAATCAATGTTTCCTGCGCAACATGTGGCCAAGCAAGTTTGAGACTAGTATTCTAGAAAATAAACGTTTTTCTTCACTTCATTTTCTTTTTTCTTTCCCTGTCTCCGACGGTGGATCGCGGAATGCAATGAATGACCGCTGTGCACACAACCTTGCCGGAAAATCTTGCTGTACTGTGGGACATCGCCCCCAAACGAGAAATTCATGTAAAAGAAACAAGAGCTATTGGCAGGTAGGTATTCTTCTTAAAAATCTGTTAAATGCTGAAAATGAAGACCACCCTTCATGACTCATCGACATGGTATGACCTTTGATCACACAGGCCGGTAACCTCTCCCAGGTCTTGCACTCTGCTAGCCGAGTTAGGTAGCCGGTCCCTACATACAAAATCTAAGTTTTACACGTCAAAAGCTTTAGGTTTACAAACATGATGCTGCCTTTAAGCGCGTACAGTTATCCTACAGTTACAGTAATTTCAATGGTCCTCCAAATGCGCACCAGACCGGTGCGAGACCGCTTCCTTCGAAGTATAATATCGCGGAGTCAGCCGTCTGCCGAGTCATCATCGTCTGCGCATACACAGTCGTTCCCAACGACTTGAGATTTAAAAAGAGATAAAAGAAAACTGAAACAAAGTTACAAATTGTATACCATTTTCTGGATCGATGTACAGCAAATGACATTCCTTCAAAATTCTTTCATTCAATGACTGCGTGGCAGCGTCCGCTGCATTCGCCGAGGTCCTCGCCTTCACCTTCCCCGACATCGTCTGTGGCGTTTGCTGTCAGAGTGGACAGACGAATGTTATCCGTTAGGGACTACGTGGTAATGAAAAATGTCTGGCTTAAAAATGGTGCATTACTAAAAAGACACCGTATTTTACACATTAAACTTAACGCTATGAATACCTCCATAATTTATGTGTCTCATATTTGAATAAAATTGTAAAAATTTATATAGTTTCGAAGATTAAAAAGATATATTTTGTTTCATTTCCAAGATATCCTTACGACTAAATATTTCCGCACTAGTGACATCTACATCCGTCAGCTGATCGAAGAGTGATCATTGCAATGACAAAGAAGACAATATTACATATATTATATTTTTCACTTTTTTTGCTTTATTTCACTCCAAAATAAACATCTGATAGCTTTCGGAAGTGAACAAATGCTTTTTGCAAGTAGTTTTTATTGCTCCAACTAACGGCATGATCGAGACCCGGTGCCGGTATTATTGACCAATGAAAAAATTTCTTCAATTTGCCGCGAAGCTTGAGTGTCAAGCGAATATGGCGTCTCTTGTTGCAGAATACGGAGATGATAGCAGCTCTTGTGATTCAGAGCATGATTGTAATGAAAATGATGATACCGAGTAAGTATGCATACCTCGCTGGACACATCAGTAATCGCACTGGAATCTTTAGCTGTTGCGAATTCACAACACAGTCCACAACTACTAGAATTCAGTTAGTAAACCTTTTAAAAAAAAGTAATAAGTGTTGAGTATTCATAAATAAAATCGACTAAGGCACGGGTTTACTGAATCGTAAACTTCGAAGTTGCTGAAGCAACAGATGATGATGATGATGATGAAGGATCACTCCTTTGCTGGCCTAGCAATTTGGGGTTCTTGAAAGTACTACCTCTTTGATGTAGTCAGCAATAGTGTCTAAATCACAGTTCACATGTTAAGAATCACATTTTTTCCTTTGATGATCCCCACAGTGTTGGAGTCTTGAAGCATCTCCCCCCACCCTGAAAAATAAAAGCCAATTTGGTTATTAGTTGAGTGGCAGTTTACCCTCAGCTTCAACGTTTGGACAAGATGGTGGTCACTGTATCTTTACCTTGGATGAAGTTGATTTGCTTATGGACATCATCATCTAGTTTATGTCCTGGATTTCTTGTATGGATTGAGTATCTTGGGCATGGGGATTTGGTGAATTTATGCAAACTTTAAGGACCCCATCAGTGCGGATTGGTCTTCCTGGTTCTTAGGTCCATCCAGTCACATATTGACATTATTGGCATATAGTGTACTTGACACTAGTTTTATGTTATCTTCTCTGTAAAATATATCTGATTCTGTCCAAGGATACCCAAACACTGTTATCAAGGTAAAGAAGTAAGGGAAGTTTGCTCATATCGCTGGAGTTATATCCAATGGAATAGCATTTTTCCGTGAATATGCGACATGAGTATGGCACTTCTCACCGTCTGTGCTGAGCGTCTTTCACAACAATGTTTTTTTTCCGGGGAATAACACTTTTCCACATATTTTGTAACTGCAACCTCTGCTGCAAGAAAAGTGTTTAAAATCTAACTCTCAAATCCTTATAAGCCCTAATCCAGGACTCTTTAGAAGATGCTGTTTTATTTGTCTTAAAAAAGAATTTATGCACATCTGGAGTACCTAAATACCTATATTTGCTTAATGCTTTTTGACTCCTCGAGTGCTTTTAACAAAATTTAATAATGTTTGCTTGTTAATAATTCAGATGAATTTTGAAACCAGAACTTCTTTGTGGATCTTAGATTACCTGACTAATAGGCCTGAACTTATCCAGATTTCTAGCAGTGTTTTTTCTGATACTTTGTGCACAAGCACCTGCACTTCACAAGAGACAGTACCCTCTCCCTTCTTTTTTTTCCCCTCCTTGTATACTGGTGAATGTATATGCAGATATGCTGACTGCCTGATAGTTAAATTTGCAGATGACACGGAACTTACTGGATTGATTTTCAACAACAACTCCTACTACAGAAAAGAGATTAATCACATTGTTAAATGGTGTGATAATTCTTTAGAGTTAAATGTTAAGAAAGCAAAAAAAGTGATTTTTTATTAGGATTTTATTAGGAAGGACAATGTTCTTTTTGATGAAATACTTAGTAAAGTAGAAGTAGGAAAAAGAATGGAGAATTACAAATATTTAGGCCTAATTATTGATAATCAACTTGGAAAACTCATGTAGATAAGATTATTAAAAAAGTGCATAGCTGCCCATGCTGTCTCAAAAAGCTGAAGTCTTTGAATGTATGATTAGAACTCCTGCAAATATTTTACACCTCCGTTATGAGCAGCATCATGACTTTTAGTCGAGTTTGCTTGGGTGAAAACATTACAAAGGAGGACAGGCACAAATTGAGCAAGAACATTGAAAAAGCAGGAGAGGGGTGGTTGGAAGGGGACAGAGCAACATACAGACAATGTATGACAAGTTTCTGATTCGCTGACTGTGGTCCAGTGGTGCAACAGTTAGTGCCTGTCATCAATGCAGGAAAGGTTAGATGCCCTGGGTTCAGCTCTCGTCTGGAGCACATTGTTTTTTTCTCTGCATGTGGCATCCATTTACAGGGCTGGTTGCCTTGCCGTGATAAAACCTTAGTTGCTGGCTAAACGTATAACACCAATTCCCCCCTCCCTCCACTGACTGCAGTTTTAGCTGATGACTTGCACCCACTCTGAGACTGAAGTAGTATGCTTAGGGTTCCTAGACACATAGACAGAAGTGATAGGTTTAGAGTTTCTAAACATATAGAATTCCAAGAGTTAGAGCCACATGTTATCTGCAGTCATTTATCCCATCTGCAATTCAGGTATGCAGTCAACTCATGAATAGGATGCGGACATGAATGCAGATACCCATGCTGCTTGCCCCCTTTCCTAGATGTTCACTTATATGTATGTTATAATTGATGTTATACTGTTTTTCTATTTTGAGTAGTTATACAGTTCAGAGACTTTTGAGAGAGACTGTAAGGGCCAGTGCCAGCATAAATGAATTGGATGTAGTCGTTTATGTTTTGTTATAGCCTGTGTTAATGTTTTATGTAAAATGACATTCTCGTGTTACCATTGGTAGACAAAACAATTCCCGAAAAGGATCAATAAAGATGTTTTGTATTTGTAGTCTCCACTCCCTGTCAGCAGGTGCAGGATGTTTTGTATTTGTAGTCTCCACTCCCTGTCAGCAGGTGCAGGATGTTTTGTATTTGTAGTCTCCACTCCCTGTCAGCAGGTGCAGCATTATTCACTTTGAGGGCGCCAGTTTGGGGATGCTATCCCAGAAATATTTTCTAAACTTTCTACTTCTCAAAAATGCTCTTCTTGCCATTTTTTGTCTAATAATTTTCCCTTCTTACATCAAAGGCTTTCTGGCATCATTCACACACATTCAGACAGTTAAATTAATATCATTCACATGCATTCATTCCAACACAGCTGCTGCTGTTTCAATGCAGTACATGCAATATAATACATCTTTATTGTCTATTTCTGCACAACAGTGATAGAAATTTTTCTTTAAAAGTTCATGAACTAAACAATGAACTAAACAACATACATTCCCACCCCACACACCCAGACAATTACTATACTCTTAACCACCCCCTGCCTCCTAGCAATAATTATCAGAGGTTTGCGTATATTGCACATACGTCCACACAGACACTAGATACATTTCTTAGTCATGTAATATTGATATTATTATTAAAACATGATGTTTGGTAGAAGATCTAACATGAGAAATCCTGATTTGATTTTTATGGAAAAAAAGATTATAGTCATTTTGTCATCAGAGACTAGCAGTGAAGCCTTTCACAGGTACAATTGGCCTAATAGGATGAGACAAGAAAAGTAGTTAAAAACTATTAAATTTAAGAAAAATGCTTTCCATTGAAAGCCATTTCTCACTGTTTGCAAGCGTGACATTTGAGATTAAAGATGTTTATAAATCATCTGCAGCATGACAAGAAGATTGTTTCTAGTCGGCATAGATAGAATTTTTAGATTATTTTATATACCAGATATACCCATAATGATCTTTAAACCACAGGCAGATAAAATCTTAAGATTGTAGAAAAATATCATTGATATTGCTGTTTCCCTGCTTTCAAGCATTCAGAACTAAAAGTAAATTGAGATTAAATGCACACATTTTTAAACTTATAGTGAGACAGTTCATAGTTTACTTTATTGTTTCAGAAATGGTTCAAGAAACAAACACATGAAACAAGAAACGTTAGCTGTGAACTTTTTCACAGATACCGGAAAAGGTGACAGCGGTGATTCAGATACGGACTCTATCAAAAATCTATCAAGTCCAAATGAAACAAATGAAAGCGACACTTCCAGTAAAATGCAAAAGTTACCATCTCCCTTCCAGTTTACTGGTAGTGTTAGGCTTCCCAATCCATCCCTCAGTGCCAAGGCCAATGAAGGATGCCTTCTTGGTACGGAAGAAGTGGCATCGTCTTCTGTATTTGTAAATCCATATGAGCAAGAAGAACTCACCAGGTTAGGAATCCTTGAGAAGCACGTACGGCTGACAGAGGCTGCTCCACAAAGACCAGCAACTAAGCAGATCTGCTGGAAGTTCAAAAAGGGAAGATGCCATCTTGGTGATAGGTGCCGTTTCTTCCATGACATGAGCAACATTTTTCTTGGTGGTTGTGAAAGCGGTAGTTCAAAAAACAAACATAGACTTGACGGTTCAGTGGCACCTCAACAAGATAGTGCAAGTGTTGGACAAGAGCTGTCAGCGTTTCGCAGTAATCTTTCTGCAGGCCAGTCAGCAGACACACAAAGCACTGATGATAGTGACAGCTGTGTGTTCTTAGCCAAGAGGAAAAAGCGCCATGGTGTCACAGACGCGTTGCAGCCTCCAAAGAAAGCCATGGATTCTTTAAATAAGATGAGACAGCGTGAGCATCCTTGGACTATCAAAAAGTAAAATTGTGACTATATAAGGATGGTTAACATGTAATTTTGCTCTTCCCACTATGGGAATATTACACATAGTATGCATACCATGCTGCTTACACAGCTTGTTATTTTTTTAAAAAAGCTAGATTTTTTAAAAAGCACTGTGGTGTTTCATTACCTTATTGTTGGAATATTGTGACAACTTTATTTATATGGCAATTTGGGTAAAAAGAGGAAAGATGAGTACCTGCCTACAAAATGGCTTCTAAAAGAATTCTCAGGTCCTGGCCTCTCACTTGATCCATACAAGTATAACTACACATATCTTCAGACCTTTGCATTAAGAAACTTAACTAACGAACTGTTTGTTGAAAAATTGGGTTTAATTCTTTACAACACTGCTTCTCAAGCAGTCAGGACTAAAGTGAATGTTGTGCACGGATAAAATAAGATTTTTATAGTACATTTTTTTACTTTGCACATTGACACGATGCACTTTAGAAATGAAAACAAAAAAGTAAAAATAAATATACAACTATAAGGACTCAGACATAGCATATATACATACATAGCCAAAATCATATAAAAATGTATGATGACAACATAGCATTCAGAATATAGGAACAAGATTTCTCAGGGTGAGATGGTAGAAGGTTAAAGACTTGATGCAGTTAACTTGTAAAGGTCACATCCCCACCCACTTCCCTCACATTTGTTATCTGTTCAGAAGTGTAAGTGTTTGATACATGATTAAAGTAAATTAAATT
This sequence comes from Pomacea canaliculata, assembly GCF_003073045.1. Lineage (NCBI taxonomy): Eukaryota > Metazoa > Mollusca > Gastropoda > Architaenioglossa > Ampullariidae > Pomacea > Pomacea canaliculata. Next base: position 1,786,037 of record NC_037593.1, on the reverse strand, counting down.
GTTAGCATATTCTCACCAAATATTTGTTCTAGTGCAAGTATTTTTGCTGCAAAGTAAGTATTTAATTATCTTTATTTACCTTAAGTGTTTAAATGAAATTTCATATCATTGGTGCAGTGGCTTCACTGAGTCAAAATGCTTAGTACTGATGTGTTGTGAAATAGCACAATCCACTGTTTCTGGTCTAGTGTTTTCTTTTATTGCACATTTATCTTTTTGACAGAATACCTATTGTGGGCTAGCATTACTGTTGCCTGTATGCTTGAAATCTAGTACACATTATATTGAGGGAAATAATAGGAAATATTCTAAAAAAATGATGAAGCTCTGTAATCATAGTTGATCTTATGTAAATGATGTGTAAAGATCATGTTTATATTGTGATTATATCATGCTTTGTCTCTTCACTGGTACAGTGCATGCCTCACCCCACATTCAGTTACATTACTGTAAGAGAATCAACTTAGATTTTCTTTCTAGTGCCGCTTTTTTGGAGTTATGGATAAAAATGATAAAATTAAGCAGCTATTGTATTTTCCCTCCCGAAGTGTAGGATGTGAACAAACAGGCAGAGACAGACATCTGGACATATACTGGCTAAACAATAGATTCTGTGCAAGGTGTGGACAGGACCATTTGCAGTCTTGGTCACAGTTTTTCAAATGAATATTACTCACTGAGAGCAGCTTCTGGCTACAAATCTTTCATCTCAAATGGCATTCTTTGTTTTGTGTGTGTGTCCATGTATGTCTGTGCATGTCTTTTTTCTGTAAAGCACCGTAGGCCTGTCTATAGAATTGGAATATGGTGCTATATAAGTTCACATTATTATTTAGGCTTTATTTGTATGTATTCATTGAAATACACATTTTAATACCAGAAACAGTCCAGCTTTGTAAATGGAGGGTTGGTCTCTCTTTTGTATGTATTGTTACTATGAAGGCCACCCTGAATACTGTGATGCTAGTTTGTTGTGGCATGCCCAGTTTCTGGTCAGAATTGTCATTATTCTTCATTGTTTTTGTTGTTTAAGCACTCTGGCTTCCTTGAGTGAAAACAAAGGTTATAGCTAAATGTTAATTTTTTTATATGAGATCCATATTAATATTGAATGATGTAGCTAATTAAAAAAAAACTACTTTAAAGGACTATTGGGGTGCAGTATTATAAACATGCACAGAGAGGGCAAAATTGAGGTCTCATTTGTACATAAATATGCCTAATTAACACATAGTCCCTTTGAATGAGGCCAATATAGACATGTCCAAATACAATCTTGATCTCTGTATTGTTGACATCTTTGTGTGCAGGGCGATGTTTATAGACATGGATCTGAAGAATGAAAGTGGAATATTCACCAAAATTAGAAGAAATATTATCTTGTATTAATATCTTTTATTGGAAAAAAAATTTCCCCCCTCAGTCTTTAAAAGAGCCTTTTTAATAGTTAAACTGATAGTAAAGAAAGAAAGCAAATTGTTTTTGAACCCCTACAGAAAAACAAATGTTGTATTTTAGTGTTGTTATGATTTCTCATTCTGCTTCAGCGCTTTTGTAGGTCAAGTGAGTAACAGAATCATTTTTTAAGAAACTGCCTAAGCTGTCAGGGTTTCTCATTATGCACAAGTCTTATTTGTGAATTCTAAATTATGGAAACAAAATTCGCCATGGGGCACTTTAAAAACATACATGATTTAGTTTAGGAATCAGAAAACTGTCAGAAAAGTCTGAGGTCTCATTGTGCCAGATATTTTGAATAAAAAAAACCCCAGTAAACTAGAAATGAAAGCTGATATTTTATTATTACTGGTTATCAAATGTTGACAGATCCATAAAAACATGCTTATAGTTTCTTAACATGTTGAGTAAAGATAAAATTTATACATTTTTATCTGCAAATGGTCAAGATAATTCGGTTTGTATACCGGAAGGGTTATGGATTTAGTAATGCCCAACTGTAGGTCTAAAAACCCCTAGCAATTTAGAAATGGTAAATATTCAGGTAGTGGAGCCATTGTAATTTTTTGTTTTACAGGCTAATACAATGTTCTCATGCTAGTTTTAGTTCAGTCAGTGGTATTAAGTTATTTGAAAAGACATAACAAGACCTGGTCATTAGTGTTTCCCACAGACAGCAACAAGCCAAAAGCCACTTTTCTCACTCTGTCAGTGACATAATGTTGTAACGGTTAGTTGTCACTACAAGAATGCAAGGACCCGAGTTCAGATGTCGTTTCAGGGCACACGCTCTAGTTTCTGGGTATGATCTGTTCACAAAGTTGGCCATCTCTTTTTTTGGCTACCATAGGTTTTTTTCCCTTGAGTTAACCCTTGAAACATCTCCCCTATAGTGCAAAATCACTTCAAGGTAGGTTAAAAAAAAAAAATCAAGTTTATTCCATTTCAAAGATATAAATTCCTAATAGCAAGTCATCCCTCTGTAACATCACAAGTTTCTATGGCTTACTTGGTTATGCACGAATTGGAAATGCAAACATTGGTTACCTTTTATTCTGCCAACCTTGCTTGAGCAATATCAATGTGCAGCTGTATATTTGATGTTTAAATAGTATGCTCATAATATATGCACAGAACATGTTTTTGATGATTACAATTCATAAAGCCAACGTAGTTGCATATTTGGTGAAATCCCTTTAAATCCAAGATTAAGTAAAACTAGAGATAGAAAATTGATTCAATTTCTGATACAGTTCACGAAGACCCAACTTAAAACTGAAAATGAGGTGAAAATAAGTAATAAATAATGTTGTCTTTGTGAAGGAATAGTCTTGGAATTTATTTGCAGCAGTACAAATACATGTACACCTTTAATTACACGTATGTCAAATACTGAAGGCTGAGAAGGAAGGACTGAAACAGCTTAATATTTCTGAAGTGTTACAGTATGAATATGTATTATATTGTAAACACATCTCTATTATCTGTAAACAAAATGTTTTACCTATGTCCTTGTAAAACCACTCTCAGGATTAAGCAATAGGGATAAGCCAAATAAGAACCACACACATACACACACAACACTCAAATGAAAGGAGACTATGTGGAGAATTTAGAACAGATATCTTCATTTATACATGGTGTAAGAGTTACAGAATTCATTACAGGATTACAAGTGAAAAATACATAAAAAGGCCTTCCTATGTGAAACACATTTGTCTCCAACGCCCAAATATTCACGTTGAAAAAAATGCATATTCTTAGCATGAAACTCAGCTGGCAGTTTAGAAGAAAGTGATTAATGTGTAACACATGCTCATATGGAAAAAAGTCAACCAGAAGTGTAAGCTGAGAAAAAAAAAAAAAAAGAGTTTGTGTGGCTGTTGAATAACCTCAAAATCATGTAATGCAGTAAATGTGTTGCTTTATACTGTCAGAACATAAAATATATATATACATCTTTAAAAATCTTTTTAATGTAATGGAATGTAGCTTATCATTCTTTATACCTGTGCTCACATGCTTGACATTAGCTCAAGTCCTCTGTATAGAGCTGCCAAAAGGGCCTTTCGCAAATTCTACCATCATCTAATCATGATTTTAGAGATACAGAGACTAAACATCTGTATGTAAAAGAAGTAGTTTTCTAGATATTGTGTGCTTGAAGTCCGCATACAGCGGTATTTTTGGATTATATAAGTTAAACAGAGCCCATGACTTGAAATGTTTCCTTTTTTTTAAAGGCAGAGTCCCCTTTCAGATCAAAGAAAAAACAGGTATCTGATAAGATACAGGTTAAATCTTCCTCATGACACCTTTCTTAAAAGCCCACATCAAACATAAACTGTTAGGAAACAAAAGAAGATTCAGAATTGTAAAGATTCTGATAGCATAGTAATATAAAGTATACAGACATCTTTGTTTATAAGGATATTTTCATCATTTCTATTTTTGAAAAATTAGGACATTGTGCAGGATTTAGGTGAAATATCCATCTGGACTGTCTGTTGTACTGGACTGTTTAGCTCTACAAAATAAGATTGCTGAAATCTACATCTTGATAAAAATAAATGAAAAACTTTTAGTAAGTCTACTAAGCAAAGTAGGATATAAAGGCTGAAAACAGATTTTCTTAGTAAATTGGCAATTATACAATGACAAGCACAAAAATTTGTGCTGAAATCAAACTGCAAGATGCATCATGGTATAAAAAAAAAATTTCAATTAACAAAAATACATGGCTGGAAAACTATATCCATTTTGTGTATAACCCATGATCCAGTTCTATTGTTATTTACATTATCTTTCTCCCGCCCATGTCAGATGTTTGTACCATGTAGTTTTTGATGATGCAGGCGAAATCAGATTAATGTGATTTTAAAGACACTATATGTTTTGTTTAGAACTACAAACCATGAAGGTAAAGAAATTCTTGGTGTATGTAAATCTATAAAGTTGTGAAAAAGAAAAATCGATTGCAAACTTAATTATATCTATTAGAGTGGAAAATGTCTGCAACACTGACATTCCATAAGAAATGACACATGATCTCTCTTTTTTTACATCATTTATGAAGTATTTTCCTGCCTAAAAATATATTTTTTCATAGTTATTTGAAAATTAAAGGTGGCCAAATACCAGTATAGACTACAATGTGCATGAAACAATTGGGCATCACATTTTCTGGAGAGTATCAGTATTTGCAGTTCCTGTTCCATCAAATTTCATAATGCATCAGTAATTCAGTCACAAATTATTTCTTTTATGAACATAATAGCTCTGTTCAATTCTCTCTAAACTCCGCAGTGTTTTCAAATGCTCTAATATTCATTAATATTTTTGCATTGCTGTTTTAATGCCGCCATGCTCTTTGTTATTGGTTGTAACTTTTTTTTTCTAAGGAGGCAGCAGCTAATGAATAGTCATTATTAATTCTAGTATCACAATAATTTATGTCACTTCTGCCTTCTTGCATCAGTAACATGCACACATCTTGGATTAACATGTAACATTTTTAATGGACTGATGGTGGAATGAGCTATTCATTTTCACCTAACTCAAAGTTGAGCATAAAAATATATGTGAACATGGTAATTGAATTAGTTCAACAAAAATAATCTCTGTAAACTCAACAAATTGCATCTGAATTTAGTCCTGGTTAAACCCAAGTGCATCACAGATCTGAAAGTACTGGCTACAGGTTGCCACGCTCTGCCTGGTCCATCTCTATAGCCTCAAAGAGAGACTTGAAGTTCCCAGCACCAAAGCCCTGTTAAAAATAAAAGTACGAGATAAGCATTTAAGTGTTAATAAACAAATAAGATAAGCAAATACAGAAAGAATGCGTTTAAAATTAACCTTCAGTAGATCCGCTACAATGCATGCAGAAATAAGATGAGATTTGTTTAGACTGTCCTGTTTGCACTGGGATTTGCTGAATTTGACCCTAGTCAGCAGTCTGGTAGAAATGCAAGTTAGTGCTTGTCACAGCTGCTGGTAATTGTTGTGTTATGTACATGGATTTGATGATTTGTCTTCACCTTCATCATACAGCCCCTGCTGTTTTCCTCTTTCCTGTCAACTATCCCACAGTAAGGCACTTAATGAACTGTAATTTGCAGGCAGTTGACAGTTTTCAGTGCTCTTTTTAAAACTTGGCAGTTTGTATTTTTTGATTGCTTGTATGACATATCCATTCAGAAGACAGTTTGAGTATCTTTGTCTACTCTTTTCTAATGGTGTTTGCTGCACTGATGGCTTAGTGGTTAAGTTTTGTAGTTAGAGCTGTGAAGGCCTGTTAGGAATACTGCTGTCTCATATTTTCTTCTGTATCTTCTACAGCTGATAATATCTTTTACAAAAGTTCCTTTTGAACCTTCCTATGGAGAACTGTTTCACTATACAAGTAAAAAATATATGGGGCTACTGACAGAGTGATTGCGGCGCTGAATGACTTCCAGGAAGAGGGTGGGGCGATCCTGCATGTTTTTGGTGAAAATCTGCAGAAGGTAGCCATGGTCATCATAGTCAATCAAGATCCTCAGGCGCTGCAGCTGTGAAAATATTTAAATAAGGATTTGTTAAAAAGCCAGTTAAAATTTTTCATGTGTAAAGGCTTGTAAAAAAAAAAAAAACACTCAGTTTTTGGTACCTTTTTTTTTTCAGGAACCCAAAGGGAAACGATCGTAAAGAGACACTAACCGGACATGAAAAAGACATATTAGGCAAGGCTTCACACCCATAGTGGTAGGAAGCTATTGGCAAGAGGCTGCCTGCTATATTATTGGGAATGATATGTAAGATGGATGGTAATTTTGAAAATAAAGAAAAAGTGGACTTGGCATGAAGTACAAGCAAGACAGTGTGATAAAATCCTTTTCGAGACCTATCAGAGTTCCATATGCACCAGAAAGAAATGGGCTGACAAAAACAATAACAAGTAACATTCTGTGATAGATTCTCACACAGCAGTAATGAATAGAGGTGAATATGCAGCAGAATCCCCATGTTGCTGATTTGCATATTTTATGTCCCTAAAACTTGGGAGAATAGATAATTTTCAAGATAAAACATGAAACCCATGAATCCAACTTGCACGAATACAAACTAGATGCAATCAAAATAAAAACATACAAGGATAAATAGACTCTTAACAAAGTGCTCCTACACTTAATATTTGAGAATGTGATCAATACCTCATCCAAATCTTCCTGGATCTTGACCTTGGATGTCTTGAGTTTTTCTCGCAGTGTCTTGTAGTAGGTGTCTGGGACTTCTAAGAAATGCTGTCCCCTTTCCTTCAGTTTGGTGAGCTGACAATACAAGTTGACTTGTATTTTGAAAAGCACCTTTCTCAATACTTAATCAAACTAATATTTTAAAAAAGATAACCAGGACTTAAAAAAAGGCCATGCGAAAACACAGCTAGGTGGTCAGAAAGCATTTATCATTGAACAGAATGTGCTCACATTTGGGCTGAAATAAACCCCCACTGAATGTGAGAACACAGCACAAGTACTTGCAGCAGTTCAGATATTTTCTATCACAATGACATGACACTTGCAATTACATCTCAGAAATGAACACGTCATCCAAGCCTGTCCACTTGTTTTATGAAAACTCCCCTTAAAATGTTTACAGCTCTATGTTATATAAAACTTGCAAGTGTTTACCCTGTGCCTGCGTCAAAATACTACATATTCATCTAGCTAAAGATTAAGCTGATTTGATTATGAAAACAGAGAATCAAAGGCCAACACGAAAAAAACTTGATATATGATACTGCTGAAAAAAAATTGAGTGCAGCTGGCGAAATATGAAGATTGTTTTCACTTTATGAGAATTTTGAAATTAGGCATGGTTCTTCTGAAACACATCTCTTGCATAAATCACAAGTCATGTATAAATATTGAATCTGTGCCGCAAGCAACGTAATAAAAGGTAGAAACTGTAATTTACCGTATCAATGATGTTATCAGTTTTCATAGCAATATGCTGAACCCCAGCTCCCCCATTGTAGTCAACATATTCCTGAAACACATGTACCACATTTAGCTGCAATCACAAATTTAGCTGAAGAAACATCTTGTTCTGATTCTTCAAGAATATTTTTGTAGCACACGCAAGCTCAACAGCATGTCTTTTTATGGACTTATGAACAGCGCATATGATCAGTCTGGGGGAAGTGAATGGCTGAGTGGTTAGAGAACTGGCGTCTGAACTGAGAATACTCTGGCTCAATGCCTGATTAGTGCAGGAAACTTCCCCCAGTCGACCAAGCTGGCAGGAATGGGTACCTGACTCCTTAAAGTTTTGGGAAAGGTAAGATAGTGAGGGAGAGGAGATGGGCACTGCCCTTAAATAAAAGCTAGCCTCAAGAAAAGTGAGGTCTTTAACACCTCACTCCCAAAGACCTGAAAAGGTTACAAGATGACCTTTTTCATGATCAGTTGGAACCACTTCAGATGTACATTTTTTAGATGTTCAACAAAATATAATAGGTGGTTTATCCCATAATCTTTCTAATTTTTTTAATTTGATCTTATTTGTGACTAAAGCAGACTTTTGTGAAGTAATAATAAACTTTGAATTTTTTAAACACAAGAATAAGTCAAATCAAAATCATGATATTCTCAATCCTTGTTACTTGGTTCCTCTTAGCGTTTTCTGTATTTGTCTTTTACTCATCATCAGTACTGTTGTTTATTGTTCCATCATTCCTATGTTATTCATTTGTTCTTTTGTCCCTCATATGTTGTCCATGTCTTGTTCTTGACCTTAAGCGTTACAAGCATGCTCCTTACGAGCACGAGTCTCCACTATACAAATCTTGCGTTTATTTAAATGATTTGTTATTGCATACTAAATCTATTATTGTTTCAGAGTTTATTGATTGTTGATGGCTGCTCATAATTTAAAGAAGTACAATTAAGTATCAAAACTATGCATTTCTTCACCCTTTAGGATGTAAAAGATATACCTGAATCTGGCTCTTGCGTTTGCCAGGTGCAGGCTCATTGATAGGCATCTTGATGGTCTCCTCATAGTTGGTCACCACTATTGAGCGCAATGATGAGAATTCAGTGTGAATCTGGCTGTCATCCACGGACCAGAATCGGTGAAATAAAAGTGTTCTTTCATACCTGTCCAATAAAAAGCACAGTTAACAGGCAGGAGAAAATTAATCTTTTGGTTCATGGTGTGTGTAAGAAGTAAAAGAATTATAATCGTTACCAGTCAAAATTACATCGCAGCCAGATCTTCACCAGACAGACCACAGAAGAAGGATGAAAGTATCATGATCCTATAAGTGTTGATGTGATACTTGTGGAAAATGGCACATAACAACATACCAGTTTACAACATCATTCATAGCCAGGTCAGGTTGGTTGCCCACAATATGGTCCACAACTTGAAGACCAGTTTCTGGCCTGTATATATTCAATAAAAGAATGTGACATAAATCTTAAAATGAGTGAGATTGTTATGTCTTGCTATGAGAGAACACAACTTTCACATACTAGGTAACTATCTGGTGACTACACACTCCAGCAAACACACTTTCCCAAACAGACACAGAATTGTAATCTACTGGCAAGGTTAACTTCTAAGGGCCGATGTTTATAATAGGCAGCACAAGAAGGCAGTCAAACCACTCTGAGTATGACATTTCATAAGCTAGTGTAGAGCTTTCATGAACAATTCCATAGCAACAACATAAATAGATATCTACATAGCTTTATTTCTTTTACAATTTGGGAGATAAAATGGATTTCACTAATCCCAAATCGAAAGAAAGAAAATTTCAGATTAAAACACTGAAATCAGTTTAAAGGTTAACCTAAGCAAAACTTCATTTAAAAAACAATTTTTAAGGTAAAAATGGTAATTTTGTTTTTGCTGTTGTTCATAAACAGCATGCTGATCACATAAAATCCATAAGCATCAATTATAAACTATTGTTACCTTTACAAAAATAGAATAATCTATAGCAACCACATTAAGCAACATACTTTATTATTTTAAAATATTTCTTTGGATTATATTTACATAAACTGTATTTTCCATATTTAAACGATTCTCTTAAGGCCATCGAACTGCATGAATTTGCATGTCCACAAAGATAATTTTCTTTTACAGACAGAAAACTATCTTTGATTTTCCCTGTTGTAGTTTCCAAATTTAAATGATTTAATTCTCTAAAGGCTATATTTAAAATTTACTTTTACAGACAGAAAATGATGTTTGCTTTTCCCTATCTTTGACCTCCCCTCCAAAAAGCAAAAACATATTGAAAACAAAGAGAAAACAAAGATTAAAGCCCTCTATAGTTTGCTGTGAGTACAAAGAAGAGATGGCAGAATGTGAAACCAACTGGTGTATAAGGAAAAATTATGTTCTGAATTGAGCTCAATGCAGCTTGATTCATGCAGATTTGAGATCACTTACAACAACTGAGCAAGACAGTCTTTGTATGGTGCAGCCTTGTAGCCTGGCAAGAAAGGCCCAGTGTAGCCAGACCGGTCGATAAGGGTGTGAGTTGTGTCCCCATAGGTCTGAACACGTGCCATTCTTATTGTTCCATGCTCATCACTCTCCTCCCATGGTGCCGCCACTACCTGTGCACCTCGTGCAACTGCATGCTACACATACCACCTCTTACATCTAGTCACTACAATAACACTTCTAGAAAAATACGTACAGACTAGACAGAACCATGATAAAAGTTTATATCATGAGGTATAACATGTATCAAATGTAACTGAAAGTCAACTAATCCCTCATTCTGGAAAAAAATTAGGAAGGTTATTACTAGGAAAAATATACTTTTATAACACAAAAACTTGTAAATGCTGTTATTTTTCAGCCTGTGCAGCCATTCACATCTATATGTGTGTGTGCACATATACCATATATATCTGTAAGTGTGCATGCATATGAATAAGTTTTAAGTGTATGCTTGTTCTCTCCTGTCAGCAAAGTGCCAATCTATGTGTCTGTGGTTAATCTAAGAGCTGGGGTTGCCAGTGGCTAGAAGGGAGCACATAAAAGAGACAAGGATATGAAGCACTTGTTTCAGACCTCGATATACCTTCATGGAGTCTGTTTACTCCCATCTTAATTTACATTACCTCAACAATTGCTTCCAGGTCTTTAACTTCAAATGCAACATCTTTCACAGCATCACCATGCTTTGCCAAGAAATCTCCTATTTCTATTTAAAAAAAAAAAGTTGGTAGAATCATGCTATAAGAATGCTATAAGAAAAACCTCAGGTGTTATACAGTAACACACAATACCTGAAATCTTAAAGAACATGGAGCACTTCACATCTAATAGATCTAACGAAAAGCAGAAAAGGAAGAAATTCAGATAAATATCCTTCAAGAAAAGTTACTAACCTGCAGGGTTATTAGGTTCCAGCATAGACTGGAACACAAAGATGATCTGGCAAAACAAACAATGAAATTATGAAGTCCTTGTATTCACAAGGAAGTGGCTTGTATTATAATCAAAATAGTTTGTATTTTTTTTACAAGTTTTTTACCAAAAAAAAAAACCTGCTTAATCATTGCTGATGGAAAACACAGCAAATAACTGCTTTTGATTTTTAATTTAAAAACTGAGGAGGCAGATGTCAATCAGCTCATGTTTCCTGCCAGTTTGTGTCATTACAGGTACTAAGATGAGTTCAGCAAATCCTGCTACTTCATGGGTACACAGGATAAATCCAGTAATTTTAGATTAGTAAGGTGAACATAAGATTAGACTACTCAGAATAACAAACTTAAAAACTTAGAATTGAGAGCTGAGGGTAAAGCTCACCTTATTCTGTTTCACAACATGTGCAGCCACTTGGCGACTTCCTGTTTCCAAGCCTTTATACATAAAGGGGGAAAAGCCCAGCCGCACACAGTAGTGGGATGCTGCCTGTTGCAGAAAAAAAGAATATAAATAATGAAGACTGTTGCACCAAGGCTTCTGCTAAGGCTAAATTCTTTGGGGTCCCACGGACCCCTTCTTCATATTTTTAAGGAAGGGGACCCCATTGATGAAAATTGAAGGGGTCCTCCTAACTTTTAATGCGTACTGTACGCAATTTTTTGCATAAGCAGAAGCCCTGTTGCACTGAACTCTGAATGACATTTGATTAATGGACTCTCTGCTGAATGGACCTTTTCTCGTAAACAATGAGCCCAACAGATACTGTGCTGATTTTTAAAAAAAATTATATAACTGTTTTCAAACGTGACATGAAGCAGGTAATATATTGTTTTAATTTTATTCATATTTTAATGGTCTCAATTATTACAAACTATTGCTCAGGATTTTGCTTTTGAAATAAATGCGCAAAAACATAGTATATTAAAGTACAGTTACAAGTACAATCACACATATTATCCCCACCACTTAAAAAATAAAATCAGCAATATATTTTAACCAATCCTGTTGTTTGACAGCTGCATCAAGGCTTATGGCTGAGTTTTACATGGCATAGAAATGCGCTTCAGCCTTATCTCTTTATCTCATTGCCAGCACCTGTTGGAGATACTGGGGTAAGATATCTAAGTACAGCACACCTTTACCCACCAGTCCTTCGCCACTCACCTGCTTTGCATTTCCAACCCAAAACGTTATGTGGTCGAACCCAACGAAACTTCCCGATTCAGGCTGCAAACAGCAAGCATCATCGAGTTAGGTATGATCTACAAGCCAATTACAATACATGCCGACAACGAAAAATAAAAAACAACCCCAAAGTGCTCCGTGTGTCAAGGACGGGGCAACGAGGTAGCATGCCATGGAGCAGGACCGTGTCACACGCTGTTGCAAGCCAGACAGTGACAGCTCACCTTGGGACCCTTGTCTGTGTAGGAAGTCTGAAAAAGAACAAGAAAGGTAACATCATTTCAGCTCAGGTCTGGCATCACAAAGTGGAGGTGCACGAGAGCGGGGCAAATGGCACTTACCATGTCGTACAACTACGTACTGCTGTCGCCGCTGCTGTAGCTACTGTGACACGGCGGCCTGTGACCTCTGTCACACCCCCACGTTTGGACCAATGGGATTGCGAGGTCTGGCCACAGGCCTCCGTGTTGTTGACGTCGAAAAACACTTTTGAAAAATCAGGTTTAGTGAACATTACATGGCATTTTTCGAAAGGAACATGTTTTGACCTGTCACTTACTGTGTCATAATGAGAGACCTTTCTAGAAATAACAGTGTCGTTACAAAGACGTTGATGTAGTAGTTAACGACCGTCACACAGCGGCCTTGACCTGGCCACATCTCCGTGTGCTCACCTTTCACACGACGAATGTTGTTATCGGTGTCACAGGTGTGTTTAGACCCACGCAAGCAGCCCGGCAGCTTTGTCACCTGCTAAACTATGCACTTTTAACACGTTTAAAAAATAAAACGTTTCGTCGGTGAACTTTTCACAAAAACGAAACAAACAAACACTGCCAAAAAAGGTTTAATTAAATTTTGTGGCCAATGTACGCATGATCTATGATGTATACGTATTATAATACGCAGAAAACAACTGACAACTACAGTGCTGTTCGATTTTATTTTAAAAAGCAGCATCCATCTGCATGGTCGCTCATCGAGAAGAACTGGACCTGGCGACATGGCTTAACTTGAAACGAGGTGTGATACTAAGACACCCACGGTGTGATACGATTCATTAATACATTTGCCCTCTTAGCTCCTCTACAAAGACGACCCCAGACACACCAGTTATCCGGCCACGCTGCAATGGGTGAACATTTGACAATGTTTGTGGCCTAGAGCTGGGGCTGGGGCTGTGTAAGGTTAAAGCCAGAACAGATGGTAAGAACAGAATACTTGTAGTACTGACAACAAATTCTGCTGACTGTTGATGACACTCACAGTTACCCTTGAGTCACAACAGGACAACCAGTGAGTGGCTCACGTGCAGTGCACGACAGTCTACTTGCACACAGATCGCTTCCGGACGGGGAATCTACAGTTTCTGAAAAACGCCAGAGCTGACATTATTACCTCCTGGGGCAAACCACGTGAAGTCAAAATAATAACATGTATGACGAGAGGAGGAGATCGGGTGTACCCTGACCTGTGGCTGGGGAGGGGACCCGATCAATCACCTTGGTCTAGTAATTTTTGTTTTCTTTTTCTTTCAAAGCGAAATTAAAAGTAAAGGCATCACGAGGGAGAAAAAAAAAAAGCAAGACTTGAAAGACTTTAAAGTGTATAGGCTGTACTACTACAGTTACTGATGCCACCAATAGTTGCATCCAAATCTGTGACGACTGTAATATCACACATGAATTAGGGTGAAGGATAGAAACCTTATATCTTCTTTAATCTTCGTTTCTTTAATGTGTCGAGTTTCTTAGTCCACTGGGACATTTTCTTATAGAAGGGGTGCGAATATAGTTTGATCTCTTTACATCATTTCTCCTTCATGTACTGACCACACAGCACTAAAATCTTCATCTCATGCAGTGCTGTGCATCCTAGTTGTATACACCTTTTCTTGTTTGTTGTCTAAAGAAATGTAGATATTGCCAGACGAATTAGAAAATGACACCTTGCGGCAGAATGTACGTACTGCTGACGTACTCAGGGTGGACACAACTATATAGCGCCTTACTTAGAGGGGTGGTTTGATTGACGTGAGCCGCTGTCCAGCGGACCATAGCACCTTGCGGCACCATGGTGCTTCTCACTTGCTCAGAACCATTAAAGTTCTACTGCTTTTGCAAGCAAGGCCAGCCGCCGACTTTTGCCTGCTGTTTATACCGGACAGTTGGGTGCTGCGTCACCCGCTGTTGTTGTCCGTCTCGCGCGACCAAGTGCTGAAGGGTGGCAGGGTGTGCGGGGTGGAGAGAACATTAAGCACTGTCTGCGGTACACGCTGCCCTCAACAAGCTCCCGCTATATATAATATTTATGAGTTGTGACTGCATGGCTATCCGACACGGAACCATAACGAACAATGAGGCGAGGCTGGTAAAGGACATGGCGAAGGATTCAAGTTTACTAATTAAGCCTGTTTTGACCAGCTGATTTGTTCTCTCCCCCTCCCCTACAAGAGACCCGTAATAAAAGACTTGAAAATGTCCCAGCCCAATGTATGAATGGCGCCGCATATTAAAAATTGTGTTGCTTTGCGACTGACACACGAAGAATGTAACTTAGAACATTTCTTTGTTTTCAACAGAAAACCTTTTAATGAAGTAACGGACATGGATGTAAGGCCTTTTCTAACTGGATAAACATGGACAAACGACTGAAGACGTCCGGCAACGTTTGACGTCACGGTTGTATCAAGATACCAAACTTGGTCAAGCCACGGATCACCGTAATACAAGTTCGTGGTCAAATGTTTGTCCATATTTGTCCGGTCATGTTGTGTCTCGTGTATCCTATTTCTCTCTTCTATATATGTTGTATGCGCAGCCTCGAGGTTTGACTCAGCTGCCAAATGTGAGTGTCCTTCGATAATTTCCTTCAAGGTTGTCTTTTGTTTTCCTCAATGTGTATGTGAAGGTCAACCACGTAGATCACGTGCGTGCGACCTTGACCGCTCGATGGGACAATCACATGATAGCGCACGTGGGTCGATTAGCCTTGACCTGTTGTACACCAAGCATGCGACTGATGCGGTCAACAGTCTGTACCGCCACTGTACATTCTCCTCAGCTCCTCAACAGTATTGTGTGACTGCGCCAGGGCAAACGCAACCTCTCTCCCTCTCCGCTGATGGTGAATGTTGAAGCCATAAACCACTTGATATCATGGCTGGTAAACTGAGAAGTATTCACAGAAATTCAAGTTAATTACATACCAGCTAATCACATTTCGTACTATATTTTGAATATGTCATAGCTTTATATAAATGATGTCTGTTTGTCAAGAGTTGCCATTTAAACATTGACTATTGGGATCAAAGTCACAGTCTCGGTCTGTTTGTCCGACATGCATAAGAATATTCTGACTACAGTTGACCATTTTACACACCGGAACTGCGATAAAATTTGTAAAAGTCAACGTAATCCTTGAAGTATATGTGATTGTTACCTTTTCTTTCTTTTTTGCCAAGACGTCCCCTTCTCACGACTTTTTAACTACAAAATATTAACAAATAATATTTACATATCAATTTATTCTGTGTTCCCTCGAACCTCTTCTGTCGCTTATTGAGGAACACTGGAATGGATTTTCCACTTGTGATCTTGACTTTTAAAGTCTGGTATTTATCACAGCTTTATCCTCGTGTTATAAAATTAAAGTACGCATGCGGAATGGTAAACAGTATACGTGTAGCCAGGTCTATCAGTGGTCATGGTGTCAAAAGCGTGCAGTACCCCTGCGCCAGCGGGGCTGACAACCCATACGTATACGTGTTGACATTTGTTTTTAAAGGCAGATCGTTAACAGTTTATTCCACGACATGGCTGTGTAATGCTTTGTGTATTTTGACATTGTGTCATCAGTCACAGCTGTGTGCATGTCTAGTGTAGTTTAATGTCACTGTGTATCAGAATGCTGTGCGCGTACGTATTACAACACGTATGTGAATGTTTGCTTTATGTGTGTGCTGTATGGGTTTAGTGCATATTCGTGTGTTGCTGTGACCAGAATGTCTGACCAAAATGTGCGTGCATGCGCTTTGTACACGAACGATATATTTTGGACCATTTAATGGCAGAATAGAGAATTCATAAGACAAAATGCGAGAACATTGTATATTTACAAAGTTCCTCAATTAAGTCCTTTTTAAGGTGTATTTTAATTACTATATTAATTGTTTTAAACACCCTGGTGGAATAATACTAAATTTCTTGAATTTTGAGAACAGACAGTTTGCCCTAAATCATTTAGAATTGTCATTTGTTTGTTTTAAGGGCCTGCTTAAATATTAAGTATGTAGGCTTCATCTTGTGGGACCTTTTCTCAGACCAGCTAGGACAATGGGCTTTCGCAGGTTGGAGAGCCTGGAAATATGCAGATCACACGGTCAGTGGTACTGTTCGAACGTTTTCCTCTACAGACCAAAGAAAGTATGAGGGTGAGGGCTCCAAAGGAGGGAACCCACTGGAACTGAAGCAACAATTAATTCAGAGTTGCCTTGGATATCCAGGTGGCGTGTCCTTTTCGCTGCAGCTGTTTCGTCAGCCGGAGGCCGGGTTACGCCGTACGACTTCATTTTCCAGGGTAGGTAATTCAAAGCGCTGTCTACGAAAATAGAGCAGCGGTTGCTTCCCATGATCAGCGTTATTCACTTTTCTTTTTGGGCTTCTTTCCTTCCTCAAAACTGGCTTACACAGTGTTTGATACACCAAAGTGTAAGTAATTTAAAACTTTCTGGTCAAAAAAAAAAAAAAAAACCCCCAAAAAAAAAAAAAAAAAAAAAAAAAAAAAAAAAAAAAAACAAACACAAACAAAAAGGACGCAGTAGTGCTTCAAGAAGCAATATGCTAGCTTGTTCGTCTGTGTTGATTTCCGCGCTAAAGAAATGGGAAGGCGGGGGAGGGGGGAGGCGGCGGCAGTGACACACCAGAAAGGTGGAGGTTGGTGTGTGTGTTGGGTGGGTAAGTGGGAATATGGGTTGGAAGCTGGCTTAAAAAATGCTTACACACAATGGGGATGACGTAATCCCATCTCTGTTACTAGCCGTCATTATGTAGTCATGGAACTGATGTATTGTCCACTGATGTATTGTCCTTGATGAGGGCGTGTGTGTGTGTGGGTGTGTGTGTGTGCTCATTTCTGTCATTTTTTATTGCTAATGTTATTGTTGATGTCTTTGATTTTTACTCTGACTGCTTGCATGCTGGAAGACAAATCTCCTTTTCTGGACAATAAAGTAATCTTATCTTATCTTATCTTATCTTATCTTATCTTCCACCTAATGGTGATTTCGCACTACATGATGGGAGAGCGACGCAGGAAGCAAGAGTGACTAGAGAAATGCTCGACTGCCAGACTTGCAAGTAGGTGACACAGTGTCCCGAGACGAGATCTGAACCCAGGCGCTTTTAGTTCTCACTACAGTGATGGCCTCTTAGTAAATACAGTCTTTTATCAAGAGAACTATATAAAGCTGTGAACGCTCATTGGTGAGTCATCATCCTACAGCCTAGAAAATCGCAGCTACCAGCTTGCGATGCCTAGCAAATGTCTGTATCACCTGTTAAGATGCCATACGTGAGGGCGACGGGTTGCATAATGCACGGCTCAGCCAGGCGACCGTCCGTCTTGCGCCTTCTGATTTGTCAGCTGCCTGGTCAACAGCCACAACCGCATCAGGAAGACACACACACATCGGGAATTTCTTGGTTTTGTCTATACGTCTAGCTGAGGTTTGGCATTTTGTAATGCACAAAAAATCTCCCTCAGCCACGTGTGGCAATCGACAATCTTTTCAACACTTTATTTTGTATTCCCCGCTGATAAAGTCATGCAGGAAGGAAAGCATGTATCTACATTCAATGAACATCTCGTTGAGCGTGTAAGCGCATTATTGCAAACATCGACAGGAAGTTAGGGACAAATAATGGCCACAAACCGCCCCTCACGACCCTGTCGCGTGATAACGACACTATTTATTCCTGCTCGTACATGCCTAGCCCTGTAGTCTTTACTTTGCTTCACCTGTATGGAAGGTGAAAGCGTGCCAGAACTACGCCCACAGCCCTAGAGGTTCAATCCCGCACGTCAGACATGTTCTTACTAACGATGTAACGGGCAAAGCATCCACAAATTTATACATGCCACATTTTCACCAAGGTGTATTGCTGTCATAAAGACGGGACTAATCCAAAGATGAGCAGCCACAACAGGAAAATAACAAGGACCACAGGAGTCGCTTCGAAAGGAGAAAAACATAAATGCCGTGCACTTTTTTCGGGGTCATCTTCACGTGAGAGCGATGTCTGTCTCCCCTCTCTTCATGCTTTCCTGGGTCGACTGGAGGAAACGAGCTGCGCTACACGGGGATCGAACTGGTGCGCCTCTCTAGCGTTCTAACTACTCGGTTATCTACTCCCCAAGTACAAAATGTGCAACTGGAGAAAGGGGCGCAGGACAGGAGGCGAAAGAAAGAAACAGAAGAAGGAAAAAGAAAGCATAAATTAGAGCTTCTGTCGTCACAGGCAAATTCTACAGGGTACATGGCGCTAGTCGACACGGAATATGATCACACACACAAGCATATTTATAACATATTTCGAAATATTTATAAACAGCTGATCGAGACGGGTGACTGCGTTTTGCTTCGTGTGTCAGCTAAGACTTTAGGAAGGAGCTCAAATCCGTTCAGCTCTGTTTCGCCACTTAACCCACTTTTCACACTTGAAAGTGTGACTCCGCCACTCGAGACCAGTCAACGACGCAGTTATTGTCAAGCTGACTGCTTCCAGGCACGCGCTAGCTTCCACCGCGACCTTCTGTCGCGTCACCGCGAGTCTCTGTGTGTGAGTGATAACTGAGCTCTTGATGCAACTCGCGATGTCTTGACTTCTGACTCTCCCAATGACTGGATGAGTGCGAGGAGAATAGCTTGTTGACAACTGCGATTGGAAGGTTGTTATACGGGGTCACACCTCCCGGATTCCATGACACATGTACACACCAGGAGGAAGTTGTTGGTGCTCCACTTCACCTATACCATCTTCTAACAAACTTTAACAAACAAAAAATCAAGCATCTCCCCCCCCCTTCCCACCTATCAACAGCGTCTAACGATTTTTTTCTCTTAAACTGAAGTTGGATTTGGAGTCAGGGGTCTGAAAACATAAAAGAGTTTAGTTAGGAAGTCTCACGACTGTAAACATACGTCGGAGGTCTCATAGCGTGAGATATTGTGTAAACATTCTGAAAACTTACGAAAGCTCATATTTCGTCATTACTTGTTATTGAATGCCAGTGACACACTATATTTACACACCCAGTTAAAGATGATACTTGACATCGGTAATCATGATGACGATCATATTAATATATGTATATTTTCCGCGACTGGTCAATGAAAAACCCAACCTAATACTGTACTCTAGTCCTAGCTGTGGCCTGAAAACCTGCAAACATTTTGTAATGAGAAGGGGTGGAATTTTATGGATGGGAAACACTGATCAATCCTTGTCCCTCTTTACCCCCTTCAGCTTCATTTGCCATGAGACTGTTTCTCTGACAAAAAAGAGCATCTACGACCAGTAGAAGTCACGAAAGCATGTCTGACCAAAAGAGCGAGGTGTGTTGAGGTCAACTTGTGACCCCGGGCTCAGCCAATCACATTTCGAAGCCCGTGAGTTCTTGCATCCTGTAGCAGTCCGAGTGCGGACCAGAGGAGCGGAGGATCGTAGGTCCGGATGATAGCCGCGCAGACGGTTACTAAGAAGTACGCTCCCATTGCCTCGCCTTTTTTCCTTCATCATCTTTTCCTCCACTTCCTGCTCGTGTCTTTCACGCGCGGTCCCGGAAATGCGCGTTGTTTCAGTCAGCACTGCGTCGCGCCAGTCTCACCATGACGTCAGGCCGAGCGTGACGAGCTGTCCTACCTCTGCCTCATTTCCCACAGGAAGACCGCGCACCGACGCCGGGTGGTGTGGTGGTGGTGGTCGGGGGGAAGGACCAGGCGTGGAGGCCTACTCACGACCTGGAACAGTATCAACAGTTCGCGGATTTCCACTGCATCGACTGCATCATCCTTTATTTTAATGTTTACCATTTAAAAGGACGAGCACCACAAGTCATAAGTTAATCGTTCGGAAACGTACGTTGGGCAAAGTTCATCATACCTTCATACAGGAACTTGAACCAAGGTTCACTACTCATTTCTATGTATTTCGGAAAACAAGTGAACCCGGGGTTCAAGCAGAAAGCCCCTAAAAGTCATACCCAACTTGCATCGCTCTGAGGAAGATGGAGACTGGGGTCTTTCAGACTTGACTTCATTCAGTAGGTTCGCTCCTATGACATCACATGCAAACATCTACATTTTATACTCGCAAAAAAGAAATACCTATCTAAGTATAAAATGAAAGCAGCGTACAAAGACTGAGGCTGTAAATAGTCTTGCCTTGTCTTTTAATGGCTCTAAGCATTTGGCCATGGATGCCATTTTTCTGTAATACAGTCCAGAGTTTTTCTCTAGCCACTGAATCGAAGACTCTAGAAGTCAATGAGGGTGGGGTCATCACTGAGAGTAGTCTCTCCTCTGGTTACACAATTGACGGAATGACCAGTATTGGTGTGACAGTCGAGGTGTGGCGGGCATCCAGGCTGTCATAATCACTGACAAAACTCGGACCAGAAGTGCAATGCGTGAAAGCTGGAGATCACATCGTTTAAGGAAACAAAATACAATTTTTTTTTGTTTTTGAGCACGAGAAGCAAGAAACGGGCGTTTGACATGAGTGAGCCCACTTTAATCAACCATCCTAAATGCACACTAGTCAGACTTCAAGGAACAAACACAGGTTTATCGTTCGTAAATTTCAAACTGGCGAGTGTCTGTCAGAAGGATTTCCCTCAGTATTCTAGAAGACCTAAAAGCTGTCGAAAGAAGGAGAGGAAGAAATACAAGATCCAAACTGTTCCGTGATTTGCTGAGCACTCTAGGCATAACATCCGCGTGGGTGGAATCCTTACCCGGGTATAGTTACTAAGAAAAGTGGAGCACATTTTAGCCGCTAAGCTCAGAGTTCAGGAGAGGATATGACTGCTAGAGAGGGCGGCATCGTCTCAAGCTACCCGTACACTGACACTTGTATTGCACGCCCACCCCGTGACCGCTTTAATGATGGCCTCGTAACCGGGTACCTTGACAAGAAACGTCTCCGCCACCGCACTGACACCGCACCATTCACATCCATACAGCCGTCACTGTGTCTAACTATTAACTAATTAATTCACACTACTGGATTTGAAAAGATTAATCATTCCATCTACTCTTGGTGTCACTGCAGGTAACGTCACCTTATCGTGACAGAGGTGAAGTGGGGTGGAATTCATGTCGGATGGCGAATTATTTTTTCCTGACTGGAAGAAAAGATTTTTAAAAAGTGGCTTTATGCAAAGAAGGTCAAATGCCGTCTTTGCAGGTTTTCTTTATTTCTAACCGTAGAGCTGGAAGACAGCAAAAACAGCGAAGCCATCGTGACAAGACGCGGGAGCTGCGAGCTGGCAACCTTGTACACGACTACAAACTACTATAACATACAGCCCACTGCTGGCACTTTCTTTCTCTTGTCTGTGTGTGTGTGTGTGTCTTGGTGTGCTTTACTGTGAGTGTACATGTAATGATGTAATGATGAACAGAGCAGTGTGTGTGTGTGTGTGCGGGTGTGCTTTAGTATGAATGTTCATGTAATGATGTAATGATGAACAGAGCAGTGTGTGTTGGTGTGCTTTACTATGAGTGTACATGTAATGATGTAATGATGAACAGAGCAGTGTGTGTGTTGGTGTGTTAGTGTGCTTTACTATGAGTGTACATGTAATGATGTAATGATGAACAGAGCAGTGTGTGTGTTGGTGTGTTAGTGTGCTTTACTATGAGTGTTCATGTAATGATGTAATGATGTAATGATGAACAGAGCAGTGTGTGTGTGTGTTGGTGTGCTTTACTATGAGTGTACATGTAATGATGTAATGATGAACAGAGCAGTGTGTGTGTGCGGGTGTGCTTTAGTATGAGTGTTCATGTAATACATGTAATGATTAATGATGAACAGAGCAGATTGTGTGTGTGTTGGTGTGTTAGTGTGAGTGTTCATGTAATGATGTAATGATGAACAGAGAAGTGTGTGTGTGTTGGTGTGTTAGTGTGCTTTACTATGAGTGTACATGTAATGATGTAATGATGAACAGAGAAGTGTGTGTGTGTTGGTGTGTTAGTGTGCTTTACTATGAGTGTACATGTAATGATGTAATGATGAACAGAGCAGTGTGTGTGTGTGTGTTTTGGTGTGCTTTACTATGAGTGTACATGTAATACATGTAATGATTAATGATGAACAGAGCAAATAAAAAAGGTAGGCAGGATAAATGTATTAATTTATTTATTAAACACTAAATAAATTCTTTGACATAACATAAACTTGAAAAGACAAGCGTGTAAATAACAAAATAAATATTCTCAATAATAATTATAATATACTTCCAATGCATGTTGAGAAAAAAAAAAGTCACATTCATTTCATTACAAAGAAGTAAACAAGTCAATCTACCAAAAAGACAAATATAAATGCAATGTCACAGTGACACGTATAAATGCAAGATCTTGTAATAAAACTATGTTGGCAAAATAGAATTATGTTCTTTCTGTCTGTCATTATATTAACTATTTCTTTACAAGATGATTTATTTACATAGATTTATTAAGTTATATTTATGAGGGTTAATACAAAAATAAAAATATAAAAATAGCATCATAAAAGGAGTAGACAGTTCTTTGGTTTCACAATGAAAATCACAGAAACTTTGGAATGCTTGAAATGAGCAACTTCACGTTGCAGTCTCTCTGAGAGAGTATTTTCAGTCACAAACGCCTCCTACAAAAACCATGGTCACTATGAGGTTTCAATCACAGGCTTTGGATTTCTCAAGGCTTATAAGAAAATACACTTACAAACTGTGTTAAAAAAAAGGAAGAAAACGAGTAGCAACCATTGAAAAAACAATGGGGAAAGAAGCTCGCGGCGGGCAGCAGCCGGTGGGACTGTGATGAGCATTTTAACACGCGGTGGCTGAGAGTCAACTTACAGGTAACAGGTAAACTAGACAAAGGGACATTCAGTTATCGAGAAGGAAAATGTGGGTGAGGTAATATCTGTTCTAAAAATGCAGAAAAAACTAGCTGTACGCCAGTCTTTGTATAATTCACCTGTTAAAAGTAG
This sequence comes from Pomacea canaliculata, assembly GCF_003073045.1. NCBI lineage: Eukaryota > Metazoa > Mollusca > Gastropoda > Architaenioglossa > Ampullariidae > Pomacea > Pomacea canaliculata. The sequence goes on along the minus strand of NC_037593.1, from coordinate 1,762,686 downwards.
CTTTTAAAAATGCCCCAAACGGGAATCTGATTGGTAATAGCGGGTGCAATAGAGACATTGAAATCAGCGTTTCTTATCACGAAAGGAAAAAAAGTCACTGATGTAAGAAACGAGCATTTCAATGTTTCGATGATGCTTATAAGAGCAGTATAGCTCTAGAATGTCAGCATGACCTGACTAATCAGAGGAGGGCAGGTCATTCTGTGAATGGAGAGAGAAAGTGTGTTCCCCACAGGTTCGCCATGACGATTTGAGACGCCAGTGATAGTGATATATACACTCCGGAATGAGTGCATCCTATGGGTGTCATGTGTACAAAAATAAAGTTTAACACAGTATATACTATCCGGAAATGATTTCAAGGATAACATCAATTACTGTGCGGATGCTAGACCTTATCACAGCTCCAGCTGTTGCATTTTCTATCACAAAGTATCACAGGGCAAAAAGGCACAACAGTACCAATAACACATAATTCTTTTCTCCGATTATTTAAGGCTAAGTAAACTTTCAATGATATGAAGATCTGAGGATATGTAAATCTTTGGGAGTTACATAATTCTTGAACAGGGGAATATTTAAACTTCTGCTGTACTTGGATATATATATATAGTCTTGTGATAGATATACAGGGTACCCATACATTTAAAATGCGAACGTTTTCACGCGTAAATAGACTATCAACACATTATTTAAAAGACTGCACAACTACAGGATATCACGAAATATTACCGTTAATAATAATAAATGATAAAATTGATCAATAATGTATAAATTAGGGATATCAAAATAAACTATTAGAGCTCACAACAAAAATTATAGTCATCAACACAAATTAATATGGCTATGAGATCAAATTATACAAGCATAGGATAGGGAACAAGAAGAAAAAAAACGAAGAAAACTATGACAAAATGAACAAATAAAATATCTTCAGCTAGGAAAGAACGTGTATGTTATAACTAAACGCATTTGTATTGGGTCAATATGACCTACTTCACAAATGGAACTCTTTTGAGAGCAAAAACAATCGTGCCGAAGTCGGCAGAGTTTGACAATAATTGGTACGACCTGACGTCCCCGTCACCAAGTAGGAGGACCCTGAGGATCCTTACTCCACTGACGGAGGAATGTTTGCAGCAGTCGTGCCTACGACAGCTCCTTTATAGGCACAGGTGCAAGAGGTGGGGATCTCCAGGGTATCCTCCTGCATCAGTTGCAGCCCCTCTTTGCAGCCACTGGGCCTGAGGACAGTGATGCGGGTTTTGACAGGCTCACAGCTCATGGAGGGGGTGCCCACACACTCCTGGCACTTGCACTTGGCGAAGTAGAGGGTTGAAGGGTAGAAGCCTTCAGGCAGACGCAGAATGTCGAAGTAAAAAGGACAGGAGGAGCGGTCCGACAGCGGGGCAGAAGCCACCTTTACGATGGAGCTGGGGCAGGTCTTGCTCACTGAGGGATCGGAGATCATTTCGTAGCTGCTGCTCGGACTGAGGTTGGGCTGTGTCAAGACTATGTTGTTGACAGCAGGGCGAAGGAACTGCGTAAGGTTTATCTGTCAACAAAAACAAGAGTAAACATTTTTGAGTATTTTCGCTAGTCAGATAATTATCAGACACAATCACAGAGGCGGAAGAAACACACACTCTCTCTCTCTCTGACTGCTCAGTACACCACCGTCTTAGTCCAAAGCATCTGATGTTATTTGATTGGCTGGAAGAAGTTACTCAAAGGGTCGACATGGTTCTTTGTCGCACACTCATCACACAGCACAAGTCATAAGATGCGCACACATAAAACCTGATTTCCCGCTTGAATTATTTTGCTACACAGAAACAAGTGACATGAAAAGAATGCAGGCTGAGACATTTCCTGGCACGTGCTCACTCCAAACCACACGCATGAGCGCACGAGGACTTAAGACGGAAGGAATGAATGAAAGTAAGACAAGAGAAAGCGGAAAAAAAATTTGAGCCCTTACTACAGCTACATAAGTTTTTTCCCTTCAAGAGATCCTTTTTTATGCGAATCTGCCATTCTTCAGATCAATCTTTCCCCACCCCCACCCCCACCCCTTTTCACAAAAATTCCGAGGATAGAGAAAACAAACAGAAGGCCGATGTGAGCTGCTAAACGTTCAAGTCCGTGTGACATGCATGCTCAGGAGATGGATGGCGATATTTACCTGGGAGTTGAGGGCCTGGAACATCTGCTCCAGGTTGGATGGACGTTCGCACAAGGTGGCGGCGCGCTTGACGAGCTGGTGCTCTCGCCTGGCTTGGGCTGATGCTTCTCCGATGATGTCGTTGAGAGGCAAGGACGCGCTGGGTAGCGGCATCAAAGCCAAGCACACAGCGACGACAGCGACTGCAAGGCGGAGGGCGCTGCGCACACAAACGTTGGTGCCGACGACTTTGGTGAGCATAGTTGCGGTAGATGCGGTTAGCTGAGCGGTGAACGAGACTGACCTACTTGCTGGCGGCGGCGGGATAAGGTGACAGGAGCGTTGTCACGATGAGTGAGGACTGTGTAGAGACTGTGTAGAACTATTCGGTAGCAGCACAAAGATTTGGGGCGATATAAGCGTGTGAATCTGATCTGAGTGCTCGTCAAGCTACTTCTTGATTGAACCGCTGTGGGTCTTCAGTGCCGAGTGGTCACCGCCAAGACTTTATATAGTCGCTGAAGCTATCCGGCTGCTAAATTTAAACGCGCGACCCAACCAGGAACCTGGTGGAAAACCCCTCAGCGGCCCGTCCCGCTAGTATTCAATGGGATCTGCGCTGTTCGTGCATGGGAACCAAGGCAGCGTGCATGTGGGTGGGAGGAGGGGTGTCAGATGCGCTACTGAGTAGCTTCTTCTGTCTGACATTCATTATTTCATTCATTCTCTCTTTCATTTGAGCCCGCTTTCATGGGTAGGGAAGTGAGCTATAAAACTGAAATTTAATATTACATGGCCGCGCGTTACTCACCCCCCTCCACACACACACATCGACGACCCCCACCATCCCACACAAAGAGCATACAGTGAGTAAATGAGAGAGACAGTGATGTAGAACAAAAAATACATACATTATAAACACCTATAGTTTTGTGTCTATACAAACATAATATAGCTTGCACAAGTCTACGATTGTATCGCTCCAGGTACAGACTACTAAAATAAAGAAATAAAAACTGTCTTGACCTGAAGAATACATTTACACACCCAAGCACATGTACCAGCTCTCTTTCTTTTCCTACACACACCTCATCACACATTAAACTCATCAGCTTGATCGCTAAATACAAGGGCATTGTCTATCAATGTATTTCTGAAAATATGTTTTAGCATAGACTTTATAAATTATCAGTAGTTCAAAATCCTAAATGACTAATGGCAAGGGCATTAGGATGTGGATGTAGTCGTTTATTTTAAATTCGGAGCATGTGTTCTCAAATGATGATATTTATGTAAGCATAATTCGTAATACGTGGCTTCAAATGATGTTGTTAATGTACGCATAAACATTTCATGTCATCGGGAAATTTTTTTAACAAGAGTTTGTTCACATTTGTAAAGTTTTCATGGCCAAAGATGTCATTATCTCTGTTTCTCTCTCTCTCTCTCCCCATCTCTCTCACAAAAGAAAGCAACAACCCGTGGCGAAAAAGAGAGAGAGAGAGAGATGAAACACAAAAATCTGTTTCAAAAATAATAAAGACTTTTTCCTGCTCATCCCTGTCATCTTAATCTGTCTATCTTTTTGTAAAGCTATTATTAGCAACTTTGGTGAGGGCGTAACGGAAGAAAAGTGACGAAGACACTGCCAGTGACCCTGACTTTGATTACGCCGTCACGAATCCGTGTGCTCAAGCTACGGGTAGCCCTGCCCCTACACTACCCGTGAAGCGGAACTACTGATGGATTGATTTTCCTCTGTTTCTTTCTTTGTTTACGAACATCGTTTACTTATCTTGGCTGATTATTTTTAGATGTTCAAACTTCTTTGCCAGTTACGAGTTATTTTTCTTTCTCTTGACTCCCCGGCATCCGCTATGCACGTGTGTGAAGACAAGCATCCACCAGCATCACGGCCGTTGCCTCGCAAAGTTTGTTTCTTAGAAACATTTGGTTTTTAATTGTATTTCCTTGCTAAGATTTTTTCTTTTTTTTTTTCTCCCTCTCTCTGTGCGTGTGAATGAGAGAGAGATGTTATGTGCAGTGTCAGTCTATCGTTCGACGTGACTGTAGCGTGGACTGTTGTCTTGTAAATAGTAAATAGTAAATAGCCTACTGTGCCCTTACTCATTTTGTGGTTTCACACCATAGCACCTTCCTCGGTATTCTACATTCATCATCTTTATCAGTCTGTCACGTGTTCAGCTTTTATCAAGTCACTGTTCATAACTATCTATATAGGCATGCCATAATATTTAAAACCAAAGAACTGCAAGCGCAGCGCATCGTCTTCTGTAACCACAGCAGGGAAAATGAACTGAAAGTGTTCAACTGAACTTTCATGTTGTGGTCGGAAAAAAAATAACATCACACTTTGTGGTTACATTTCCTCTTTTTTAAACACATTGACCTTTATTTCTATCATCTCAGCTCATTTTCTGTTTGTGTTGTACGAAACATCGACAGGGAAACAAACCCATGCTTCAGAGGACGCTGAACTCAGCTTTTCGGCCCGTCTCGACCCTGGTCGCCGTCACACAAAGATTGCACTTTGACCTTTAGGTTCAAAGGCTGACTACGTGGGCACGACAAACCTACTACTAGCTTATAGTCGTCTTATCACACACCCCCTTGTCCTGTGTTCAGCGTAAACCATACAGCAGTTTAGTTTATCTGTATGTGCCTGTGAAAAAGTGAGTGCGCAGGTGACCAAGATGAAGATGGGAGAAGAAAAAGCTACAAATCACAACAGCCGTATAATGCCTCTTGGCACATGGTTATAATACCAGGCTACTTAGTACACAGTTATAAGACCAGGACATTATAATGTTACTTAGCACACAGTTATAATACCAGGACAGCATTATAATACTATTTACTACACTGTTATAATATCAGGACAGCATTATACTCCTACATAGCACACTTTATAATACCAGAAGAATGTTCTCGCTCCGTATAGTGTCATCTCAATAGACACCAAACTTCCTATCCCGATTCCGAATATTGGGAATGTACACACTTATCTGAACCAGGGTATGATAGTGGACGTATAAATTCTACCCATGCTCGTCACTTATCTAGGATGTTATCTTCATCCCGGGAAGGGTACCACAAGAACACATAATTTTTATTTGTCATTTTATTTTCTCACCTCCTATACATTTTAAAGGGGGGGGGGAGGTGGCGGAGCCGGAGGTGTCAATGAACTCCTTTCTATCTGAGGGCTCTCACTGCAACACTCGTCGTATCGGGGCGACAAGGGAATACATGTTGGTAGGAAATCAAGTTAGTGACTGCAATTAAGCAGTGTATGATAGTAATTAGCTGCACTGTGTGTAGAGTGTCGTCCCAACTAGAAGACCAACATTAAGAAACATCAGATTGATCGATGGATGATCTTACTACCACCCCCCGTCATAAAAGAGGAAGTGTGTGCTCTAGTGTATTAGCTTCCAAAAAGATAATCCCACACGTCTTACATTACAAGGTCAGGTCATTCCTCCGACCCACCCCACCTCCCGTTAACCCTCCACGGTATATTTTATTTCGACAGGTGTGCCAGTTGTTGCTTACTACCCGCACACATTGTGAAGTGTCTTAAGGAAGATCACCCGCTTGTATTTCAGGCTTGTATACATGTCAACACATACCACAACAGACCCGGAAAGCGGAATAGCTTTCATTTGTTGACCGAATGAATTCGCTTTCCGAGCAGACGATTGGCTTTCTTGCCTTTCAGGTAGCCGTGCGTGTAATTCAGGTAAGTGTCTCGCTGGCCCGTACTTTCCCTGTCTGTCCAATTTCCTTTTTCCTGCCTGCTAACTATCGTGTTTGCATTTGAAGTTGACGGAATCTATTCACACACATAAATAACCAAAAGTCAGTGGCTTTACTCTCAGGGAGGCGCGACAGTCTTGTGGAAACGCGAGGCCCGTCCGGAAGAAGGCCGCGACACGTCACGCACAAGCTGGGCCTCCTGACCAATCGGGGACAGGCAAAGTTTCCCACCCTCTCATCAGGATGGCCCAGCGACTTTATGAATGACGATGCTATAAATAGGAACTTGCTTGAGCGATGGAAAGTGGAATGACGTATCAAAGGAGAAGTCGCGCCTTGTGCATGTGCAGATTTCCAGGTAAGAGAATAGGCTCGGACAGGGAAACAACCAAATCCGGAAAAGAAGCTGTGCATGCGTGCACAACATAGACACAGCCACACTCAGTAATGTCTACGTGGACAGAAACACACAAGTAATGTGACAGAGGAGGCTGGCGATGACCTCAGGTGGCTCTGCCTCGGAGTGACGCCCACACAGGTCATGGTTACTAAAACGGGTGGAAGGACGAACTGCGGGTGGACATGCTTCGGTGCATTCATTCAGGCATATATGCTTTTTTTCTGACGCAGTCATCCGAAGCTCCTTCGCACTCGCTGAGTGTCACGGTTTTCACCGTTAGTCCCAGTCTTACCCCAAAGTCTCCCTTCGGTGGGTGGGTGGTGGTGTGGGCGGGTGCGTGGGTAGTGCGGTTTGTGTCTCACAGTGTCATGCAGAAAAGACCAAAAGATCGAGCTTTTGAAAGTGACATTGCAAGACAGTAAAAACGGAGAATACACCAACTTTATTTCTTAGTTTGCCAGTAAGATTTTGATTATTTTTGTTTCCTGCCACAAAGCATAGAAAGGAGAGAGTGAGACAGAGCAGCTATGCATGAAGCTGTGTAACTAAATGACAAAGAAACACCTAGCTCCAACAACGACAGTTACACCGTGAACAGAGCTATAACAGCTTACAGAACGAAATCTCGCATCACGCACCGATGGGTAGGCGTATTACTGAGCAGGATTTGAATGCAACTCAGAATGGTGCAGCCCTTGATGCTAGGTTTACAGTATTACCTTTGTATCAACTATTCTTCTTTTATTGCTTCAGCAACAACTACTAAAATCCCGTTACTAAAATTGTGTTATTCTTTAACAAAGAATTCTGTTACTTTCCTTAAAAATCCTTTCAGGATACTGGTCGGGGATAAACGTCAGAGGTGGTAACAAAGGGGTAGATAAGGTGAACCCCGCTGTCTGACAGTTCAGCACTCACACGACATACCGAGGCCCCAGAACCCATGAACTTTGACCACGTGCGTCACAGTGACGTCACGATTCTTGCCGCGCTCGTGTCGAGTGGCCCATGCGGGTTCGGATGCCAACGCTTTGTCAAAGGAGTGGAACCGGCCATACCCACCTCCTGTCAACGTTTTTGTTTGGTACCCCTTTGTGGGTAGAGTTGGCTGAGCCCCCCGCCATAAAACAGTGAGCTCAGCGGGTCTGACTCGTCCTTACCCAGCTTCGTTCAAAGTCCGAGGGACACGTTAGTTCTGTGTAGCAGGACATCACCGACGTCATAGGTGATGTAGGTGCGTACACTGCATTGTTCACTTGATGATTTCCTGATCCAGCGGTAATGAACGATTTCCCAATAGTCCATCCTTCAGGGTTTTCTTACCTTCTCTCTCTTTCTCACATACACATACTCGCGCGAGCACGCGCTCTTCTCTTTCTCCGTCTAGGGTAGTGCATCAAAGTACATGGTTTTACCATGGCCGCTTAGAGGAGAAAATTATTGTTGATATTTACGAATGTTGGTTCACAATGCCCAAGGTTTACACATTTCTATAAACTTGGTACCTGCCCGATGCAGTCGTCGAAGACCCGAACACCGACAGAGCGCAGGTAAAGTGTACAGGAGGAACGATAGAGAGAGGAGAGGGCAAGATGTGGCTGAAAGGTACACACAGGTAAATATCTCAGCAAACGTACACACAAGTAATTATACCAGTAAAGGTCACACAAGTATACATCCCAATAAGTGTGCATAATATTTTTTTCTCTCATTCATCCTCTATTTTTTCCCATAGAAATTAGTCGCTGCATACTTCGACATCTATGCGAGCTTTGTGTTACTGTATCGATCATCATCATCAACAACAACAACAACAACAACAACAACAACAACAACAACAAACAACAACAACAACAACAACAATGAGATTTGTCCAGCGCCTTTCCAGGACCAAAACTCTGTTCACAAAGGAGGCAAAATAAAATCTGGGTCAATATAGAGTGATATATACACACAAAACACAGGCACAAAGACACACACACAGATACCACACCAAAACATAAAAACAGTGATATAGGTATGGATCCCTGCCAAAATATATACCAACGCGCACGTACACACGAAGAGTGTAAGAAATCAAACAAGATCAATGAGAGCTCCAGTGTCGCAAGTAAGAAACAAAGTTGTGAAACAGCAAATGAAAGTATTTCTTGAACAGGTCCGTATTCAAGGTAATATTATACACATGACCCAGTCTGTAAATGGTAAGCATAATCTTGCGTTTACCGCCTTTAATGGAGGGAAAAACGCAATAACAACAACAACAACAACCACCAAGAGATGAAAGAAAAATGGATGAGACTTTGAATGAAGGACTGATAGAACCGAGAGAGGATGACAGTGTGGACATAGAGAAAAGACAGAAAGGGGAAAAATGAAATAAGAGAAGTCAGAGGAGGCGGTGATAACACGCCACCTGCCAAGGGTGCTGCCGACAGGTGTAGGTTGTGAAGATCCGGTCAACCGGCCGACAGAAGGTGCAAGCTGTGAAGATCCTGTCTAATGGTTATCACAGGTAGGTACGTGCCCTGGGTACGGCACCGCCATCATAACGGATCTACACGTAGTCGAAAATTAAAAGGTAAAAATAGGAGAGTAAAAGAAGTGGGAGGAAAAGTAAATGGACAGCAACAGGCTGCGTATTGGTTGAAGGTACTGGTGGCAGCAGGTGTAAGTAGAGAACATCCGGACTGATGGTTGTTTAGAGTAGTGTGTGGGTGGAGAGGTGTCAATCGAGGAAAATTCTCACACTACTAGTGTTTGTGTTAATAAACACAAAACTACACTCGTCCACGGTCCACGCAGGAACAAATACAAATCCTGTCTCCCACACACACGGACGCCCACGAACATACCAGCACACATACCCATGTATAAGAGCCTTGGCATTCAGATTCATTATGTTTTCATTATGCCCATTTATGACGACGATAAGAGAAGTAGACTTTGACAGATAAAAAAAAACAAAAATAGCAACAACAACAAAAAAAACACCAGATGGACTTTCATCCCTGCTTGTGACTAATTTAGGTTTCTGTTTGAATAAAGTCGTTTCCTTTACCTGAAAGCAGTCTTCTTGTCAAGAACAAGGGGTATTAAGGTGTGTGAGGCGCCAGAAAATATCTCAGCAACACAGGAACAACGTATTTTTTTTTTTTTTTTGGAAAGCGAATGAAATGGTTAATAAGCAAGCAAGCAAGCAAGCAAGCAAGCAAGCAAGCGCGTATGCAGAAGCATGTTTGAGAGCAGATAGTGAGGCAGACGGACCGAACACAGCATTACCTTATTACAACGAACAGACAGCATGTCGTACACACATTAGTAAACAAGATTTTACAACCAACTTGAGCACAAAATTATTTTGTAAAAGCTGCGTTCAGTTGCTACATGGTATTTATTTCTCATATTTGATCCAACGACGAACGCTGTTGCGTTTGAGACACAAAGGGGTTCTCATCGAGAGCAAAAGGTTACGACACCGAACATTTGGCGATCACTTGGGGAGATATCACAGGTCAGGACCAGCAGGATGAAACTCAAGTCCAAGATCATCGTGGCAAAATAATTAATCAAGTAAAAATGACAACTGGTGGTAATAGAACTGAAAACACGCAGAACGTAAGAATGACAAACAAACAAACAAACTGAAAACTCAAATTCACATTCATGCAGGTCAGTTTTTTCAGACGAGTTTTCGTGTAGCAATTATTGTGATTGTGTTTGTACTTTAAATCTCCATACATCGACTATTCCTGCCTAAAAACACCATGTCGATGACATTTTAATCATGGCCGCCATGGGGTTACATTTGCTTCTGCTTCTTCTTCTTCTTCTTACTATTATTATTATTAGACGTGTCACTACAGATGGAACTTTCCCTCCTTTTCTCATCCTCTTCGCTTTTATTAGTGCCGTCCGTTTTTGTAGCTTGCAATGTGTGCTGCTGTGTGTTTCTCATGCTGCTCCTTTGTTCAAACCCACTGAGCTCACCGGCAGGTGGGGAACTGTGCTGTATGTGTATCCTCCTTGTATTAACCTATCTGCGTCAGCCTTCAAGTATTTGTTTGTGCGGTAATAAGGGCTTTGGGAAACTGACTGTCCACAGAAAAATGATATTCACGTGGAAGAAAAGTCTCTCCACGTTGACAAAGCCATCGTCCCGATTCCTCAATGTGTAAATGTCTTTCCCTGAACACGGTTGTGTCAATGGTGGCGCAGGTTGATTGGCCCCGATGGTGGTAACACGCGGGGAAATACTGTTTAGCGAAGGTCAGCAGTCGCTTTCACTCGTTATCACCAGTCAGTTCCTGCTTTACACGTTCGTGGCTCTCAGCTAATCCATCAGTAAACGTCACAAAATGGCGGCCATGATTAACGGTAGAGAGACCACGGCTTTTCGGAAAAGAGTGAAAACAGAACTGTGAAGGCGTTGGCGTGGTCTTTCAATTATTTTTAACTGCGCGTTCACCCGTTGTCGTGAGAGTTCACATGTACAATAAGATTTGATATCATCAAGTTATCATGGATGATCTCGTTAGCGTGAAAAATAAAAGATAAAAAATTAAATGAATCTATGAAAACATCCCCCCCCCAATTTGCAAATTCCAAGGGGCTCCTCCCCTCCCAAACACTGAAGGCACCATAGCTTGGTGGTTGTTGCAGTGATTATGGAGTAAGTCATTGGTTTGAGACCCTCTTGACCTATGGCTGGAAAAGAACTTTCTACCAGCTCCGCAGCTCCCTATATGCAGTGCCCTTAAGGATACTAGCTATGGGCCCTGTAACCATTTTTTGATACAAAAATGCATCTAAATTACGTGTATCCAAAAGCCTACGAATAAAATACATGTAGCTACATAATTTATTTTGCTGTAAATTGTGAATATAGATAAAGTATGTACTTCAGGTTAGACATTTTATAACAGTAAGAAATTCTAGAGCTCATTTTGCTATCATCACAGTGTAGTATTGACTAGAAAGCTGTTGTGGCAACAATTTTTAAATGCAACCTCCTACTGGATTCATTAATGTAAAATAATGCGTTTAGGATAATTGCAATTTATAGCGCAAAGAACTGCCAATGAAAGATGAGAGAGAGATAGAGAGAGAGAGAGAAAGGAGAGGAGTATTGGCGACAAAGGTACAATAACTGGCTTGCGGTAGAGCATCGAACTATATCATGGATAAACGCTACGTAACCGATCTCAGCACATCTGTCAGTAGCCATCCAGGTGTATCATAGGCGGTGAGGGTGGGGGCGTGGGATGAGCATGGGACACCACAGCCACAACCACAGCAGCACGCTGTACGACCTTCAGTGTGCGTAGGCATGGTCACTCGATCATAGGACAAGCTGTCGGGCATTTAGTCACAACGATGAACCCAGCACATTTATGAGGCAAGGTGGTTACTGCAACTTGTATTGTCAGTCCACAATTTTGTAAATGTTGTTGGTTGTCGACATGCTACAACACTGAAGTTATGATGACGGAGGCGAAGATCTGTTGATTAGATGATTTTTCTGAAGAAAGTTCGCGTTTAACTTCAAGAGGTTTTTTTGGCATCAAACGTTAAGAAATGCGTAAAAAAATTATGACGCTGAGAGTGGAAGAGTGAGAAGTCCCCCTACGCTAGGAACAGTTCCCAAAGCCAAACACCCGCACATAACAACACTACACACAGTCAAACACCAGCATATAATCCGGCAGTAGTCATCCAGACGTATCGGAGACGTGCACTGAAAATTTAACGTTAGGGGAAGCTGAGGGCTGGGGACGAGGAAGGCCGAGGAGGAAACGAATGACGGATAATATCTGTGAAAAATAGTTTATATTCCTAAAGAAAATCTCTAAACCTAGCCCTGGAACTTGGACGGGCATATTGTTATTTCACCAAAAGTCGTAGTACTATCTTAAATTGTCATCCTCACCCTTACTCCTCCACCCGCAACTCCACTGGACGAAAACCCGCTATTATCGTTGGAAGTGTGCTAAACTGTACAACTTTAATAATTATGGAAAGGCATAGAATGTCAGCATTCAACCCTGAAAGAACGCCAAACAGCCTCAAATATTTCTAGTGTGACTTCCGGTTTCTGGCTGAATGAGCAATGAATGAAGTCGATGCTTCAAGCGTTACCGACGCATATCGGGAATTTCCAGAAAAACATCCTCATGGATTCTTTTACAAGCATAAGTAGAAGACCTACTACTGAGTGGGCTTCACGGGAACTGGTCTCATCTTCTCCACAGAAGGGCTTTATGACGTTTCATTGCTAAATTCATTAACCCTAAATTCATTATTCATGAAAGGAGGTGCGATCCATCATGCAATTTAGCTCTTATTGAAATGACAGGCTGCCACTGCCCTCACAAACAAGCTATTCCACACCTGGGAGGATCTAGAAAAACGACAGCATCACCAAGTGTTTTACTGTGCAGTTGTATTACGAAAAAGAAGAAATGCCCTGTTACATGGCATTACCCAGGAATGGTAATTGCGGTCACAGCGGGCATGTGAAGAGCTAAGGGTGAGGGGAGGGTAGCAGGGCGGTCACAAGGAACAAGACTAGGCATCAGGCATCAGGCATCAGCTGACTAACATGCTGGAAGCTGGAAGGTCGCAGACCATTTGACATTAGCAACAATAGCTCACAGCTCCCAAGTGTGAGCAGTCACAAAGTGGAAGACACCAGTGAAAGTGTTAGGTGACCGTCCCATCACCACCACAAGGTGCCAGCCCAGGCGTCTGTAGTGGAAGCTAAGAAGCCTCCGGCACAACCTGGGACTGACAGAGCTGAGTCAAGTTAGCGGAACAGCCGCCATAATGCCCTCACTTCTGAAGCACGCTTCAAAACAAAAGAACTCAATCATGAAAAAAAGCACATTTACTAGAAAAAACATTCGTTCTTAATAGTTCATTCTCTCTCTCCTCCCTCTCTCTCTTGCGCGCACGCACAAAAACACACACACAATGGACAAACGGACTGATTCACGCATAAACATGACACAGTTTCTCAAGTAACAGTAACAACTGACCAGTCTCTGTCGCAAGAGTAAGCACATCCATATACCTATTCACTCAAGTGTACACGTAGAAAAATGTAAAATACACGCATACATACATACGCACAAGTGTACGCACAAAGATGCATACACTACATTTACGCAAATAATCAGTGTGTGCGCACGCACACACACATATACAACATAGAGAGATGACACCACACGCGCGCACACACATATACACACACAGATAGAGAAAGATGACACCACACACACACACAGTGTTTCAAGTGCTGGGGGAATGTCTGTAAGTCCACATGCACTAACTAGAGCAAGCGCGTGTGTGTGTGAGAGAGAGATAAAGAATGAGGTAAGAGACGGGAGAGAAGAGGAAGAAAGAGAAATTATTAATCAACGCCTATAGCAAAAAGTGATGTGAAACAAGTATCGGCTCTTTGATGCAATCCATCAGGAATGCAAACAGGAAAATCCTCCTCGAGCTCTGTCGATGAAAGGAAACAAGCATGACGTCGTGTGCCGATCCCTGAGCACGACAAGCAGCTACCATGCCGGCCACAAGCAACACTTTCATTCCTTGATATATATTCTTTATCTTTCATTACTCTTTAGGGAATAATCATTACAGTTATTTTTACATTCCATTCATCTCGAAGCCGTGACTTTGACTAAGGATGGTGGGATTTTACAAGTATATTGCCAAACGATGTGGTGGAAGTTGCAAAGATAGCAATGCTATGATTGGAGTATGACGGAGATGGTTATACTGTGTTATTATTAATCAGGCAGGAATACATGTCGTGACTGCACGGTCACGCCGAGTCAGTGCAGAAAAGAGTAAAACGACAAAAATAACAGTGCATTTTGACGGATTAGAATACTCTGATATCATTAAAGACTCTGATAGAAGCCCTTAAATAGCGACAGAATGCAGTCTGGTACCAAAAACAAACCATTTTTTTCTGTGCCTGTGACAAGGCTTCACGCCCCGTGTTCAGGAAAACAAGCAACGGAATTTTAAAGGCGGTATTAGCTAACTGATGATGTCTTTTCTTCTAATGGCGAACTTTTGTAGCTTTTTTTCCTGTCCTGGGCTGGCACTTTGAAGTCTAGAAAAGAGTAGTATATCTTTCCTAACGGCTGGGCTGAGTTTAGTACAAGTCATTCTTCCCAAAGTCTATTTTAAGCACGACTTTGTACAAAAGGACCTAGAAATCGCTGACATCGGAAGTGTACACGCAAACGGGAACATAGCTAAAGCTTCAGGTTGCGGCAGCATAAACAGTCTTCATGGCGCCAGTTCCGCAGACTCAGAAGATCACGCGCTGAAAACCAGAGATATAAGAAATCAAAGGTATAACTGTAAGCATAGATAGGCCAACCACCTGTCACAGGTAAATATACGATCCTATACTGATAAACTCCGTCCCAACAAAACAAAACAACCATCTTTTGCTAACCTTGGGGGATAAGAGAGGAAGTCTATTGACAAGCATGCGCTTAGATGGCGCCGGGCAAACACGACGACGAACCCCATTTGTTCTATCCTTTGTTCTCTGCTTGTTATTAGAAGGAACAAAATGAACACTTGTTTTTCTCTCCCTGAACTCCTCTCTGACACAAGTTAGGACTAAGCGTTGAATGTGTCTGTGTGTGGTTTGTGGGCGATGTGCTGAATGCAAGTGAACGAGTGAGCATCCATGCGTGAATATGGCTCTGCTCGTATATAATTTTGGGTATGTCTACACACGCAATAGTGAATATGAAATATGTGAGCAGTATACACCGTCTATGAGAGAGAGAGAGAGCGCGCGCATGGGAGAGACAATATAAGTGTCTGTATTATGTACATGTAATGATGTAATGATGAAATGATGAAAAGAGCAGATAATGAAACAAGGTAGCCAGAATAAATGTACTACTTTATTTATTAAACATTATAAATTAAATTCTCTTATTTTGTATTTGTCGAGTAAGTGATGACCATCATCAAGGCATGTCATTAGTTCTGTGTCACTCGGCCAAAAAAAAAAAAAGAATTATTCTTCATTTTATTCTAAAAACTGCAATATAAACAGATCAACTAAATTTTGTATTAGTAAGATTAGTAAGATTAGGTCAAGTTGTGTTTGCGGAAGATGGCTGGGTTGCTGACGCCTTAGTGTTGCACAATAGTGTCGTGGGTTTTATCACCTGTCACCATCGTTAGCGTGAGACACTGCTGACGTCACGGCAGGTATGTGAGCGCGTTCCCGGACATACGTATGGCCATTAACAATGAAGAGACGTGCGTGTAACAGACCTTGAAATGGGAATCACGTGACACACCTTAATTGAACACACAAAAAAGATATCACCGAAAGACTTTCAAATATTTTGAATATCTGGAATTCCAGAGGAAATGACCGTCCATAAAGTCTAGAGAGTAAAAACAATCGTATCTGTAGCATGTATCTTTGCATGTTACCGGACCTGCAATGATATCCAGCTTAGGTTGCATTACTTAGCTCGTAAGTCTGTCATACTCATGTACTCACAGAGCTGACATATATGTTACACTCATGTTAACCATATACAAACGGTATTGCTGCAGGTTTAGACGCCTACCAGAGAGTTTGTGATTGGTCATTAGGAACTCCTGTTCAAGGGCGGTACACAGTCTCACCCGGATTCAGCACCTGCGCTGTTGACCTCCAATCGCTCACTGGCATGCGGTATTTCACCCCTTTGTTAACATACAGGGACAGATATGTAGATGTGGACAGGTAACAAGCTGCAGAAACAACTGTCCAGGTTTTTACCCTACCTAGGGGCTTGACGTTTGAACTGCCCGTATTTTGTCATTCAGATCAAGTTAAACCAAAACACTTTTTCACTTGTGTAAACAACAGGCAAATCTCATAGTCAAAAACCTGTTTTGTCACTGGCGACAGTAACTATTTTGTCGCTTCACCTGTCAAAGACTTATTGGAATGTCGAACAGGAGCTACGTAGACAGGAGGACCGAGGGATTCCCCCGTTACTGCAGTTCACTACAGGCTCGTCACATAAAGTGTACCAGCTACCCGGTCACACCAGGGTGTATATCTGATCAGTGATGAGCTGTGTAAGGAATGCGGAAAGGACTTACCGCTCGGAGACACATTCAGCTCACGTGTAGAGAAAGCGAGAGACCGACCCTCCCCACAACATTGACTTTCGGGAAATTGTAAACGAACCACCCGACAGCTGAGCGTGTTTATGTTTCATTAAAAGCGACCCTGCTGTGTCGGCTTGGATTTAGGGTTTTTCTGCTGCAATATATAGTATGACATACATTCTTTGACCATGTCTTGCACGCGGTGCGGGCACCAAAGACGGAGGGAAGATGGTGAGTAAAAGAAAGTCGGATAGAAATCTGCAGGCTGTAAATAAAGACAGTGGGGTAGAAATCTTAGGGCTGTGAAGACAGTCAGGTAGAAATTTATAAGCTATGAGGACAGTCGGATAGAAATCTACGACTGTAGATAAAGTCAGTAGGGTAGAAATCTACGACTGTAGATAAAGTCAGTAGGGTAGAAATCTACGACTGTAGATAAAGTCAGTCAGGTAGAAATCTACGACTGTAGATAAAGTCAGTAGGGTAGAAATCTACGACTGTAAAGAATACTTTCCGCTCCCCCCCCCACCCCCCATCCGCACACACACAGAGAATAAAAAGAAGGAAAACGTAACATAAAGTGCAGTTAAACCTAATACAAGGTTTAAATAATATTTGGGGATTTCGTGAGTAGCAGTAATCTCATCAAAGCATTATTATTAATCAAGAAGAAGAAAAAGAAGAAGAAAAAGAAGACTAACAGGAGCTATTGTACAATAAATAAACTTGGTGAAAGCTTCAGATGATGGGGAACAATAGCCAGTCTGTGGCGCCGGCAGTTTACTCTTTGATGTAGTTTCACTCATAAATATGTGTAACACACCTCATGATGTCAGACATACAGTAACTGCAGTGGTTTCATACAAAAGACACACAGCTTTTCTTACGGTACCCTCTCAGTAAAATTCTCATGAACACCCAGCTGACTGATATTGAGAGCAATGCAAAAATAGTAGATAGCTCTCGGAGCTAATGGAATACAAAGCTACCTAACGGACCACCTCTAAAAGAAATGGCAGGAGTAGCCAGTATTGGCTCACTATTGCCACACACCTTACACAGGTCGTCAGACGCTCATGTCCAGGTGACAAATAACGAGAACGATAAGCTCTTTGTGAACGTTGCTACCTGAACTGAACTCTGCCGTTTGCTCACACTTCCTGCTGACGTTTTCCCCTTTCACTTTTTTGGTAGACAAATCAAAAGACGTTTTTTTCTGTCATTGAGAAGATTGGGCGTATGAAAAACACTTTTTTCATTTCGGAATCAGGAAGCAATAGGTTACATCTGGCTGGGAAAGCAGAAATAAAGGGTTTTATGTGAGAGAGGAAATACTACTGTCAGTTTATAGTCCGATGAACGTAGGACCTGAAGAATGAAACATAGAGCTATAGGGGTGGGCGTGGGATGGGATTGCTCGTTGGAGAACAATATACATCACAACAGAGTCATGCTTCGTGTTACTTCGAAGTGTTCAGGAACTGTCCTCAGAAACACAGGTCGTGACTACGCCTCACTCCTATTATAATATCAACCATTTCATACCAGCTACACCGACTGCTAATCTTATCACAAGTGGATGATGCTCTTTGTCTTCATTATGAAGTGTACCTGTCAGCGTAGTCCTTTGACCAACTTAGACATTCCCTCTTCCCACCCTCCTCAAACCCTGTTGCTACTTTACAGAATCAGACCCTACATCCATTTGTCTGTTTATGAAGCCCCCTTTTGTCAAAGATATGCCACCGCTTGACTGGAGACACAAAGATAATGTGCTCAGTCGAGTACAGAAACAGCCATTTATGTACCACTCATCTTTTCACTTTCCCTCCTTCATGTGGTATTGGAAGCCAAATGCAAAAGTGTTATATTACAAGATGATAGTGAAGGAATTTTAAGAACCGACAGTCAGAAGCATGGAGACAAAGGAACACAGGAAAAACCCAGACGAAGATAAAGCATTGATGAGATAGGAAGGGGAGGGAGTGGAAAGAAAATGAAAACCTCAGTGTCCATGTGCGAGTGACACTGACGGTCAGTAGGGCGATGGCGATGATACATGGTGCAAGGCGATGATACATGGTAATCCTTTACCCTGATAACGATTTGGTATAAGCGATTCCCAGAATTATTCCTTTTTCTCTTCCTTGTAGGCTTTCAAACTACCGCTAATAATTAGAATGTCAGAACAGCCAAATTAGGAACAACAACAAAAAAGTTAACAGCTTTACTTCTACAGTTACTTACTTTAGTTAGCACGTTATTCGCGTCAATGTCAAAATACCTAGATATATTTTGCTTGTATTTTTTTCTGTGATAGTTTACCACATTCAGAATTGCTTTAGAAAAAAAAAACCAAAACAAAACAACTAAAAGTAGAATAAAATTTATAAAGAAGGGCAACCTCCAATCTGGAATAAGTTTAAAAACTGCTTGATGAAAACACTTAATTGCGTGACAGATAATCCTTTTTTTTTCTTTGTTAGCGAAAATTCCTTTAACAGACAGTGATAGAACTTGGAAAACTAGTGCCTTAACAGATAATAATAACGAGGAAGAGGAAAATATGGAAGTATGATTCAATGCTTTTTCTTTGTCAAAGAAAAGGATGTGGTCTTCTGTGAATTTGAAGGCATCTTAATCAAGTGTAATAATGTAATGCATAGCGTTGTCGTGCATTAAATGCTTACAACAAAAGCTTGACAAAGGACATGCTCACATTTCCTGTTACTATCTTTCGAGAAATTCCCTGAACGACATTTTTGTGCTGCTGAACAGTAACAAATCTCATTGCACATTTTAACACATTATGAAGCGGTTCATTTTTTTTCAAAAATCTCGTCATCCACCTGACTGGCTGTGGTCGCATGCAAAAGTACTGTTCACACTGCATCATAGCACATTGCACATCGAGTGTTCTTATTAGATAAGGGCAGGTCATACTAGTCCCAAACATTCACCTCTAACAGCTGACTATGTGTGAGTAGTTAAGAGAAAAGTCAGCGTTCAGTTGTAGAGAGGGCGCTGACAGTCAAGGGGAGGTGGGGAAGGGGAATGGTGTTTTAGGCTGAGCCAGAAGCTAAGGAATTCACGGCAAGGCAAAGCCCTGTAAATGCATGCTGTAAACAACGTAAATGGATGCTACATGCAGAGAAAGAACAGCGTGCCCAAGACGAGATCTGAACACAGAACAGCCAACCTTCACTGTATTGGTGACAGGCGCTTCAAGCTCCCAACGTCTTTATTCTGATGACAAGTATTCTTACTTGCTACGTGCACTTACATCCATCGCATAGCATCTAGCAAGGCAGGTTGAGAGTCCAACTATTGAATTAGTTCGTACTGTTTAGTGACACTTAATTCAGCACACACCCCTCCAGAACATCACATGGGGTTGGGGGAGTCAGAGTCACTGGGGGCTATGTAATCTGTAGACATGATTCTCATGCCGTGTTTACCAGGTGACGTCAGTCAGTATACACAATTCGCTATTTCTCTTGTTGCGTGACAGAATACACTTCGCAAAACAACAATCAATGCATATCGCGCATGGCTCAGCAATCCGATCACAGTACAAAAACTGTAAGACCTTTGGTGCGCGCAGAATACAAATCTACCATTATTATTATTATACTGAACATTGCGGTCACCCCTACAGTGTGGTCAATTACTATACAGCCCTCGCTTAACGTTCTGAGAAATGCATCATTAGGCGATTTCGTCGTTATGCAAAAATCAAAGTGTACTAACGCAAACATATTTGTTATCACTATCGGGTACTGTACATAAGTGTATGTGCTACAGT
Source organism: Pomacea canaliculata (assembly GCF_003073045.1). Taxonomy (NCBI): domain Eukaryota; kingdom Metazoa; phylum Mollusca; class Gastropoda; order Architaenioglossa; family Ampullariidae; genus Pomacea; species Pomacea canaliculata. Next base: position 1,742,376 of record NC_037593.1, on the reverse strand, counting down.
CGAGGTGACAGGAAGCGCAGTATGTTTGTTTATACCAGCATCACCAGACACTACGATCCCTTCAGCTTGGAGGCGACACCAGGGCCCCGTCGTGCTGCTTCTAAGCGAGAAGTCACGAACGCGAGGTGCAACAGTTGGCTTGCAACCTTCTCAGTGTTGTCAGCAGGGGGTCTCAGGATAGTGTCACATAGTGTTCTGAGTCAGAATGTAGTGATAAAAACTTGACAAAATAGAAACGAATCGAATAGTTGCTTCAATGCTAGGGCTGTCAATGACAGATAAAGTCAGTGCCAGCTGGGTAATCCGTATGGAATGAACGCTGTGTCTAAAATGTTGCTGTAACATCAGAGTATGATGCTGCATGACACAATAAACTTATTTCAGCGTGATGGTGTTGAAACATGTGCTACTGACAGCAGCTTGTAGACAGACTGGCATCTGCAAACAAAGCAAGTGCCTGGCACCCACTACCTTATTAGAGTTGAGCTCCGCGATGAGTACTGTACTTTTGTTATTCGCTTGCAACTTAGGTGAACTCAATATTCTGAAATACATCTCAAATGCCGCGTGTCAGAGAGCAGTTGTAGCCTTCTAAACACTTTGCACTTTTGAGTCGAATCTCACCCCACTTATAAATCTTTAAAGAATAAAAATAAACTTGTAATGTTTCATAGTATGCTTTTTTATTTACTTCGGTAAAGAGCACGAGAACTTAGCCAAGTACATGTATCGGTCTAGAGCGGTGCTTGAAACGCAACTGTAATTTGTAAGTAATACTTTTACAAGAAATGTTGATCAGAAAACATTCAGAACGTCAAAATCTCTCATTTAATGTCAATTTGTGGTTGGGCCTCCTTGAAATTGAAATGTCCAAGTTACTGTTTATAAGAAATCAAAAAAAAAATAATAAGCAAAAATATGCATGCGTGCTGATACAGTATTTCACGCCAGGTCCATCCTGAATCGACGTCCCCGCCTAACCTAGATTTCCTGATGCCATGGTTACCAGCAATGCTTCGTGTGTGTGGCGCGGGATCATGCTGCTCACTGGGTGCCCACCAAGCCACCACCACCCTTGATGGTAAGCCAAAGATTTGGTGGCCAAAGGCGTCAATATAAAGAGGAGCAGCATCAACACCCTTTATTCCGTCGCTACCTGCACAGCAAAGGACAAAGTCCATCCACTCTGTCCACGAACTGTGACCGGTGCACAGTCACCAACTGCAGCGATAAACACCGTGACCAGCTCACACCGACAATATTGTCATCATAATCATATCAGAATTGTGACCTCAACAAGCCTCAGCACTGTCCTCCAGCTGTTTAAAGTGCACACTTGCCAACAGGTTGCCGTCCGTCCTTCGTCTCGTGAAAATCAATATCGATTACCAAATGAGAATAAAGAAGTAAAGGCAGACGTCATTTCTTCAGAACGAGAGCCTTTCAGCGCATCCAGCGTGTAACACCTGCACAAACCAAGACCGTCCTCCTGCCACATTATAAGCGTCGGGAGATTGGACAGCCAGGGATTTCTCTTTCATCACTCCGCAGACAGTTAAATGGAGGAGGTCAGTGACAATATATATATAGCTTTCTTTTTTTCAGTCATTGTTTCAGGTGACTTTTGAAAAATCTGTTTCTTATCGTTTCTGTTTTTATTTCTTCCATTGCGGGTTTTTTCTCTTTCTTTCTTTGTGCACATTTTATACATGGCACACGGAAGTCATGACCAAGTTATGTAAACAAACGGAAAACCAGGCTGGTAGATGTATACCGACTTCAGGCGATAACTGTAATTTTTAAAATTTTTTATCGTTGTATCGTTTTCAAAAATGCATTGTTCAGAACACAAGCAAACATGCACATAGATAATATGGCAAATACTCAGCCGGAGATTGGTAAGTGTTTGTAGACAGTCTTCAACCTGTAAGTGCACTCTTTTCCAGAAACGGGAAGGTTGCTGTAGGCATGAAAGGCCACATGGACTGTAGTAATCTTTGTAATCCGTTCAGAAATTTGGTCAGATATGAACATGGAGTTACTTATATTGTAGCCACTTCTCGTTTGCTTGAGGTTAATTTGGTGGGTTTTTTGTTTTTGGCTTTTAGCACAAGAATGTCACTGACATTAAAACCCATAAAGCACCGAAGCACAAACAAGAGGAAGCGTTAAAAGAGGTAAGATATGTTTGCCTTCAACATCACTATGATTTCATTAATTCTGGATTTTTAACATCGCAAAGTAGCTGTTTCTCTTCTTCTTGAATACTGAAAATAACTTTTGGAGTTTTTATTACATGCTGTTGAAACAAATACATAGTAAACTGCCCCCCCCCAAAAAAAAAAAAAAAACAAAAAAAAACCAACAACAACAACAACAAAAAACAAAATCAGAAGGTAAGGAAGATAACAAAAAGAGAAGAAAACTTGTAGTCAGAGACAGAGAGGCAGCCAGGCAGACGGACCGACAGAGACAACATTGGAGTTTAGAGAGAGAAACTAGACACTACAGAAATAAAACAGATGAAAGAATAGAGTGGGCTAGGAAAGAGGAATAAACAAAGGTAAAAGGACAGAAACCAACAATGTCCCCGCTGACTTTATACGAAAAACATTACAGATTTCCATTTCTGTCAGCTTATGAACACGTTCGGCCTAGCCTAGCTGTCGATTGATCGCTTGCGTGTGGCAGTGGCCATTGTTTCAACATCATGCAATGCCACCACGCCCTATATCCCGCAACAATACAAGACTAGCTAGGTGTGTCGTCACGCACAAAAATGTCCTCAGGGTCTGATTCTTTTCAGTTCAAGGAAGCAATTGCTGACCTTCGCAAGCCTCAGCATGACGACTATGAACTTCTCAAATGGCTGAAGGGTTTGTGCACGTGGTTAATTTCAATTGATTTAAAACGATAATTAAGTTGGTAATCAAAGAAAATGAATATCATCAGTGCAAAATAAGAAAATGTGGAAATACTTAGGAAAGCAAAAGAAAAAAAAGTTAACTGTGAAGAGACGGAAGACTGCTTCAACTTTGAAATAATCTGACATCAACAATGAAAGAAGCAGAAAGTGCAAAGTAGTCAAAAGAATTGTGTGCGTGCTTCAGTGTACCTATCTTAAAGGGCATCCATCTGTACGTCTGTTCGCGCGTGTGCATGATGAATTGTCTTCTGTATTTCAGCTCGGCAGTACGATGTCGTGAAGGCGGAGGAAATGTACAGAACGGTAAGAATATTGTCGTCTTACGCCCAATGTCTCAGAGTCTACATCGGCTGTTGTTGATCATTTCCTGAAAGAGATTCATAAAGATTTGTATTTGTATTAATTTACAAGTGTGATTATCAAATCTCTTACCAGTCTACAAACAGGTGGGCCCTGCATGCGACTATTGTTGTCATTCGACTTTTGGACCTACGATAACGTAATGATGGTCTGGACTACTACTACTATACTACTACTACTACACTACTACTACTACGACGACGAGCTGTTACAGCGCCGTACCCAAAGCCAAAGCCAGGCTCACTGCGCTTTGCAAACATAAAACACAACACAAAGACAAATTCTGTGCCTCTTTTTGGTGAAATGCAAGGGTTGTTCTGTCAGATAATATCCTGTCTACAGACCAAGATGTTAATGAGTCACAGTCAAGAGGTCTAACGTTTGTTAAGTTATTTGATGAAGCAAGAATAATTTAATTAATAGTTAAGAGTGTAGATCCAATCGTAATGAGACTCCACATGATCACCAAGCTTAAAGAAATTACGGTAAGCATGTAATGACTGTTTGAATTGCTGTCGGGTGACGACTTAATACGACAGAAAAAGAACAAGCTTTTGTCTATCATGAACTTGTTGAGGCAATTCAAACAGTTCTAAATATAAAACATGACAGTCAACTTCGTGTGATGATAAGAATTCACTAACATCAGTCTACAAGGTTGCTAACATTTGTGCCCGAGACCATGTGACTACAGTCAATACGTTGTCTCCAACCCTCTCCCTCAGTATTGTTTCGGTGTGCACTCTTATATTTTTTTCTGTGGCTATGACCTACTGCATTTTATTTCATTCAGAGCATGGCATACCGACAGAAGCTTGGGGTGGACAAACTGTTGGAGGAATACGAGCCGCCCGAGGTAAGAACTAATCATACTATTTCCGTCACAGATATACTGCAGTAGACCACACTACGTCATAAACACTGAGGTCCAGAGGCGGCGTTAGGAACACGCGGGGCCTGGGGCCGACCATCCGCGCGGGGCCGGGTAATGGAATACGTGTATCAACATCCCTATTGATATGATGCCGGAAGCATTGATTTATAGACAGTTAGATAGGCTGGAACAATTTCGCGAAATAACGCACGAATTTAGTGTTTTAATTGTTCGTAACCCTTCCCACAGTTTGTGACAGTAGCGGATTTTTCTTAAAGCGAAATAATATGATGACGGTAACTTAAGGTGCAGAGGACTGCTGTGTTTAGGTACCTTAGTACAGTGATCGACGGGAGGCTCTCCTTTAGTGATCACGTGAGCCAAGTGTACAAAAAAGGCCCAGCAACGGCTGTACCTTCTGAGGAGACTGCAGCTTCAACGTCAGCTCTGGGGTGCTGGAGACTGTGTACAGGTCTCTTGTGGAGAGCATCCTCTCATTTAACATCGCTGCCTGGTATGGTCACCTCCTCGTCAACGACAAGGCAAGGCTGGCCAGAGTCATCCACCAGGCAAATAAAATTATTGGTAAATCACAACTGCCACTTTCTGACTCGTACCTTCATGCAGTCAGAAAGATGGCATACAACATAATTTCTGACCTACCGCACCCTCTCCATCCCAACTTCCAGCTGTTGCCCTCAGGCAGGCGCTATAAAGTGCCACGTGTACGGAAAGCTGCCTACCACAGGTCCTTCGTGCCAGCAGCCATCACCATCCTAAATAAAGGCACAAGGATTTAGGAGGAATCAAACACAGTCTGAAGAGAAGAGGGTGCTGACATCCATCTTGTTGAATGTACGCTCTCTTTCGCACAAACAAGACGAGCTCTCAATCTAAATAATTAATGAAATGCAGGAATTTCTGTCACAGGCCAATAGATGACATAGATGACAATTTGTAATGTTGTTTGCCTGCAGGTGATGAAAAGATAGTAGTGATTATGTGTGCGTTAAATGTCTGTATGAGTATGTATGCCTGCCCGTGTGAGCAAAAGAAAAATTTCTGTCTTGGGGTCTCCTCGACAGACAATAAAGTCTGATTTGATTTGATTTGATAAACTGCTTGTTATTATTGCAGGGTTTAAAGTTAAGACATGGATTCAATAATTTGCTTAATTAGAACTTAAAAGTGTTTACTGAACGTCAATTTTTTGGTCACAACTTGTTTAACACAGCTGGCAATAAGTCATAAAGATGACCTCGGGGCTGAAGCGCGGGGTCCCTTCGAGAGCGGGGCCTGGGGCGGCCGCCCCATTTGCCACCCCCTAACGCCGCCTCTGCTGCGGTCTGCCACACTACGTCACAGACATACTGCGGTGTGCAACACTACCTTACAGACATACTGCAGTATGTCACACTACGTCACAGACATACTGCTGTATGCAACACTACCTTACAGACATACTGCAGTATGTCACACTACGTCACAGACATACTGCTGTATGCAACACTACCTTACAGACATACTGCAGTATGTCACACTACGTCACAGACATACTGCGCCATGCCACACTACACCACTAAAAGACTTTTTCATTTTTTCTTGTGTCATCATGAGCGCCGAAACGTCTCTGACTCTTTGTGATCATTAAGCAGAACTGAAAATAAAATTCTTCTCTTCTTTTTTATTTTGCACTTTGTGTTTATTTCCACATACTTGCAGGTGTTAAAAATGTACCTGGCAGGTGGTTTTTCTGGCTACGATAAAGAGGGCTCTCCGGTAAAGGTTGAACTCTTTGGCCGACTTGACATAAAGGGAATCGTCTATTCTGCCAAAAAGGTGGACCTAGAAAAAACCAAACTTTTGCAGTGTGAAAAAACTGTCATGGACTGGAAGCAGCAAAGTGAAAAGGTGAAGGATTAACCTTTTAGAACAGGAAGAATTAGAAGTATATTTAGTCAGCTTTTCCTTCGTATTCGTTAACCTGGTCTAAAAATCTGTTATCAGAAATAAAATGTATGTAACAGAAGAGCTTGTAACTGTTCATGAAGTATGTTCATCTACATGAGTTACAAAGAGACTGTCTTCCATGATAAACTATTTTCGCCACTGACAGTTCTTGATGACGATTGTGATGGCGCTCTGGGCTATGATGCTGACGGTCTCGACAGATGATGATTAAGACGATGATTATGAAGACGGCAAAAACATCAATCATAATGACGACGATACTAACGAGGGTCACTAATGTTTCAGTCGGGAGATCGTGTAGATGGCCTAACCGTCATATTCGACATGGAGGGAGTGACCAGCAGAGTGCTATGGAGGCCAGGTGATATTGTCAGCTTGCAGCACAACCAATTGACCCAATTTCTTTACAATACACTTATGACATTTATATAACGCAAATTTTTCTTATTTTCTTGTTATTATTTTTATTATTAGTGTATAAACAAAACCGTCTGCTGCTATTCGAGAATACATCATTTCTTAAAATCTCCACTCAGACAAAAATATCCTAATTCAAAAAACAAACTGTGTTTGTCAAGAATGACTATTATTTGCTTTCTATTGCGAAATCTCAATACTGAATTACCCTTATGTTAAGATTACAAAAAAACCCCAAACAAACAAAAAACAAAATCCCATTTCTTGCCAGGACTTCAGATGTACCTCCACCTCGTCAAGGTACTGGAAGATAACTATCCAGAGATGATGAAACGAATGTTTGTTGTGAACGGTTAGTGCTACTTTTTTCCATGTAATTTTGATTCATTATTCGTCGCTGCATGTCTTTACGTCGAGCATATGTCCTACGTCCCGCAACGTGTACGCCCGTGATCGGTTCTAAGGGCCCAGTACCATCAGCGGGCGCATGTGTTGTGGTACGCAGGACAGAGGTAATAGGCTTGACCGGCCTGTAATCGGGTTATAGGCTTAACATGTATTTCACCTCTTTAACAAGAACTTTGAGGTTGAGGTTACAACAGCCGACTATGACACAACACTTTTGCATCGTGCAGATGACGCCGATTTTTCAGCGAATTTTAGGCTTCAGAGATTTACCAGTGAAACAGCATACACGAAACATAAACTAAAATCATAAAAGGCGGCTATTATGATTTGGGTGTATATTTATAAAAGTTGATGTAACACAAGTTTAGTGACCGTAGAAGCAGTTACGCCTGGTTCCTTATGTTAGTTTAATGGTGGGAGGAGGAAAGAAGTGAGAGGAGGGTAGTGGTGAGAAAATGAGAGAGAGAGAGGGGCAGAGGGAGGTTTTAGCTAGTATCATACTGTGTGATACCAGAGTCTTGTGAAATCATGCATAGGAAAACACCTGACTAAATTGTCACCACCATTAAATGTATTCGTTTTATCACCGTTAAATGTACTCTACTTTTTTCCTAGCTCCTCGAATATTCCCCCTGTTGTACAAGCTGTGTCGCCCACTGATAAGCGAGGACACGAGAAACAAAATCCACGTCCTAGGAAGTGAGTGCATTTCCTTTCTTAATGTCATACATTACACACTTTAGACTCAATATATCGCCAACTCCGCCTCTTGCCACCGGTTGTAGCAGAAAGATTTTCCCCAATTTTATTTCGCCCGAAAAGCTGACTTGTCGATGTCACCACGCATGAAATGTGCCACGTGTACTAATGAACCGTTATTTCTCCTGCCTACATGTCCTCTTTATATCATCTATGTCGCATTGATGAGGCGCAATAAACAGTCGAGACCAGAGGTGGGCAAACTACGGCCCGTCTGCCAAAATGTGTGCGCTTGTTTTCATTTTGTTTTATTCAGCTTAGGTTAGTTTGATTCAAATTTATCAAGTACAACAGCCGTAGAAATCGGCCATCCGTAACACTAACACAAAGTACAAAAATAACAACACGACTGACATGTCTGATGGGGTCATTAGAGAACATCGGGGTGGGCTGACTTTAAAGGAAAGGCTGGTTTTACAGTTTTATTATGAAAGAATTAAAATAGCTTTACGTCACACAAAAGATTCGGTAAGTGAAGGCCATTATGTAATCATTTGTTGTTCATTCCATTATCACTAGGTTTGTTGTGCAGTCTGGTGGATTTTTTTAATAATTATTTTACCGGCCCGACGCATAGCTTAGAATTTTGAGACCGGCCAGCAGAAAGAAAATTGAGCACAACCATGGACTAACTGTATACACGTCAATTACTGTGTTAATCTCTCGTTTGCCTCCAGGATTTATTCAGATTATCTCCGTCATGTCGCTGTCATTGTCACTGGTACGAATCCAGTAGATCTAAGCTGAACTTTTGCCTGGATCTCCAAGTGCCTTTGAAGCACTGCACATAAATACACATTCTGCGTCAATTATAAGCAGAAATAATCACTTCAGCAAAATAAACAATGCAAGCAAAAGAAACTTGCCTTGAATTACTGTAACCCCAAGTTTTCTGTTGACCCTCACTTGGGCGAAGAACACACCGACACAAAATTGGAAGAATTTCCAGACGACACTTTTGAAATGACGTGTGCGCATGCGCAAGAGTAATGTCCGTTATGTGTGTTAGATGGCCAACACCTTGTAGTGTGGACTGGCCGGCTGAACTGTCGTGTAGACTAATGGCAGTATGTCACAGGTCAGTCCTACTGAACAGAGGGAGCGAGGTTCGAGCACGATCCATTGTGCCGTTAATGAACTGCCTTTAATAGATCGGGTGATAGGGATCAGCATAGTTGTCTCTGCTGGTGCGCCATTTTAGAATCGGCCGTCGATTGTGACTCTATAAGAAAGCTGTCCCCAAAGTAGCGTCCTCTCTGCCAAAGCAAAAAACAAACAAACAAACAAAACCAACAATAAACAAACAAGAAAAAACTCCAACTGGAATCTGAGCACAGCTATGTATTTTGTTTAAAGGAAAAAGGGAGTGCACGCCGTCTCAGCAGTCATCATGCAGTCTTGTATTGCATAAAATATGACAGCAATTCAAGTAACATGGCATTTACCGTTCATTTCCAGGCAATTTCAAGGACACTTTACTAAAGTATATTGATGCCGAAGAACTTCCCATGTTTCTTGGTGGTCTGAAGACGGATCCAGATGGAAACCCCCGATGTGTTACCATGGTGACTATTGATTTTATCCCCGTGTCGCACATACATTTCATTAATACTTAATGTTTTCGTGTGGCACCGATCGCTAATGAGATACCTAATATTGTAACAAAAATACAGAGTATGAACTTCATATATATAGTCTTGTCATCGGAGTGTAGGTCCCAAATGATACTTTTTTTTATTTCGCCTTTTCAATTTTCTCCACTGGCTACCCATCCATGTCGATCTTTGCTGTGACTTGACTTCTGCTGTCACTGCTCGAATGTCCTGCACTCCTGTATGTTTGATTTTGGATCTTGTCACTGGATCTTTGGATCTGACAGAAATGTCCGCTCATCTTATGATTGCAGTTCTTCTATTTCTTTTGCCAAGACTGAAAAAAATGTTCACCGAAATAATAAAACTCACTCGCATATATACATAGTTTGATAATAATTTAACTTTAAAGTACCAATGATTTCACAACTGTTAGCCACACATATTGTTATGATTTATCAAATTTGTTTACATGTTCTCAGATGTTGAATACATGAGAGGCCAATTTCAAAGTATGTTTTCATACAGATAGACATGCTATACATACTTCCAGTAGCTGGTTGTCTTGTTTTTCTATCACTCCCTACCATCTCCAACCCCCCATGAACTGAACTCATTACCAGGCAAAGCCATGTGCTATACAAGTAGCTATTATTATTATAGATACTATTAATACTCTCAAAAGTTTATGCTCATCCTCCTTATGCTGATATTAAGATATTTATTACAGTCTGGCCAGTAATAGATGCAGGCAGATGATATTGGTCTGCTGTTACAGATATGTCAAGGGGGTGAAGTGCCTAAGGAGTACTACCTTCTGGATAACAAAGATGATGATCACATGAAGACAGCTTCTATATCCAGGGGAGGAAAGCTGTGCCTCTCATACCAAGTGGACGTTGCTGGCAGTGTGTTGAGGTTTGCCTTTCACAAAAATCTGAAACAGTTACTTTTTTATTTTATTTTGTATTTGTGTTATTTAAGTGCATTTGTGATTTATCCATTTGGAACCTGAGTGATCTTGTACAGGTCTTCAGGCTAAGGGACATAACCTTCCTTTAGCATCCTTTCTTGCAACAGGTGGGAATTCAAAACAGAGGACTTCGATATAGACTTTGGAGTGTTTATGGTGCAGGGTGAGAATAGTGTACCTGTGGTCCCACTCCAGCGTGTCAACAGTCACATCGTACCTGAAGATGGCACCCTTATTTGTGAGGAAACTGGAACTTGTAAGTACAGTTATGCACTGGTTTGCTTACACACAGATGTAAACTGTTTTGCTTTCAATGGTTCAAATTCTGTAGTAAACCTTTTTGTATGCATATTTATGCATTAAACACATTTACCTTTTGCATACAAAATTTTATCACCAACACACCCTTTGATCAATAATTACATGTAAAAACTCATTTTCATCCAAAGCATAATCACTGCTTTCCTGAGTGTTGTATACTACACAGCATATGTTGTTTCTTGTAATGATGTTAATGCATGCATTTTTAATGCAGTGAAACTTTTGCTAATGTGACGAATCTTTACCAACAGTTTTGATAAAAGAGAAAATATTCAGTAGTTTTGTTTGCTTACTGTTTCAGATATTCTGACTTTTTGTAACAAACACTCCTACCTGAGGAAGAAAATTTTGTATTACTTTGCAGAGATTATTTCAGAAGACCTCTCAGCTTCCCCTAAACTGTCTCACAAAAAACCCCTTGAGTAATGAAATTTTTTTATTTATGCTTATCAAGATTAAATGCTGGCAGATTTGTGTGACAAAAAAAAAAAAAAATTCTGCTGGAAAAATTCCTGGATACTTTTGTTTCAGTTTTCACAGTTTTAATAGTCTGACATTAGGATCATGCTACACAAGCAGCTTCTTTGTATATAATTCTGCATGTGAGATGACAATTAGGTTTTCATGTTGTTGGCTTGAGTTCTTGCTTTTTTCTGCAAATTGGTCAGACTGCACACTCTTATCACTTAATATGTTTACAATTTCATGACAAAAAGAATAATTTAGATATTGCATCCTTTTGGTTTGACAACCTATAGACGGGCAAGGTTAGAATTATGAACATGATGGTTTTAAGCATTGGGTGTTTATTGAATTTGTGAAATACATGAAAAATGTTGTTAAAAAAGAATGTAAAGGAACATGTTCCTTAACTACTGAAGAGTTTCACTAATCAAGCTTCATTCTGTTGACACAAAGATGGATTCTTGTTGTTTGGGCAAGTGATCTAAATTCTTAGGTTGAAAAAAAAATCAAAACCATGTATAGGTTGATTGCCACAGTTAATGAAGTCATGAAATACACCTGCATAAACTTTCCAGTATGTGTGCTTCACCCGTCTTATTTAAGCAGATAAAGACTGTTTAATGTTTCATGCAAGTCTGACATTAGTGCAGGATGCTACAAAAGAAACTGAAAACTTAAGAGTTTTGAATATGTTATAAGAGTAATAGATGTTTTGAAAGCAAGCATGTGTGGTACTAGTTCTAGATACTTTAAGTTCATCATTACCTTGAATCTTGGCTTTGATACAGCTTGATTGTTGCAGATGATGTGGTATTTAGCAACAGCTTCAGCTGGGCCCGTGGTAAAGATATACGCTATGTGGTTGAGCTGATAACACCAGCAGAGGAGGGTACACAAAATGAGATTCAAGCTCTTCTTGACCAGGCCACAGCAACATGGGACTCACTGGTCACCAACAAGTGACACCATCACCACAGTGATGATTCGTTTTGTTTACAATAATTCGGACTCATTTGTTCTTTGCATTCGAATCTTGTTTTCAATGGCATTGAATGAAACATAGAGAACCTGTTTCCCTGTGAACAGCTCACTCACACATCTAAAAAAAGAACATTATTTGCGTGCCATCTTGTGGGCATAAAATTACAAGTCTATGCCACATATCAGATGATAGTAATTTTGCACCAGCTCTTTCTCTGGCCCCAGCATATGGAATTCTGTCCCTTTTCTCTTCAAACTATGTCTACTTTTGAACTTTTTTGTCTGGCCTCAAAAGTCACCTTTTCAAGAAATACTTTCATAATCCACCTTCTGTTTGCTCCTCAGTATCAAATCTTCATCCATGCACCTCATTCATGCATTCTATAGTGTCATCCATGTACTTTTGCTTTGTTTCTTTGTTGTATCATTAGCTTTTGATCCAGTCATTGTCTTTTGCGTACAATACTTTGAACTTGGTTCTGCAAGGGGTCTAAAACTTCATTATTGTTATTGTTATCATCATCAAATAATTGGAGTGTATCTTACTGTAGTCACAAAATATAATAAAACTAATCTCACAGATTCAGATTTTAATTTTCATCACAGAACACTTGCTTTTGTCTAACTAGTTTGATTTAAAGACATTTTGTCACTTATATAATTTTGGGATTATATGAAGTACATCACCATCCATCATCTGCCTACATTGTAGGCTTGGTGCACTTTCCTACATCATTACTTGTAGTGCTAATTAGAGTGTCTAGAAAACCACCACAATCGCTTTCCCTATTGTAAAAGGTGGCGTGAACAATCAAGTTCTGTTCATGAGTTTACATATCTCTTATGCCATTGCCCTGACAATAACACATGAACTCATAAGTGTAATGTTATTACTTTTGTTAGATTGTCAAATTTATAAAAAGTGTTGATTTGGGGAGGGAAAGTGCTTTCACCTATTAGGTGATTTTGCACTGTGGGGGATGGGGATCTTGGGAATGTGGGTATGGGGAAGAAAGGTGGGCAAAAAGGAGGGAGGTATTGGGAAAGGGTTGCTGTTTTATGGCGCCACAGGTGTCTGCTCTTATTTGTACCCTATTTTCCTGTTGTTTTCACTAGCTCTTGGTGTCTAGGAGGCCTGCTAAGTCTGCATTGTGCTGGTGCCCTCTTTTTCTGCCGTTGAAACTTGCTTTTGATGCATAGGCCTGCCAAGTCTGCCATGGTGGTGTACCGTATTGGTTGATGGATCCCACATGTTGCTTTATTCTAGGTATTTATTTAGCTTTTGGGTTTTTTTTTAAGTTGCTACTTTTAAACTTGGGTTTTAGAATGATTGACACTTCTTTCCTGTGGGTATTTAGTTTTTAAAATTCCTTATTAGGATTTTTATTTGAGTCTTGAATTAGATGGCTAGTCACCAATGTTACCACTAATGATAGCATATTATGCCATAGCTCTTTTGATGGGTTAAAGAGGCAGCTGTTTATGTTTAGTACCAGTCTATACTTATCTAAGACCTGTTTCAATTCTTGGTCCAAAGGGTTAAGGGGCATTCCTTGTAATCTGCTGTACTTGTCCTTGCAGCAGATCTCTCACATTCATCTAACAGCATCTATTTTGAGACATATGCAATATCGACAGCTAGATTTTAAATTGTTTGAAGATATATTATTAAATGTATCCAAAAGATTGTGCTGTAAAATTTTGCATTTATTGTTAGCACAATGTTCTTTTATCCCATGTCATACCTTACCTGGCATTAATCTCTAAACTATATCTCTTACGATATGCATTTTTTGTATGTATCAATCATACTATAAATTTTAAAACATCTTTGCCAGAAATCTGAATAAAATGTGATGCACTTTTACACAGTATCTTTGAACTTTTTTTCCTTTTAGAATACTTGCACTTTTCGCTAAATAACAAAAAAACACTGCCAGTTTAAAATTAAAACAAAATTGCATGCATAAATAATAGTGCAATGACAGAAACTGATAAAAAAGACCTCTGATTTTTCTGTGTTAAACAGTATGAAAAGCAACATATTAAACCTTATTAATGCTAAATGAAAGATTTATAGAAAACAAAGAATGGTGTTAATTAGATATAATGAATAGAAATCACCCTCAAGGAAAGCACAGAACATTTTATCCATCTGTTGTACTTGGAAATGTAGTATATTGAAAAGTAAGTCGACCTATATTTGACACAGCATTAAAGATAAGCTAAATGGCTGGGATTGCCTACGGTCCCATTCATCCGTAATTACTGCTTCTATAATGCTGTTACTTAAACAGCATATAAATTCTTGAGAAAAGGATACCTCCCTCCTCCAAAGTTAAAGGTACATGCAGTCTTGTAGATGCATAATATCTGCAATCTTTTCAATATCACATATACAGTAACACTGTGCACATAAGATATTTTTGTCATGCCACCAGCATGATAAAGGGAAGAAATCAGGAATGCAAATGATTTATTGCCCCTGACACTCTTCCTCTTCTAAAATAAATTTAAGTCACAAAACACAACCTTACAATATCCTTGAATGTACAATATACTTGAAACAGCAAAGGAAATATGAGTTTCCTGAATTGCACAATTGTCAAAGTCTACAGCAGAAATAAAACTGGCTAAAGAGAAAAAGAAGCAAAACTGAAAGGCAAAGGGCACTCGGTCAAATGCTAAACAATTTCTCAAGAACTTAATCTGCATGTTTCTGTATAAATAAGCATTGTTATTGATAATGTCTTTCATGAAGTGTGACACATGAACTTGGCATGTATCAAATCAATATAGGAGGACTGATAGTAGAAAGTTTGAGAATGATGGTTAGAATCGAATCAAATCAAACTTTATTGTCTGATGAGGAAGTCCAAGACAGAAATTTTTCTTTTGCTCACAAGCCCAACCATATATACAAACATAATATGAGCATAACAAAATTAATTTGAGCATAACAAACATAATATGAGCATAGTAAACATAATATGAATATAACAAACGTAATATGAGCATAACACAACATAATTGGCAGACATACCCATGCAAGACATTCAACACACATGCATACCTACACCTTCTCTCACATACATTTAGATGAGGTATGCAAAAATACTAATAGTATAAACTGGATCATCATAAGATTTTCTGACTTGAAGGTTTTATGAACAATTAATTTTAGTTATTAGATTTTTTGAAGCTTTACTTAACATTTCTTTATACTGAGCAGAACAGTCAGCAGTCTCCTCTAGAAAACACTGATACTGCAAGATGACACAGGCCAGCACCTGTTATTAAAAGTCAGTAGATATCTGACTATAATCCAAACACGTTTCTGGCAGTATAGTGGCGATCCATTTTGCAGAAAAAAGTAGTTTTCTTAAAATGGAATCTATGAAAAGTTGTGGCATGAGACATCTGTCTTGCTCATACAACAATATACACTCCAACAAAGCATACTTTTGACAGGTATAGATTATTAGCAACTTATCTTAAATGTCTGTACGTAAACAGTGTAGATACTGCACTAAACAATGAGACAACAGGAGAGTATCCAAGCAAATATGATCATAAATAAAAATGACTACATAATGAAATAATAAAATGGAATCACAGTGCTTGCATTCACCTGTAAATCAACTATTTTCCACCAGGATAGGTGGATAATTATTTTATATCTACAGAAAGATACAATAATAAATTATAAAAAGTTAAAGTGAACAGTGGAACAAGAATGAAGCAAAGTCTAATAGCTTGTTGTGTCTGTGCAAGAATCAACAACCATATTTACAATGATGTCATAGGCTACCTGATGATTTCATCAAAGCTGTTATTAAAAACCAGGCAGCATTATCATGACCTAGTCAAAATTTTGTAAACATTTTTTTTTTAGCAAAAAATCAGTGTTACAGACCAAAGCTGGGTGCATGCTCAATATAAGCGCAGCATGCTCAACAGGAACCACCATCTAAAACTAAGGGCCCTGCTCACTCTCTATTCTCAATTAAAAAACAAGTGTATTTTATTTTAAATATAATGAGCTGCCATAGATGGAGCACGAAGGCGATCCACCAACACTTTGGTTCAATTTAGTCATCCTCCATGTTAGTAATGCAAGGTTAAAAAGTATTGATGTGTAACAGTTTTCAGTATGGTTTGGGATCAACCCTGAGAACTAGCATGTGCTTTGAAATGACAGAGCTGTCAATCTGCCATAAATATACATCTATAAAAAAAAAAATAAGTTCTACAAATCTTTGGTTTCATTTCTTTCAGCATAGTGAAAAAAAGGCAACATGATATTTACATTTAGAGCAAGCAGCGTCAAAAGATTCACTGTGTAGAAACGTCATGTTAAATCATGTTAAATGCTGAGTTGGTAGCATTCTAGCTTCATGGCTTTAGTATAGTGAACGCAAATATTTTTCTGAAATACGTGTACACATTTTCCTTTCTATTCCAAAATGCCCAATAATTAAGTCTTGTATTCAAGCATTTTACAAATTCTGCTTTCATAGGAAGCAAAGTCATTAACCCCAAGAAGATGATGGGATTTTGGTGATAAAGCCACATAACAACAGACAAGAAGCAATGTTTCAGAAGTATTTACACATCTGTTGTTTGTAACTCTCCCTTAGTTCATGATGAAGAATAAGAACTATCTCCTGATCAACACTACAACCACTTCTACTTGTCTACTTGCACTTTCTTGTCAAAGACAAACAGTATGTCTTCATCTGTCCCATGAGATTTACGGGCTTTTTCAAACTTGTCCAACCGACAGCAGCAGACATCTGGAATTATAAAAGAAAACTTCAATAGCTCACAATCAAATGAAACTGGAAAATACAAAATATTGGAAAATGTTAATGCTTTATGTTAGGAAATATTGCTCCAGCTCCCCCTTCAAAGGATCAGGAACACTTAAGTGCCAGAGTTCTGTGAAAAGTCACCACTTAAAATGCATCAGTATAGGGTGTGTAGGATATTTTTCTTTTACATTCAATACAGCTAGTCGATACAATATTAAGTGCAAAATAACAAGATTTTATTTTCAGAATTTTCAACATGCTGTTTTTAGATCACTTTTATGCACAGTACTTACACTTGATACCAATTTGTAGAGTTAGAACTATAACTATTTTTAAACCTTTTACATTTCTAATGTTAAAAAGAAAATATTGAAATATAGATTCTGCTTTATCTTGTGAGCAGTATTGCTTGTACCTTCTCCATGGGCATTTGGGTTTTTGTAGAAAAGAAGTCCTTTCCTTCTGTCAAATCCACACAAAACAATGTAGTGTCCTGAAGCAAACCAGAAATCAGATGCTGTTATACAATCTCTGCTAGTTATTCATGTTTTAGACTTTATATTTTACAATGAGAAAACTTCATAAATCTGTAAAGATCTAAAACCCAACTAAAAAAAACAAAACAAACCCAACTCCTCCTTCTCCCCCCCAAAAAAAACCCCCACCAACACACTTTTATCAGCTTTTGGATTAAACAAATTTTATTTAGTCAGAGTAAACAGACGAATTTCAGAAATAGGCTTAAAAGAAGTGAGATAAAAATTTAAAAATAAAGAATAATAAAAAAAATCCTTTTAGTGAATGTACCTTGGTATGTAGCATGGCATAAATCCAAACAACACAAACATGACCGCCTAATCTGCAGACAAACCATTTCAATGCTTTCAGTTTTAATCAAAGAACATTGACACACTGTGACCACCATACAGCAAGGTGTTTTTTTTTTCTGTAATGGTCTTGTACTATGAAATGCAATGGTCAGATTCAGATGTCATGTTTATCATGAAGTAAGCAAGTCTTGCTTGCCATTGGAAAGCATGAGTCCTATCTTTGCATTCTGCTTCATTTTGAACTAAAGATAGTGAATGGAAATACAACACGAAATGTTTTAGTTCTATGAAATGAGTGGTTTTGTACTCTCAAAGGGAGATAAGAGATCTGAAAACTCAGCAGCAATAAACGAGTAGCCTCACCTGGGAGTGACACCAGAGGCATTCCAGGTAACACCAGTCAGTCAGTACGATGGCAATATTGTTCTGGCTCAGGTGATGAATGATTTCATCGAGAGACACTGACCTTTCATACCATAAATAGCAAAATCTCATATGGTTTTGTCCAAAAAATTACTATGGGCAATTTGTAATGCACTATGTCAATTCACTTTGACAAATAATTCTCAATTTTACACTGAACGCAGCTAGCAAGGTTGCCTCAGTGAGTTTTGAAAAGTGGAAGATTCTCTATTTGCTTAGAATTTTGCATGAAGTCATGAAAGGACAAGACCGGGTATGTCAAATTAATTATGGTGCAGTGAGACATGCAAAACTTTTAATAATACTTTGTAGTTAAGTGCTGACATAGTTCAGGTAATTTACAGATCGCCAGAGTTGCCATAAAGGTTGAAACAGGTCAAAAGCTTTTGACGTTTATGATCATTTCAACGTATAAGTCTCCAAATGGGAGAAAATGGAAGGCATTCAACCAGTTGAAAAACTGTTAAACTTTTGTTACAATTTTTAGTTGAGTCCTTATTTTAGGTATATGCTTATATAGGAAATTTCCTATATAAGCATATACCTAAAATAAGGACTTGAATGGTTCAGCCTAAAAAAGGAAATCCAAAAAGAATGGAAATTTGATCAGCCTGAGGTGTTGGAAGATAGGCAGGGATCCTTGGTCAGTAGAACTCAAAATCTTTACAGATCCTCAAGACAGCATCATTTTTTTCCTTGGGCTAAAAGAATTTTCCAAGGCAGAATCTACCCAAAGATGGAGTATTACAAGCCCTACTAAAACCAACTAAATAATCTAAATAATCAACAGAAGAAGCTTAGATTCAAAAAATTCTAAGAATGGTAAAAATTGTAACAAATATTACATGACCAACACTTCCAGCAAAATATGCAAATGAATGAAAGAAAAGTTACAGTAAAAACTATGTCATTAAACTTTTATGCCAAAGAGTAGATAAACAAAATAGACTGTTACCGTTTCTCAACACAAACACCTTCTTTCTCTGCATCTTTAAACATACGGTTGATACGCTCTTCATCTTTACCAAAACTGCCCTTGTAAAATAACTGGAAACATGCATACAAGTAAACAGAGGTATTACTTTCTTCAGTGGTGAAGGCTGTCTTAAATCATTTAGAGATGTATTTTTAAATGAAGTCTTTTCTTACTGCGTGTAGAAAAATGCTTCTTTGCTGATGCTATTCTTTACATGTTTACTACACTATACCAGATGTATCCAGTTATCCAGAAGGTACAAATGACTGTACTGATGCAAACAGACTAAGTTACAAGATAAATATAACAGCTACTGCTTTATTGTCTATACTTTGTCAAATATTGTTGTATGAATATTGAAGGTATCTAAAATATAATAGTAATGACTAATGACTACACATCATGTAAACACAAATGTAATATACACAAGTATATATATAAAATAAAATCAGTGACTGAAATACAGTGGTACCTCGACATACGAGTGCCCTAACATACGAGTGTTTTGAGATACGAGCCGCCGATCGAGAAATATTTTGCTTCGAGATGAGAGCAAGATTTGAGATACGAGGAATCGCACACTACACCGCTGCACACGATCCCAGCATGAGGAGCGGATGTTGGGGTCGTGTGCAGAGTCTACCAGTTTCTCCCACCTCAGACTAGACCTCAGTCTGTGTGCTTGTTTCCCTCGTGTTCGAAGCATTTTTGATAAGTTGGTTTCGCATTTTTTGCTTTTTGTACATTTACAAAACATTTTCACATTTATTTTTATAACAATGGGTCCGAAGAAGAAGATGATGTCTATTGAATTAAACCGTGAAATCATAGAAAAACATGAGCAAGGTGTGCGAGTAATTGACTTGGCGAGGATGTACGGGCGTACACATCAATGATATGTACTGTGCTTAAACAGAAGAAGTTGATAAAGGTCGTGCATCAGAGTTGTTCAACGAAACTTGCCTGACTCATTTCCGCAATATCCTGAAAGGGAGGAAGAAACAAACCTCCTTGGACAGTTTTTTAACGATCTGCAGGTGAAAATGAGCAAAGCGTGACGAAAAAAGCGAAGACCAGTGACGAAAATTAAGCGCTTCCCTAAAAACTTCACTTTTTCTTTTATTGTGTTTTTATAGAATATGTATTTGTTATTTATAAATAAATGTTTCTTCTTGTAAATACATTTTTCTTATTTAAAAACACTTAACAAAAACAGCTGAGGTGGTGTTTTGGGAGCTGGAACGGATTAATGGCATTTCAATTAATTTCAATGGGGAAAATTGTTTTGAGATACGAGCAATTTGACATACGAGCAAGGTTACGGAACGAATTAAACTCGTATGTCGAGGTACCACTGTACATCCCAATAAAATTATCAAGACTTTAATTACTTTTGTGCATTAATTTACTATGAATCTTTGAAAATGAAAACAAGACAAAAATATTTGTCAATCATTACCTTAGTAGCATAATCGCTGTTAGCTCCAAGTGTGATAGTGCACAGCTGGTGAGGAAGCTTGTAACGTGCCAGGAGATAGGCCAAGTCGATGGTCCAAATACTGTGCCAAATCACATACATGGTCACAGTCTTACATCAGGCATCAAATCAAATCTTTATAGCTTTAGTTCAACATACCATTGGTGTTTTTTATGCTTTTTAAAATGAGTGAGACTCAGGTGATAGACAGTAGGGAGCTCTGTCTAATCTTTATGTATAATAAAACGACCTATTCTATTGCTGAAATCTGATCTTATTTTTCACCTGTTTATACTGTTCTGTCACACTTTGCATTTGTTAGATTTTGCTACCATATTTACAGTGGGAAGACAAAAAGTACTGCTGACTTTTGTCTCTGATAAAATTCTGTTAGTTTCAGAGGCAGCATTTGAAAGATGAGCCAATTGAAAATTTGACATAATCTCCAATCACTAAGATAGGCACACTAAGGAGTGTACACCTTACACATACTGAAAGATGCTACATCTAACTGCTTCTTGCTACCTGTTCATCTCTTAAACATCTATTTCAAAAACCATCCTAACATAGTATCTTATCAGAGAAATAGAAAGGTGCTGGTTGGAAATTCTGAAATAACCAGAATCTAATAAATAGTCTATTGTCTTGTTTAAACAGAGTGTTATAAATGATAAAAGTATCAAGAATAATGAATAGTGATGCTGTTTCAGACTTGCCTTTCACCACACTGAAGAAAGTCCAGGTCTTTAGTATAGACTTCAGAAGTTGGGATGTGAAAGTGGCTGTAAAATGAAAATATTCATGAGATGATAAAAAAAGCAATTGGATTGTGCCATCTCTTGCTGATTCATACTTATACAAATTACCTTATTATTTGCTAATAAAATAAGTACCAGTTACACTTATAATCTCTATACATTTCTATGAATTAAACTAATGAAATCTGTCATCAGAATAATGAAAGATAACAACTATTCAGAATATTTCCTTTTGCATGACAATGTTTATATCTGACTTGATCCTTAATCTGGCTTTACTTCCATGAGCTTTTCTTTGATGTTGCCCTTTATCAAATCTGGCCTGGTAAGAATTCTGACACTGCTTCTTTAAATTACAGCTTTAAAAAATTCTACTTTATGACAATTTTCTTGTTTATTAACAACTGTTTTATATACCAAAGTCTCTAATCAAATGAGCTAATTAATCTTCAACAAAAAGAGTCAAGAGTAAGCATGTGTGGTGGTGTGTCTGTACACACACACAGGTGCTTCCATAGCACAAATGTCTTTTACCTTAACACCATGGAAACACAGGCTAAACCACAATCCCAGGAATAGTACTGCTGCACAAGAGGCACGGTTATCATGTGATGAACACCATCTGCTAGTAATAAATCAAAAATAATACATTTAATTAAAAACGAATTAATCACTTCAAAATGATGTGTTTCTGTCTTCCCCAGGTATAAGAAAAGGGAAGTGAGAAAGTGAGAGTGAGAGAGAAAAAAAGGAAAATTCACTTAATCCACTCAAGTCCGGACGCAAAACAGATAATGTAGGCTTAATTCTTTTCAGGACTTTTAACAGGACTGTTTCCTTCTAGAGTACTAAATTTGTTTACAACTGAATGCCAACTCTTCTTGCGTCGTTCTTGAATTGTGATTACAGCTCGTCAAAGATCTGTCAATGGAAATGTCCATATTTTGAAATCTATCATTGATCTACTACTTGCACCACGTTCTACTGTGGGAACAGTAAAATTAAAATGACAAATGTCACCAAACTTTCACGGAAAATCTTACAGAAAGTTGGCACAAGGTGTGTAAGATTAATAACAAACTTAACCAAAATTAAATAGATTATTTTATTCACAATTTAACTTCGAGTGCATTAATCAATCTAAGCGGCCTCACGCCTAGGAAGTATTTCCCTCTCCCCACTTTCTTTTTTTGCGCTAGTAATGCGGCTGACACTTGTTGACAAGGCTGCTGCCGATGACAAACAAACAAATTACTTTGATTTCTAGATTCCTCCATAGCTGGACATTTATCGGGTCAGAATGTACTGATGCCCTTGCCATCAGCTACACAACTAATGGCCTAGTGCTTGCAGCGTGTTTACAGATCGCTTTTCTAATTTTTTTCCCCTTTTCGGGTGTCAACAGGAAGTGACGACACAGTGGAGTGGAAGTTGTCTCGCTTGTTAGGAAATGATCGTCTGCTAGCAGTAACTCGCCCGCAAAACACACCACATCAACATAAAGTATGTTTAGAAGCCTGGATACTATATTTTAAATATAAATTAAAGGTAATAAGAAGTAGCGCACAAGTACATACGGGGTCCTAGGCATACGGCATGTGCGGGCCCTATAGGCAGATGCCTCGTCTGCCTGCCCCTACACACAGCATCAGTAGGCAAACGCCGTCCGTGATGACATCACCGGCAATCTCCAGGTGACTTATGTTCGTATCCACACTGACTTACTTTTTCTGCCAAATCTGAAATCCAGCATTAACAAGGATAAGAAAAGGTCATACCCAGGCTCATACCCTTTTAACGAAACGGAAGTTTAATCTGAAGGTGAATCGTCACTCAACCAGCCCCCGAAATCGCTTTGACTTTGAGAAGCTGCACGATCCAAACTGTGCGGACATCTCCAGTGCCTCAGTTGGAGGCAAATTTAACCATGGCAAGAGTTGGAGAGAGCAGTACGTAGTCTGAATGATCGCGTCCTGATATAAAAACATTTACAACTCCAGGTCTCTTTTACAACTTTATAAACTGTTGAAAAGACATCTTACACGGTCTGGCACCAGGGGCTGGGGCAAATGATGCAACCCCCCAGAAAAACAACCCAACAACTGGGAATCTTCTTTTGGACAACAGTGGCCGTCTGCCAAGGTCGCAAGGTACATTCATCCCCTGGATTATTATACATATTCTCGGAGAACATCATGTAAAAAATCCTTCTAGACTGTCACCCCTCCATTTCTATTGGTGGACTCCGCTATGCAACGTGGGTGTTACTAACGACTTCATGGCAGGAGGCAATAGCAAACTGCAAAACATTACCAATATACACTGATAGTGCGAAGACATTTGGAATGGAAACTATTCGTGTACATTTTGCCCACAGCTCAGGGATGTTAGTCCCTTGATTTCCCTTTAAAAATGATAATCACTGTGGCCAGCTGTCAATCTTCCGGCACGTTTCTTTCTTTCACATGCATCGTGAAAGATTTTGGTCAAACCCGTGTTTCGTGCTTGCCCGCAGACTTGAATCGCCTCATTTCGTCAATCCCTATTGTCTTCTTTTGTGAGGCCTGCACAGTTTTTACAGCTTTTCCTGTACTAGTCCGTGGCTGATCTTTTGGGCGCTCTTCTACATGTCCGTCTGTTTGAAATTTGCTGCTCATAATCTTCTTCATTTCTTTTTTTTTCATTTTTTTTCACATATTTGGTACAAAATTTTCTCTTTATACCTTCAGTCATCTTTCTGTTTCCTTTTCCTGTTTATTTATTTATTTATTTATTTTTGCACTTCTTCTGAGGTTTTAAATAGTTTAATTTAATAATATTTTAATATTGTTCTGCGCTCTCTCGAGCATTCTTCAACTCTCTTGAACACTCTTGAACACGATATTCCCGCCCGACCTGGACAACTGACCAAGACCCAGAAAATAAAAATATAAAAAATTCTTAAGATGACCCACAAGTGCAACCATCAAGACTAGAAGGAGAGATAAGCCAAAAAGAAAACCCTAGAGAGATGGTGGAGGACCAGGAGGGGGGGACATCAAAGTAAAGGTAAGTTCTGGGGCAGTGATAAAGCTGCTTGGGGAAAATCCCTGTGGGAATGTACTTGGTCTGTCGATCTACTACACCACACGAACTCTGGGTGAAAGTTATGCTGGCTGCACACAGACACGGTACGACTTAGTAATCCAATGAAACATCTGTTCAAAGACTGTAAGCTCTGACCGTTGCAACAAAACGTCATCACTGTCTGTTGAAAAACTGTTCTCCCTCCATCTGCCCCCTCTTCCTCCACGCTCTCTCCCCAACTTGGCCACGATGAGGTGGACTATGATGAAGAACGTCGTCGGCATCGAACACGTGATCCGAGCTTTGCTGGGTGCGGCGGGTGTAACATTTGCTGGCCATCTGTTTCACTGGAGTACGTCAACCAGCGGCAGGAGGGCAACAGGGACCAGTGCGCAGCTTGCTGGGTAGAAATGGTACCGGAAGTATTGATTTGCAGATTGTGTGCAGCATTTCTTTCTCTCGCTTTTATCCTCAGACGATGACGGTGGAGTTCGAGCTCCTTCCCGACACTCATCTGGACTCCAAACGGACTCGCACGCGCGCCATCTGCAAGAGCGCCATGGCACATGCGTGCGCAGCCTTGGCGTAGGATTTTTTTTTTTTTTTTTGCAGTTTAAGACATCAGCAGCTACTTTGGGATCAGCTAAAGTTTTCAACCAGCTTTTCAAACCTATCGATTTGAGAGAAATATTTCGCCCTTCACCTCCTTAGCTTTGCAAATCTTCCGTCGTCAGGAAAGTCTGTCAACAGCCATCACATATTGACACATTTCCAGTTTGCACCTACACTATGTGTACAGTCTGTACTAACACTGTATTTACAGAGTACACCTACACACTATGTGTACAGTCTGTACTTACAGTGTACATCAACACACTATGTGTACAGTCTGTATTTACAGAGTACATCAACACACTATGTGTACAGTCTGTATTTACAGAGTACACCTACACACTATCTGTACAGTCTGTATTTACAGAGTACATCAACACACTATGTGTACAGTCTGTATTTACAGTGTACATCAACACACTATGTGTACAGTCTGTACTTACAGTGTACACCTACACGGATGGTTTTGGAGGCTGAAATGTGCAGGTGAGGTTTATATCGCCTGTATCTGCAGAAAACACAAACCATTCAGGTTGGTTTTTAAAACGTGCAGTATTTAAGCAGAGATAATTTCCCTTAATATCAAAGAAAACCCCTTCCCAAGAGGTTTCTCACAGAAACAAACAGTGTGACTAGCATGGTGACTGGGTTCCCTAAATTCCCTTCTTTTTTTTTCTCCCAGAGTTTATTAAATATTGGGAATTCACCGTCAAACGCTCAAAATATAACGTATGTTTTATGTTTTGCGGAAATGTCTAATCACAGCATCCATGACAACACTAGAACTTCACTGGCCATCGATCATCACTAGTACATGTACTTTGGAGACTTGGAGCAGAGAATGGAGTAGACTGCACACAGCAGGCCTGACACCACGTGACCTATCACGCTGCACATCACAGCCACGTGGACAGCAGTCATGGCGGCCAATGTTCGTGACAGGCCTTCTTAACTGGCCAAACAATGTGAGGCTCATCTGTAAATAACGGACGTGTGGCAAAAAAAAATGTTAGCATAATCACATTCAAAAATATCGATCCACCAAAATAAAGGTGATTAGAGATGACTCAACTTTTAATCAGTAGTTTTTTCTTTCTTTCTGACCACCGCGGCGTTGACTACCCTCCTGGATGAGTGGGGGATGTTTACGCCGAGCCAGTAACGAAGGCTAAATCAGGGCAAGGCTGCCAGCCCTGTAAACAGATGCCACTTGTAAAGAAAGAACTGCGTGCCCGAGACGAGAGTTGAACCCAGGACAGCCAACCTTCACTGTACTGGTGTCAGGTTACGCCACCGGACCGCCCCCTCTACCCCCCGGGGCAAAGTGAACACAGTGGTGTATGAGGAGGTAGTGGCTGTATCTCGAGGGAAGTTGCTGTATCAATAAAGCAGGAAAGCCCATCTACTGCCAGGAGCTGGAGGATGTTTGGGTGTGGGGGAGATGGAGGAGAGGGATGGTGCAGCGATAGATACTAACGTGCGGCGTGTGTCTGGCTGTAGATCACTGTTGAGCTCACCCACTTGGCCAACACATCACCAGAGGCCAGCCTCTCCAGAGTTAGTATGGATGCTTTGGTTGCCGAGACGTGACACCAGGGACCACTAGAGGGCGCACATTAACTGGTGCACGTCACACCACTTGTTTCACCGTCCGTCCATCCATCCGTCCGTGCAAGCAAGTGGTGTAACAGTTTCTGAACCTAACTTTCGGACATTTAGCATAGCGTAGTTATATTTTATATTCGGATAATATGACAAAATAAAAAATCGTAAAATATATTAATTTTCTTATCTGTTTATATAGATAGATAATAATTTATGTTTAGTGTATTTGCATGCCTGTCTGCTTCCGTAACTGCATCAATGCATATGTACAGTGTACATATACATATACACAAATACATATAACAACATACACACATACGGTGGGATAGACAGACAAAAACAAAACAAACAAACAGGGAAGAAGACGAGTGTGGTTAGGACAGAGCGTGTTAAAAACAGATAACTCTCAAGTGACCACAAGGAAGGCCCCTCCATCATGGCGGCCATCGAGAGAGAGAGAGCGGGTCCTGAAGCCTGACACCCACAATGGCATCGTTATCTCAACTCTGGGACCACAGCCTCCTGTTCCCACAAGGCATCGCGCGACTCCGGGACCTGGGAACATGACAGTAAATTGTCCTCGCACAGCAAACAAGATACTGTCCTCCTTAATTTACTCGCCGCCAGACAAAGGCGGCCACACACCGGGCTTCGGTGGTCAGGGAGGGAAAGAAGCAAGAATGCTAAGTCATATAAAAGTCCTTACATATTTGTAAGAGAAAAACTACGATTTTTCTATTTCATTTTAATTGATCTTGTGCAGGTGTGCGTATATTGAAGTCTCACCTCCAGGGCAGCGGTGAGAGTATCACTGTTACCTGCAAATCACCTGCTGTGTATACCTACCTACATACTCACCTGCTGTGTATACCTACCTACATACCTCACCTGATGTGTTTACCTACCTACATCCTCACCTGATGTGTATACCTACCTACATCCTCACCTGATGTGCATACCTACCTACATCCTCACCTGCTGTGTATACAAACTTGTCTATACAAACTTGTGGACAAGCACACAGACAAAAAGACGAACAGACCTTAAATAATAATAAAAAAGAAGTAAAGTGTTAGGGCCAGAGAGGCCGACATTGTGAATGTTGATCACCCAGAGTCACATGTGAATCAGGCGACAGGATCCAACAATCACGTGACACTTTACACTCGGATCACAAGTGAGCTGGGGTGGGGCGGGATGGGTGGTTGAGAGAGAAAAGAAGAGTGAAAAAAGACAGGACGAGCCATTTATCACACGTGCAGGAAGAAGTGGCGAGTATTTCAGGCGCTGGCGGCCATAAATCTGGCATTTGTAGGGGAACTGTCTGAGGGAAAACAACATTCAAAGCTGGCTTGCCAATCTCCCAAGTCACGATCAATGGGAAAAAATAAAATACATCATAAGATTCTTCTTGTTTCAGGCAGTTAGAGAGAGACACCGAACTGCCAAGATCCGATGAATTGCCAAGACTCTCAGAAAGTAGACAGAAGTTCCACTGATTGCACTTTGCCATCATCAACATGTTATAATAGCAAACTACAAACTGCCATTCCCTCCGAGTTCCCCGTCTCCAGTCTTTGGTCTCTAAGTTTCTGTACTCTGACTAGGGAGTTAATAACATTTCCCCATTATTTGTCTCTCCTTCCCTAACGAATATTAAGTCAGTGAGATGAAACCTCCGCACGGACAGATGGACACAAACGCTGGGACTGAGATTCTCAAACAGAAACTTCCAGACTTTCAACGGGCTAATGGAGGACATTTTTCTAATGATTACCTAAAGCTCATTACAAGATAATAGTTTCTCGAATCTTCAGCTATTTCCCGTGTCTCATGAACAGTAAATCTGTGGCTAAACATAGACGGGCAGGGGTCGAAGGTAGTGACCAGGGGCCGTAGTTATCAGGCGAGGGTAAGAAAAATGGGGAACGTAAGGAAAAGTCTTATTTCCGAAGTTATAAAGCAGTGTTCAGACTCCGAGGGCATTACTTCGTGTTATTTTACCCCAGGGCACGTTTATCACCGATTTATAGCTACGGTTACATGGGTAAAACAACATATATACACAGATTTATAATTTTGGAAACAAGACGTTTGTCCTGGAACTCCCCATGTTCATTTGTCATGGGTCTGGGCAAAGACTTGAGGTCGCCTCATAACACCACCACGGGTGATTGAAATTGGTTCAATGTCCTGACCGAGAACAAGTATTTCAATAATCCTCGGTCCCCCGGTAACAGCAAGGACCGTGGGCCTACATCCTCTCCATCTACTTTCCTAATGAACTTGTCAAACTAACTCTGGTTTTCGTATTCTGGCGTTCAATTCCCAGGGTAGCTTTTCATCTTACTTGCAAGCGGATACCCCAGTGGTCTGATGACCTCAGAGGGAGATCTCTTGGCAATGGAGGCTTGAAATGCCTGTAGGGAGGAAACCTTCTCAAACAATGTTTTCTCGGTTTGCAAGCTGTGAATAACTGGATGGAACACAACACCAGAAGTTAGTCCACGAGGTCGTGGTGACATTCGACAAGTGGCGCCACCTTTTCTAGGCAGGAGTTTGGTGCAATCGCCATCAGTGGCTTCACTTTTAAGTGATCTTGCTCTCGTACCTGCTAAAAATAATGATCAGTTTGTTTCTAACCACATTTTCTCCCATCGATTTGCGGCCAAGTTCCCTACGCATGCGCATTGCAGTTTGCATCGTCTGGCCACTCACTCCCCCTGCACTAGGAGCAACGGAGCAGATGTCTGCCCACTCCTCCCCCTGGGAACAATACCACAGCTGCGGAACTCGACTCCACGTCGTCAAATTTTCATCGGAAGAAATTGTTATGATTTCAGACTAAATATAGACCAACGTATTTTGGTTTATGAATGGAATTGTGGATTTATTGGATTCCGATATGGAATCAGCAAAACATTTGCGTTTGCCAGAGAGAAAATGGGAACCGAGGAAATGGAGCATTGAATGGTATTATGTGTTATACTAGCGGTAGAAAATAAAGAAAAAAGGCTGTAGCATGCATGTGAGGACAACACAATGAGTGGAAATACACTCACAACTGTGGAAACTAGTTTTGTCTGACAGCAAGCTTGTGGTCTTTTCGCCAAACACCGCAGTTAGCACCGGCCGCTGGAGGATGGATGTCGGCCATGTTGCGAGATGATGGAGGATCGTTTCCATCAAGTGCGAGGTGCAGGAGTCTCTGTGGTCCAGACTGCACGTAGTGCGTGCTGACAGTTGATTGTAGAGTTACCTGGACCGACTGTCGGCTCATTTTCTGCTGGACAGCAGGGAGGCTACTGGCTCATTGTCCCCAGTGGTAGGGGGACTTACAGCTCACTGTCAGCACACCCAGCTCTGGTCATTGCGGGTGTTTTGCACTTGTGTGACCTGTGGGGTGGGTGTCAAGCCATTTCCCGCGTAGTGCAAGGGAAGTAGTGCTCACCCACATTGAAACAAACGATACGTGAGCGTCGACATGCTCAGACGATGAAAGCCTCATGTCAGTACCTTATTCTTATTGTCATCGTTGTGGTCATCATTATTGTCATCTTTAAATCGAGTTATAATGGACTGTTCATATAAATAGGCACAAACACAGGAGCACACACAGACAAGCTCACCCACGTTTTTCTCTCTCTCTCTCTCTCTCACACACACACATATATATATATACACCGCCAGCAAACAGGAACGTTGTTGTACAAACTGTTTTATCATCTACAAAGGCCGCACGAGGTCCAACACAATAAATCCCTGTCCTGAACCCAGTTATTCATTAATTTGAAAAGGCTACACACTGTAACAGCTAGGCCCCGAGTTCACTTGTGAATGTTTCAGAAAACACAAACAACCTTTTGTGCATGAGCCTCGACGATAGGTGAGATGAAGGTATGGAGGAGCCATAACCTCGTATGTGGAGGTGCGGCGCCCGGAGATAAGTATCAAGTGTAAGAGCAGCAGCAGCAGCTCACAGTTGGAAGTGCAAACACTTAACTCAGTTTGATAGGCGCACATCTAGTTTCCGAACACCGAGGAGGCAGCCAAAGCCAGGAGGAGTTCGGAAAGCACTTGGCGCTGGGGGGCAGGACTAATTCAGTCATCTGCCGGCAGCTTTTATGAACAATCAGTCCCCCCGTCACAGACTTCAGTTGACTTGGGGATACGAGGACACAAGGAAGTGAGGCAGACGACTTTCCTCCCAGTGGACTTTCGTGTCTTTGTTTCTTTCTTTCTGTCTTTCTTGGCTAGCGCTGACCTTTATCTAGACCACACGAATCATCTAACATCGAGGATGGGAAGAGGCCGGGGTGGGAGACCTTACCGACCGATGGTCAGTTCGATCTTGTTAATCAGAAGCTGACCAACAGCCTCGGTAAACAAGGTCCATTGCGGCACTTAATCATTCATCGCAAAGTCCACACACCTCCACCTTCGCCGCTCAGTCTATCTGTACATCTGCACACAAGCTAGCTTCACACAAACACCCGGCACGCGGGGTTATCCGTGCTGAGCGATCCATCGCCTGAGCGTATCTAATACAAAATAAACACTGTGGTCACGGTTTATTTGTTTGTGTTAATATCTGCGCAGCAAAGAATGGCAACACTCCCTCACTCACTTCATTTTGCTTGTTTCTTTCTCTTTCTGTTCTAAGAGCCGCATAGCGCTTGTCACCGATAGATAAGTGTTAGTGTGTGTGTGTGTTTGTGTGTGTGTGTGTGTGTGTGTGTGTGTGTGTGTGTGTGTGTGTGTGTGTGTGTGTGTGTTAGTGTGTGTGTGTGTGTGTGTGTGTGTGTGTGTGTTAGTGAGTGTGTGTGTGTGTGTGTGTGTGTTTTACCCATGCTGCAGACCGCTGCTGGCTCTGTGTTAATAATAACAACAACAACAACAACAACAACACAAAAAAAACCAAACAACCCAGTTTCATTTCCGACCTATTTTATCAAAAAGTGACGAACCGGAGCGACAGGTAACTGCTCCTCAACACAACCTGTCTGTTGTAAAGCCGGTATTTTCTTTTTCTGCAAACACGCTTCGCTTTCAAGCTTTGTTCTCGGCTTGTTCCAAGATGTGCTGTGTAAACATTTTTTGTATATACTTGGTATACATTTAATGGCATGCATGCCAGTGACTTTGGGGTCAAAGGCTGCTGGTCCACACCAAGATTTCCACATGAACAGGTCAACTTAGTATAAATAGTTGCCTGATCAGGAGAAGTAAAGGTGGCTGGAGAACGTGGTGATCCGCAGTCCACATACCGCTAGACACCATCAACCACTCTCAGTTCACATCACTACCATCACCAGGCTGTGGCACCTTGGTCTTCACCATCGGAGACAAGCGCCTTCATTTCATCTGCAAAGACTTTGCCCACCTGCCCCTCAAGCTACCTGCTGTGTTTGTCACGAGTGTCGGACGGTGTGAAGTGGCCTGAAGCTCGATGCCAGTTGCTTCCTTCGATCTGTGAGTATGATTGCTGGGAATCATCTGGAGCCTCCAAGCAAGAAGATGCACCGCGGGGCACTCGCCTACTTTTGAAGCCTGTGAAAGAGGCCGACATCAGGCAGTGCAGAGGTGGCTGTTAAAAGAAAATCAAGGAGGGTGAGTGGAGAGGAGGGAGAGCCTGACTTGCTCCTCCCATCACACGTGCTGCAGTGGAAATCCGCACTGGAGAGATAAGGAGCGGTGCGTGCAGTGAACCACATCGTCAAGCGGCGGAAACCGCAGTGCAGGTGCGCACGTGCAGAACCTGCCTCCATTACACGGAGGGACGAGCACCGCCACAGCCACCGCGCCTCACTGCTCTCCCACAGACCATCACCAGCAAGTGCGCCACCCTGCAAAGCTGTGGTCGTTGTAGGTGTGGGAAGTAACTGTAACATCGGCCTGTTGGGGTGTCATGACATGCAAGGGAGGTAGCCAGTCCCCACCTGTGAGTATTGCGAGTATTGAAAGGAAAGCAGCTGCGGCATCAACCATCTACTTGCATCAGTGATGCATCACGACAGCTGGGTGGGGGACAACCCACTTGTCACCAGGGGAGGTAAGTACTTGTGCTAGCTTCATTGTTTGCTCTCTGATCCATTCTTCGCAGGTCTGCGTTAATCGCCCACAAAGTGCACGGAAGTGACGTCTGTCAGGCGCACGACACGTGACTTGTGTGTCTCTAGGTTTCAGGACATGACAGGGTCACGACATCAGACGTGTCTCAGCGACAGTCTACTCCGGGGTTAGCTTACCCTAGGGAACTGAACCCCCTCCATGCTTGTAACTGACTGTAAATGTTTTACATGTGACATCAGTGTCAAGTCAAGGATAACGAATCGTAACTCGCCATGCTTCCCTCCTCTTCAGCTGTTTACAACAATTACTTAGAAATAATTTAGAACTAGAAATATTGAGCAAAATATTTAGTTATTATGATCTAATGCCGGCAGAAGATATGTGACTTTCAAACAAGTATATTTCGTTTGCTTGAGTTAGGGAAGTGAACATGTAAACAAGGTGTTCACACGTGAAATTGATCTCCACATAATTAAAACAACCCTGTGAACTCTTGACCTGTCCCTAGCAGCAAGTGGGCTGAAGTTTATTCACTGTTTAGCCCCTGACAAAAGGTCGGGATGAAGGCGAAGCTGTTGCTACCGAGCACGTGCCTACAAGTGGAGGCCTTGCAGGTGCAAGGACAGGTGTGAACACGGTGGTCTCGTGGCAGGTGCTGAGCAGACGACTATTGGTGCTATACAAATATTCAAAACACGTGACTGTCCACACTACTGTAGGCTCAGTGTTCAGCAACAGAGTGAAGAAAGCCGAGGAAAACAGGAAATGACCTTTTCTTGGTCCACTTTGGTCACGTGGCTTCAGTGAATGACCATCTATATAAACATATCTACAGGTACTGCGAAAAAAGTACTTGTAAAAATACATTATTGTTGGTCGCTCGTGATAAGGTGAGAGGGCAAACTGTTATTGTCATAAAACTCTTTTATGATATGGGGCAAAGGTCACAGTCCCGCCAGGACAAGGGCCTTGTAGTCCGGGACTGAGGGAAGCTGTTCAGTCTGGTGACACGTGGAGATGAGGCTTGTGACTCCATTAGTTGAGTGCCGCAGTTTGGCAGGTTATCTGTCAAGATGAATACAGTTTTTAAAATGAAAGACAAGTTTAGCTCCGTCAAAAGAATGTTGCATCCGGCGACAAGGACTAGAGGATCCGAGTAGTCATGACCTGTCAGTCGGTGTCATGACCTGTCAGCTGGTGTCATGCCACTTGACTTCATTAAGACATGAGTTGGGCAGATGATCAACAAAAAGATTCGATGAGAACTGAAAGTCCAGACAAACAAAAGTGAACAACTTTGTATTAGTTTTTGTAAAAGAAGGAAAAAACAAATCGCGGCCCGTAGTGAAGAAGCGAGGGTAAGTCGTTGCCCGGGGGCAAAGTGAGAACTGAATGATAAGCATCTTGTTTCCAAAGTTGTAAAGTGGAGTTCAGACTCCGTAGAGGTTGTTTTGCCCATGGAACCCTAAAGTGTTTGCAAAGATGCCCTGGGGTCAAGAAACAGGAAATGTTGTCTGAACACTGCTTCATAACTTCGGAAACGAGATTTTTCTTGAGTTTCCCATGTCGCTCTGGGCAAACGACCAACTTTCGCTTCATACCGACGACCCCAGACCGGACACATCGCACCGAGGAAAACAACATCAACAACAACAACAGCAACAACACATGCACATTTATTGTAAGAACAGTCTGGAAAGCACGCTGACACTAGCGCTCACTGTGTTCAGTGTGTCTGTGTTCTCGAGTTCGCACTACAGGTGAGAAGACACTCCCAGCAAACGTATTTTTGAGCTTTCTCGTCTAGCAGGTGTTTCAGGGAGTGAAAACAATTGTTGTTGTCGTGGTACGTAAACACTCCCCCACAACAAACAGTCCTCAGTCACTCGATTGTTGTCTATTTTTATCTCGTAAACTTTTCAACAATCATTTTTCCGTTCAATAGAAAAACAATGTCTCACGAACGGATATGGAAGTTGAATACATGGATTGAGTGATTGACTGATCGACTGACTTGATTGAGTGATTGATTGACTGACTGACTGACTGATTGACTGATTGATTGATTGACTGACTGATTGACTGACCAGTTCGCCATCGTCTGATGGGATGTCACTTCAGGTGGATGACCACACAGTGGCACAGCTGGCGCACACGTGACACGCATGCACGCCGCTGGAGACACACACACACCCGAGTACAGGCGCACGCACAGACACGCCCACTCTCGTGCGCGTGCGCGCGGACTATGGAGGCGGCGTAAACATCATAGGAGCAGGATGTCCTCCCGTAGCCCCTTCCTCCCCTCCCTAGTCTGTGTATTTAAGGCGCCTGCTGCAATGTCAAGAAACACTGTGAGGTCTGTGACCAGACCAGTCGGAGTGGCTCACCGTGACAAGCACATCACGACACACGTGTCACAAGCGATAGGGAAGGTAAGCGCTACTTGTATGAAGCTATTGCCTTGCTTCTTGGCAGTGATTGGGCTATGAGTGGTACTTGTGTACAGAATAAGTGTTTAGTGTTAGTTATGAGGGGTACTTGTGTACAGAATAAGTGTTTAGTGTTAGTTATGAGTGGTACTTGTGTACAGAGCTAAGTGTTTAGTGTTAGTTATGAGTGGTACTGGTGTACAGAGCTAAGTGTTTAGTGTTAGTTATGAGTGGTACTGGTGTACAGAGCTAAGTGTTTAGTGTTAGTTATGAGTGGTACTTGTGTACAGAGCTAAGTGTTTAGTGTTAGTTATGAGTGGTACTTGTGTACAGAATAAGTGTTTAGTGTTAGTTATGAGTGGTACTTGTGAGAGCTAAATGTTTAGTGTTAGTTATGAGTGGTACTTGTGTACAGAGCTAAGTGTTTAGTGTTAGTTATGAGTGGTACTTGTGTACAGAGCTAAGTGTTTAGTGTTAGTTATGAGTGGTACTTGTGTAGAGCTAAGTGTTTAGTGTTAGTTATTAGTGGTACTTGTGAGAGCTCTCTGTCTAGTGTTCGTTGTGACCTGTACCTGTACATAATAGACAAAGCTCATTACTAAACCCTTTGACACGTCTTCTGTGGAGACAGGTGTCAGACATGACACAGGCCAACTTTTTTTCTCGCTGCTTTACCTTCCCAACACTTTGTGCACACAGCTGTGTTTGATGTGTAATGTTTGAGTAAATACTGCGCTTGAGGCTCGTGGAGTAATGTTGTCTAATAGCGGTCCTGTGACATGTCTAATTAAGGCTGAATAGCGGCACTAGGACACGTCTAGTGTTGTCTAAGAGCGGTACTGTGACATGTGGCATGTGACGTGTCTAGTGTCGACTCAGGCGTGTGATGCTGGTCCACAATACTCTACAATAACTGAGAGAAGCCCGCGCTGATGCAGGAGTGAGGCCAGCGACATGATGGAGTGTTCTGTGGTGTGACGGGATCATACACACCTGGTAACGTGACCCCTGGGTCAAAGAGCTTAATATCAGCTTCATCTATAATTAGCTTGTGCATCCATATCATGTTGACGGTAGTGTCACCGTACGCGTGTGTGCGTCACGAGATAGAACGATTATTACATGTATACATGTACGTAAGGACATCGCTAGTGAAAGAAAAGAAAGGCAAGAGGGCGAGAGATAGGTACATGTGACCTGCTTAATGATAGGTTCTGGCGAGAGAGAGAGGGGCAGCACCTTGTGACGTGCTAACGATTGGTGGTGGCGAGAGAGAGAGATACATCTGTGACGTTGTAATGGCTGGTGGTGGCGAGAAAGATATGTACATGTGACGTGCTAACGATAGGTGCTAGAGAGAGAGGGAGCACCATGTGACGTGCTAACGATTGGTGGTGGCGAGAGAGAGAGATACATCTGTGACGTTGTAATGGCTGGTGGTGGCGAGAAAGATATGTACATGTGACGTGCTAACGATAGGTGCTAGAGAGAGAGGGAGCACCATGTGACGTGCTAACGATTGGTGGTGGCGAGAGAGAGGGAGATACATCTGTGACGTCGTAATGGCTGATGGTAGCGAGAGATGACAGATGACTTGTAGAGACAGTCTCCAAACTGCGAGGCCCGCATCCGATATCTCGCTGCAGATGTACGAGGGTTCCTTGCATCCATCGTTGCAGGGGGGGGGGGGAGAGCTCGTGCTCCACACATTTCCCAAACCATTTAGGAGTTGCGATGCACTTTACGAGTTACAGACATCTCGAGGCGGCAGACATTTGTCGAGTTATCGGACGACTTGCACAACTCGGAACACGTGTAGTGGGCTCGTTCTTTCAGGAACAACAATGGGTGTCGTTAAGGGGCCTGCTTGTCACGTGGTAACTTCGCCTAAAAACCAGGAATACTGCAGCACTGCTCTTTTTTTTTATTTTGACACGAGAAACCCTTCACGACCACAGAACTCGTTTATTAGAGTGGAGGTGGGGGGTATGTAACCTGCAGACGACATCGACCTAATGGCAGCCACCTCCAGTGAACTGCAAGACCTTAATCATCATCATCAACTGTGGGATGCTTTACGTCACCGGACGCCTTTCAAACGTCTCTAGTGTGATGGCGTCGGTGCGACGATTACGTCACGGAAGACGCT
The DNA here is from genome assembly GCF_003073045.1 of Pomacea canaliculata. Taxonomy (NCBI): domain Eukaryota; kingdom Metazoa; phylum Mollusca; class Gastropoda; order Architaenioglossa; family Ampullariidae; genus Pomacea; species Pomacea canaliculata. The sequence continues at coordinate 1,705,115 of NC_037593.1, read as the reverse complement.
TGCTTGACTTCCAGTCAACGGCTAATGTCAGACCTGCGAATGAGTGTGTGTGCGTGTGAGAGTGTGTATGTCTGTGTGTGTGTGTGTGTGCATGTGTGTGTGCGTGCGCGCGCGTGTGAAAGAGTGAGAGTGTGTGCCCATCATGGGCTTGTATCTCGCTGATAATAACGTTACTGTAAAGAGTAACCTCCCCAGAGATAGTAACCATCCACCTCCCTCCACTCCACCCCCTGCCATCAGCTCACATTTATCTTTCCCTTTCACTTCCGACTTTGGTTTTGTAGAGTTCGACTACGCCTCGTCATTATCCTCTATCATCGTCATTTTCATTGGCTTTTGGTTGACACAAACCTGGAGCCAGTCTCGCTGTCACGTGCTCATCATTTTTAGTGCTGGGAGTGGTTCTTTAACAACCTCAGCTTCAGTTTTTGACCCTATACAGCAACAGGTTAGTAAGAGTTTTAAGAAATGGTATTAAAGGCCTATATCACACCTTTATTTCGACCTGCCATAGCTCACGTTTCTTTCTCTTCAAATATACCCATTTGGGATTTAACATTACTCATGTGCTACTTTCATGCGAAAACATTATTGGTCATACGCTTGAATATTGCCACCGGAAGTAAATATTCTGCGCAGAACCCTGTTTTTTTCCGGGGAACTACTTCTTGCTGACTGTTGCGCGCTGCCGCCAAACCTTCCGCCCTCAGAACAAGTCCAGTCTAGTCGCTGCCTTGAGGTGTTTACCGCCTGTGTAGTCCCGTAATGAATTATACAGAGAACACAAATAACATCCGTTTAATTCATTAGCTGGTGTCATGGCGCCGACCAGGGTCAGGGCGTGTTGTCTCGCGCTGGGATTAAAAACATTCCGCCTGGAATGACAAGGAACATGGCACCCGGATGTGCACCACCCTGAAAGACCCACCCACCTTGAGGTTGCTGCTGACTGCGGAGTAAAAATGATATGAGAATGTCAGTCATCAAGTGCAAAAAAAGTCACTGCCTAGCCTCCTGTTAGGAAGACACTGGACTGGGGGATGTGAGGGTGTCCGTGTAACATCTCACAGGAGTGTAATACAATATAGCTGACAGAGGATTTTGAGATCCAGGTAATATTAGGCTAATATGATTGATGATATTCAGGTTTTCTATCGGTGGCCTCTCTTGAAGCCCGTTGGTACAAAGCCCCGGTGATGGACGGTCGGCTTGTCAATCTGTGGAGGTGCTTGCCGTGGGTGATGTCAGCAAATGGCTTTGAACAGCGCTGCTCTCGGGGATCCTGCGGCCTGTTGATGGGTCAGTGATGCGGAGAAGATGGCGGCTAAATGGCTTCAGATGATTTAGGAAACTATCATCTATGTCCGAAGGACATAAAAATAAACAACATTCAAAGGTCAGGGTAGAGATGGGGTTCAAGAGGTCATTCACTGCAGCCGATATACTTTAGAGCTAGTGTGCCATCATACAAACTGACATTAGCTTTGTTTGCTTTGAGTCTGAGAGTGCTACCGATGTTACAGATCGCCATGATTATCAGTCAGCTCTCCCCTTTCTCTCCCGCTCATTGCTTGGCGGTCGGATGCGCAACGGTTAGTGCATATCACCAATACGGTGAGGACTGGCTGTCCTGGGTTCAGATCTCGTATCGGGCACGCTTTTTTTTTTAGTAGTTGAGTCTGTGTTGGTGGTAATTCACAAAGTAAGGCTATAATGTCAGTCCTCACCTGACGAACACTCACGTACAACATTTGGCCTCGTGACTATACCGGAATACAGTGACGTCTGCACAGGTGAAGTGAGTGACGTATGCAAGCATAGTTCGCCAGCTGAACGTGCGTCTCGCGCATTGGATGGATGACACTGACGTCACAGCTTCTTGATGGCGCGGATGTCCACAAGGATGCTGTCCGCATGACGACGTCAGCACCAGGGTTGGTGGCGTCCACGTGTGAGACTGTGAGCCCGGGTGTCTGTCAAGGCCTTTATCTCTCCTCCACATCAGCTTCCCGCCGCTATCAAACCGTTAAATTCGATAGGAGCCACAGTCGTGGCCGTCAGAGATGGCTGCTGATGCTGCTGATGTGATGGCTGCTGATGGCTGAGAAAGGAAAGCACGTGGGTGGGTGAGGAGCGTTAGTTGTGTGCGCTCGAGGTTTAACACCGCTCACGAGGCTCTGTTCTTCGCTGATTGCCATGAACCACAACGGCTAGAGCTCATCGCACTCACCTGTCTTGACACAGGTAACCATAGCAATAGTCACGATCAGCCAATTACACCAGCTCCACAGGGAGTGGCTGCGACGAAGGGTTGATTCTACAATATAATCCATACAACAGGCAGCTACAAGTATTTATTATATAATCCGTGCAGCGGACAAACAATGTTTTACAATATAACCCATATCACAGACAGAACACGTTTATATTATAATATCAGCCACGTGACCGACAGAAATCAGAGAAAGGTCAGCGTTTGCTCTATAAAAGTGTCATGCTGTAATTCCGGTTTTTGTTTGTTTAATTCTCATTATTATATCTCGTATGACAAGTGTATTACAGTTCGGAGTATTTTTAAGCAGGTTTGCGGCAATCGGAGGTTTCCGACTTCTTGTGGGTAAGGTGGCAGCAGGAGCTGGCGGGGAGGATAATCAGCGGTCGCTCATCTGCCCGAGGATGTAATCGGGGGCGAGATGGCGCGCAGTAATTCCGGTTGTTGAAAGACTGATTTCCTAGCCCCGGGGTAAAAACTAGCGCCAGTGATTTCTTCCCACATGTCATTGCGTGATCAATACACATTTCCGTGCTGACATTTGCATGTACACATCAACACCTGCACACAAATATATGCAAACCAACGATGGCGCGCGCGTGCGTGCGTGCGTTCTGATCGAATGAGAGAGTGAGAGACGGAGTGAAAGGGGTGGGGGAGAAATGGAGGAGAAGGCCTGGCTTCAGACAGATCACATTTAGCAGCAAATGAAATTATCTCGTCCGCGTAATTTCTCGTCGCCAGGGGGCTGGGAGCTCGACCATTCTCTTTGACTACCATCTCTCTCTCTCTTTCACTTCCTCTTCCTCCTTCGTTCTCAATGGTGAAACAAATAATGAGAGTCACGGTGACTGTAAATGTTCTGGTCACGTGGACGCCAGTTTGGTGACAACACCAGCATCGCAACATAAGCTTGTAAGGTGAGATGAGGACCAGTTCTCCAGTCGACAGTCACGACACACCGATGATCTTTTCCTCGAAGTGTTCATCAAACTGTCTGTCGTCCATTCCTGCCAACCTCGTCAGTGAGCGACGACTGCTCTGCCGGCGACACAGAGCCGAGCCCTGTCCCAGTCCAGGGACACACAGGTGGTGTCAGACGACTGATGGGCCACGAACACCACCTTCACGCGATGTTTCTCTGGACTCCGGCGGCTCCGTCCACGCTGACATCGTGACCAGAAGTGTCTTGTACAGTTCTCGTTTCCATTCTTCACCTCTCACATCACCACAGACACATACAAGGGATGCCATTGGTCAACCACTCACTTAGCATCCTTCATCCAATCAACAAGTACGGGCATAGACAAGAGGGAGACACCATCCTCATTGACCCTCTGCCTCACCTACAGGTGGCGGCATGGACAGGTGACTAATTCTTCCCTTCCCTCCATCCGTGTCATCCTACTAAGTCCTGGCAGGCAGGTGTTGGAAAAGTTACCTTCTAGTAGATGTCATTAACACCTCTACTAGCCAGCGGTCTCGCTTGACTTGCTGTAGTCACTAGGGTTCTCTAACCCATGTAACACCTCAGCTCCACTTTCCTTGCATGAGCTGTCCCTGGCTTGCTGACAACCATCATACAGCCTCTTTGTGGGCGATGTTACATCCTTTGTAGTTACCACATGACAGTGTGTAAGTGTGTGTGTGTTGGTGAGACAGATAACACGCCTCTCTACCTACTCGTGGCTGTGACAGTGGCTGTGGCACTACACTGACCCAATGGTTAAACAGTAGTCATGGTGAAATCAGGTCTCAGAGAAAGACGGTTTTGCCACACAAGAAAACCTGACCTGAAAGTCCCAACATTATCCATCCACTTCTTCAAATTCTTTTTTTTTTCTTTTTCTATCTTCTTTCTTCATTTTCATCTTTTCTCTCTTCCTTTCTACCTCCTCTTCTTACATTTTTTCTTCTATTTTTATCTTTTCCTACTGCCGCTACTACCTCTGAGCGCTGTAAGTAGACGAGCACATCAAGGGAGGAGGTGGACAAGGTGTGACAGTCTACATTCACTTGCCTCTACACCGTTTGTGTCGTCACAGTCACGCGCCAGCTCGCAGTCTCACGAGGACAGGACAAACGAGAAATGGCGTCGACATCCCTGCCGCCTGACGTCATCAGACCCCACCCTGGCCATCATCCCCTCGGATTCGAACTTTGCTTCTCAACCCCCTTCCCGCTTCGACGAGTAACATAAGGATGAATAAAAGACAGAACATTGCACTGGAGGTCTCAGTCTCTCGTCCTCTCTCTCTCAGTGCCCACGCGTGGCAGCACGGGAGGGAGGGTGTCACGTGGTCTGTGGATTGCTTGCCGACTATCGATGTGCGCTCTCTAACAGTGAGTTCCTTTTGACTTTCTGTCTGATTTTTTCCGTTTTATTTACTCTAATTATTTTTTGTATTATTAAATAAAGGAATATTTTGTTCCTCTTCTCAACGTTCTCTCTGTTCCCTCTCATCAGTCACTCACCATGAACACTGCCAACAGTACATAGGTTAACACATTCCATAAAGTCTCCCATCCGTTGTGTCCGTTAATGAGACTAATTACAGGTGCACGACGTCGCTAATGGTGTAGACTGTCGTCACGTGACTGTAATGGAGGTCGGTAATCAGTCAGTCAACCACACGGGTGGCCGTAAGAAACTAAACCTCAGGTAAAAGTGGGATAAGCTATTCCAAGGACGTCTTCCGTCACTCGAGATGTCACGCTCGAGATTCAAGGAGATGAGGTCGTTAGAAGGGCACAGCAACACAAACACATCACGTGGTCTGTAAACATTATTCCTTCATTACTTCTTTCTCTGAAGAGCTTGACGCTAATGTTAACGGCCACCTATACTAGCGCTACTGTTAGCAGTCTACGGTGAGCCACTCACACTGGTGTCAGCAGTCTATGGTGAGCCACTCACACTGGTGTCAACAGTCTACGGTGAGCCACTCACACTGGTGTCAGCAGTCTACGGTGAGCCACTCACACTGGTGTCAGCAGTCTACGGTGAGCCACTCACACTGGTGTCAGCAGTCTACGGTGAGCCGCTCACACTGGTGTCAGCAGTCTACGGTGAGCCACTCACACTGGTGTCAGCAGTCAACGGTGAGCCGCTCACACTGGTGTCAGCAACCTTCTGTGACATACAAGTCTGAGTTGCTGACAGTGTTGTGAACAGTTTGCTAACCCTGATTAAAGCGGTTGTGTTGCTACCACCAGAGGTCGCCTTAGTCACGTGCAAACTGCGCACCTGTACAGGGCCGCCAAATCCCAGGGGCTGCCACACCAAAATATATTGAATATCAAAAAAAAAAAAAAAAAGAGAAAATAACGAGACATCTGACAGCCATGTGGTCGTAAAAAATCGTATTTGTTGTTAATTAGTTTGTGTAATTACTAATGTTGCAAGAGTGGGAGGCGTGAGCTGTATGTAGTATAAGGTCTGGCGCGATGATAACATCAGGGGCCGCCACACCAATATCTACTTGAATATAAAATAGAAAGAGAAAATAACGAGACATCTGACGCCAACGTGTCCTGAACACATTGTGTTTGTTGTTAATTAGTTTGTGTAATTACTAATGTTGCCAGAGTGGGAGGAGTGAGCTGTATGTAGTAGTATAAGCTATGGCGCGATGATAACATCAGGGGCCGCCACTGTGACATCGGAGGGCGACGGGCCACCGTTGTGCCCAGGGCCGGCCCCTGGTGCCAGCCCCTCACACAGTCCTTTGTAGCAGTCGCTGTCTACCTCTACTTTCTGCACGACAGATGTCCATCATCAACGCTGCAACTAGAGTACACGTCCTACCTGTGAACAGTAGTTGTCATGTCCTCCTACAGTTCGTACTTCTCCAGGTAACAAGACCTGGAAGGTGCGGGGTGGGGTGCTTAGTGAGAAGGGAGGAGGTGGCTGTCAGATGTTTTGCTTCAAGTTATCTGACGCATGTTGTTTACTGAGCGCATGCGCATTAACTTCACAGCGAGGGACGTCCGGGAAGGATGATAGAAAGATATTCCTGACGACAGCTGGCGAGGATAAGTCAAGGAACAGAGATCTTGATAACATCTGGTAACGTGGTCAGGAGAATATATTGATATAAGACAAACGAAGGCGGTCCGTTAGCAGCAGTGGCGAAACAACGAAGGTATTTCATCATTATTCAGCGCATGCGCAGTCCATACTTGCCGGGGTCAAAGAGGAAGTAGGGGGCTGAGTCTGCTCGCCATCCACTGCCTTTACCCAGACAAACGAATGTAAAACAATGATCAGTTGCGTCATAGACGGTTGAATCAATATCTTGTACAAAAATGACAGGAGAAAGTATTATTTGTTTACCCGATAATCAAAAACTGAAAATCTCGACAGACGGAAAGTATGGCTGCCAGCGATACGAGGAGAGAACTGACAGCAAACAGCAGTGTGGTCGACATGTCGTGTCAGGGGTTGAGATGAATGTTTAATGTACTACATCCCTGTATTGTGTCGTGGGTATGAGTGACAAACACAAGCATCACGTGGCCAGCAAACCAACTGCTGACAGTCGGAGCTCCAGCATCTTTGCCAGGCTGACAGACAGCGCGTGGTGCAGCAGCAGCCACTGATTCCATACAGCAGCTGGAGGAGAAGTTTATGTGTGGACATACGCTAGTAAATGGTCTACAAGCTGTCACAAAGTAACAGCAGTAGGCCGAGGCAGCCATGTAAGTGTTGACATACATTTGTAAATGCTGTCACACAGGAAATATTTTTATGAAAGGAACAAATCCTTTCAGCAAAGGAGAAAGGTGTCACGTGACCTTTTGCTAACTGCCTTTAACGTTTGCCGCGATCAGCTTGCCAAATCATATATATATATAAACTATTAAAATGCTTTTAATAAAAAAAAATTATGATAAGAAAACTCTCTCTGTCTCACACACACACACACAACACGTAAATAAGGAAAGAATTTTCCTCAAGATAATGTCCAAATATCATTTAAGTACGAAATACGTGAAATAAATTGTGCAAATTTAAATGTCAGCTAAGTATTGTTTGTAAGTCTGTATTGTTAAATTTGGCTTATTATTGTGCTAATGTGCTGTTCATGCTCGAGTTACTGTACATATACAGTTTAAATGAGTGAAAACAGTTCACTCTGTCAAGCCGCACCATCCCTCCTGTCCAGCTGCCCTTCTGAAAGAAAGATGTTGGCGACAACCGTTCTCTCCTCCAACAAACAAAGGTGGAAGAGCCAGACACAGACAGACCGTGCCAGACTCTTTCACGCATTAAGCACGTTTCCACGCTTCACTTCCATTGCTCTGCTGTTTTTGTGTTTATTATTAGGATATTATTATTTAATATCATTACTTCGACAAGAGCAGGCAACCGTGAGAGCGACTTTTCATAATAAGTTCTCTTTAATTCAGTTCGTTCTTTATCCACAACACGTGGAGTCAGAGCGGCACCGACACTTTCCTTTGATCTGTCGGCGACAGGCTGTCCTTCTTTGAAGTCCACCTCAGCTCTTAGATCCTCACCGCCTCAGTGCGGCGGCGCCACCGGCCGAGCTTTGTGACGTCAGGCTATGGCTTAAGAACGTCAGCGGTGATGAAGGGAAGTCACTCTGCGCTCTGACAGCAGTTACCTGCTGTGTGGCAGTAATTATAATAGAGTGGCCAGGATTTAGGACCACGAGCTTGTTACAGCCATGATGAAACTTCGGCGGCTCACTGGGCAAAGACAGCAATGGCCGCAATCCAATCATTCCAATGATGTTCCTTTTTCCTTCTTCCTCCCATACTTCCCTTCCCGACATTCCTCGCTCCCAGGTGACACTCGTACAGAGCGTGTGTATATTTACCTGTGTGTTCTTTAATGAGAGGCAGCGAGTGGAATACTATTACAGCCATGTCTTCATGGAAGGATTCATGGATCATAGAGAATCGTTCCTCAATTAAAAGCTGATCATCCACGAAATTGTTTCTCATTTGTGGCTGACCTCGGCTCCAACTGCCCCTGCCCTCCCTCCCACACTCACACACTCACACACCTTCAACATCACTCATGCTGGAGCAGTGACTCTTGAAGTGACGTTGAAGAAAAAAAAAAGTTCCAGCCGCCATTAGCACTTCATTAATGTCATGTTCCCGTCTGTAAATTATTCCCCACCACGGAATGTTGTTAACCTTGCTTGTACTGACAATGTTGACTGAGTTATCTCCGCTGCCTGTCACCTTTTTGCACTCCCGTGAAGGACACCGCGTGCTCATGTAACATACTTTCTTTGTCGCTGTCATCGGCGACGATCGATCATCAGATGATCCTCTTCGTCACTGGGTTTGGGGAGGAAGGGAATGTGGTGTCCAAGGGTGACACAGAAAGACTGTTTGTATCTTGGGGCTTCTTCTTCTTCTCTGCAATCTTCTGTTACCATCCTCTTCTCCTCTTTCATCTGTGGGATGAAATTTCTTCTGGAAGGAGGAGTTTCTGGTGTGTGTTCCTCCCTGTGGCCATTTCACCGTTATTTCAGTTCCAGTGTGTGGATCAGGAAAGTAGGATGTATCAAGTTTCTCATTTTGTCTCTCTCTCTACAGCAGCGGAGTTATGTCGGAAAGTCTAGCTTGTATTTTCTTGTCTACACACAGTTTGGATAGTTTTTTTCTTTTCTGCATCACGGTCATGAACTTCTTGTTTAATTGTGAAGTCGACTGCGGAATGTTTGTAAGAATCTGTTACTGTCGTGATGAGAGGCGCTCAGCCACTGCGACACCAACCTCCTCAGTCTCCGCTTTCTGTGATATGTTTTCTTTGTTTCAGTGCTTTTTCTTTTGTTTACAAAATTGTTGTTTCTTTCCTCCTCATCAAAGTTCATCGTCTACCAGCCCACAGTCGGGTAGTGGCCGAGACTTGCCGTGCTCACAGTGAGTAGACGGGTCGCCTGGCCATCACCTGCTTGATCACATTAGCCCAGACCTTCTCAGACGATGTCGGCTCTTGTTTCTGTCATAATGTGCAGGCTGTTGACTGGCCAGCAGCTCGTGTTGCCCAGACACAAGGTCGCCATTTGTAGCGACAGGCCATGGATCGCTCGCGGGGTAACGGGTCTGTTCGACCGGCCACCCGGCCGGCTGTCCGGCACGCGCCTGATGAAGGGAGACGTTAACGTGTCCTTCACTCACTCTGGGAATACAGCGTGCACTCGTTACATCGACTCGCAGCAATTATCGCAAACATAAAAACGAGAAAATAAAATATTTGAAGCCTCATAACATAAGCGAAGCCTGTGAGCTGTTTGTGGTCTGATATGATGTCGGCTTCTAGAGTTCGACCTCTGGACCTCTTGTTATAGCAGTGCTTTGATAGTTTGTTTGTGTGTATGTGTGTGTGTGTGTTCTCGTGGCAGAAATCAAGAACAAACTATTCATTCACACTCCAATCGATGTCATCGAAGTGCTTGTTTTATTGAAAGACCTCGCGCAGGTTTACAGACACCCGCTATTGCTGGGCTAATCACAGGACGGCACGGATAGAGTTGCAGTCAGGGTTCGAACTGGGGTCAAGAGGTTAAACAGGTTAACAACCAGTCTGTCCCACTGTGACGTCAGTGAAACTTGTGGGGATCCAAAAGGATCGTGGATCTTGTTCCGTGGTGAGGAGACAGCGTGAAACTGTCAGTCTGTCCCCGGCTAACCAGGTGTGATACCCATACCTAGCTGGTGTTGCTATAAGTCTCATCATTTGAATCCTACAAACCCTCGCTTGCCGTTGGCCTCTCTTCATAAACAACAATAAAAAGTCCGACGTCCAGCGACACGTGATGTCTGACTTGATGACCTCACGTGTCTGGTGTGGTCAGTGATGTGAAGCTAGTGGACCAGACGAGAAAGGTGTCAGTCTGCTCATGTTGCAGTCAGACCATGGCACTGTATTTAACACCCTCACACCGCACACTGAGCACACTTTATGACCGGAAGTGAAAGAGTATCATTGCGCAGATGGTTTGGAAATAATCAGAGAGCAGGAGTCGCCATTCTTTGCCACAATCAGACGAGATGTGAAACTCCCAGAATGGCATAAACAAGACGGAGAGAAGGCCACTAAAGGTCAACCAATGATTGTAGATGTTGGAAGATGTTTGGAGCAGCCACGGAGGACGATAAAGGCGATGAGTGATGTTCAGCGCCGTCTCGTCCGCCCTGTTGAATGTCAGACAGTCGCAAACACTCATGCATCTTCATTCTTGCGTCGGAGCTTCGTGAAATCCTGGTGAAGATGAAAGCATCGTAGTGTGACGATGGACGAGTTCTGTCTGGTCTGAAGCCGCAAACACATCTTTGGGGCTAGCCTAGCTAGACACTAGCTGCTAACTTGTCTTTGGGGCTAGCCTAGCTAGACACTAGCTGCTAACTAGTCTTTGGGGCTAGCCTAGCTAGACACTAGCTGCTAACTTGTCTTTGGAGCTAGCCTAGCTAGACACTAGCTGCTAACTTGTCTTTGGGGCTAGCCTAGCTAGACACTAGCTGCTAACTTGTCTTTGGGGCTAGCCTAGCTAGACACTAGCTGCTAACTTGTCTTTGGGGCTAGCCTAGCTAGACACTAGCCGCTAACTTGTCTTTGGGGCTAGCCTAGCTAGACACTAGCTGCTAACTTGTCTTTGGGCTAGCCTAGCTAGACACTAGCCGCTAACTTGTCATTGGGGCTAGCCTAGCTACACAATAGCTGCTAACTTGTCTTTGGGGCTAGCCTAGCTAGACACTAGCTGCTAACTTGTCTTTGGGGCTAGCCTAGCTAGACACTAGCCGTTAACTTGTCTTTGGGGCTAGCCTAGCTAGACACTAGCTGCTAACTAGTCTTTGGGGCTAGCCTAGCTAGACATTAGCTGCTAACTTGTCTTTGGGGCTAGCCTAGCTACACACTAGCTGCTAACTTGTCTTTGGGGCTAGCCTAGCTAGACACTAGCTGCTAACTAGTCTTTGGGGCTAGCCTAGCTACACACTAGCTGCTAACTTGTCTTTGGGGCTAGCCTAGCTAGACACTAGCCGCTAACTTGTCTTTGGGGCTAGCCTAGCTAGACACTAGCTCCTAACTTGTCTTTGGGGCTAGCCTAGCTAGACACTAGCTGGCTAGACTAGGCTGCTAACTTGTCTTTGGGGCTAGCCTAGCTAGACATTAGCTGCTAACTTGTCTTTGGGGCTAGCCTAGCTACTAGCTGCTAACTTGTCTTTGGGGCTAGCCTAGCTAGACACTAGCTGCTAACTTGTCTTTGGGGCAAGCCTAGCTAGACTCTAGCTAACACATCTTTGGTGCAGGAGGGAGAGCTGGCCTACCTCGTGTGCGGCCTCAGGGTGGATCATTCATTTCACTCCCGACAGGCAGAGCAGGAAAGACCTCGCACACCCTTGTGACGTCACAGGGGGAAGCGGTGGTTGTAAACGAATTGACATGCGCGGCGCAATGGCTGATGGGTCGGCCACTACACTAAGTGCACTGTAGTGCACTCGCCACGTCCTACACACGTCACTCCAATAGTTCAGCGCGCGCGCAGGCCGTGGATGTGTGTACCTGTGTACTTGTGTACTTGTGTACCTGTGTATGCACGCGCTGACCGAATATAAAGAGCAGACAATTGTGAATGTTAAGTGTGGGGTAGGGGGCAGCAGCTGATGCTCCATTCAACCAAAGCGCCTCACTGAAGCTGGGCGCGGAGCTTCAGATTTAGTCATCGAGACTTTACAAGGGTAACCTATACAAAATAAATAAATAAATGAAAAATAAAAAAATAAGCAAAAATAAAACAAACTTGAAATGTTCCTACCACCTGCTTCATTAACGGCACGTACCTCCGCACCTCCCTCCCTTCTGTTCAGTCTGCTCAGCCCCACTTTCCTCTCTTCGTACCTGGTGCCTGAGTTCAAGCACAGTTTTTTAAAACATTTCTGCAATATCCTTTCCACAACACATAAATCAAGCTAAAAAGAAACTTGAAAACCCTCGGAATGCTCGGTAGCGGCTAGAATAGAATTAATGTCTCCTCACATCTTCATTATTAATAAATCCCTCAGGAGAAAACTCATTACTCACCGAGTTCGTGTTTTCCTTAGGATGTACTAGTACCAGAGGTTCAGTTGGGGTGGGGGGACCAGTCTCCACCCTGAGACCATCAGGTACAACGTACATCGTACGATGACAGACCTCCGGGGCAGGGGACGGTCAGTAAGGGGCGCAAATAGATGAAGTTTTATAATTTTCTCTCTGTAGCTATACGATTCATTGTATCGTTATAGAAAGCACTTTACAGCTGTATAAGTTATCACAATTATCGAATGTATTTTATTGCTATACAATATATAATTAAAGATATCATCGTAACGAGAGGACGGATAAAGTTTCCATCTTGATCCCCCGTAGTTACGACCCGCTGCCAATTATGAGTCAGGTTTCAAGTAGGAAGATGGAAGTAAACAGCTTTACAAATAATTGTAATGAGTGGCATGTTAGTGTTTTCAGGGTGTTTACAAATCCTCAGCAACACGATCGTCAGTGTTCTCGCGACCTACCTGTGTGTGTGTGTGCACGCTAGAGACAACTTTGCGGGACAGGTCTCGTCCTTTCACCTTTCACCATGTTGGTGTTTGCGCGCACATCACGCACTTCCTGCTTCATTATTCAGCCATCACCATTTACTGTTCATCCCTCAGGGGTTTTGTCTTGTGAGGCTTAGACTTTGACTCTTTTCTGTCCTTGACATTATTTTGCTGTCGACGAAGACTGTGATGGAGGAGCGAGGTGTGATGTGTGCAGGTGAGAAGGGACTTGCTCTCAGCAGGTGTATACTGACGGACCCTGGCTTGACAGACTGAGCAAAGTGGTTTCCAGACTAGAAACCTCTGGTGTCAATGACGATTACAAGGCTAGTTCATCTGTCACCTCTAGGAGTGTTTGTCAGCTCGCTAGTGTCACGTGGGCTGGCGTGGCATTGAGTGAACATAAAGTCTGACAATAACAGCTGGCAACATGAGTGCAAGCAGGCTTTGGCACCCTGAAAATAGTTCCTGCCATTGGAGGGGGGAGCAGGCAATGGAAAATACACATGACGCCATCTTCATAACCTTGAACTCACAATTACTGGAAAATTAGAACAAAAAAGCGAAAAAAATATTTTAAAATATCTTGTTGAGAAGAAAAAGAAGAAAAAAAGAATAATAATTTTAATTCAGTTCCGTGAAGCATTAATGTAAAGTCTGCGGAAGAAAGACTGCAAGAAAAGTCCCCGCTCATACCCAGTGTTATTTGTCACCAGCGCATTCATCACAACAAGTCCCCGCGGGCTTCGTGTAAAAATGTCGCTCACACTTCAATCGGGAGGTGAATCGAATACAACATCAACGTAGCTGTCGTTGCTGTGTCATTCCATTGAACTCACAGTGAAACCAGGGCTGTCTCTACCGGGAGCGAATGGACCACAAGAGCTTTACACCATCACAATGGAGATACGATGTTCGACTGAGAACCAGTGAAACACACGAGGTTTGTTGTGTGAAAGTGTTTGTGGTGGATTAATTCTACATTTTCCTGCAATTGTCCAACGCTTTCTGCTGGACGGTCCATTTTGTCACAACTTGTTTTGCCCGCTGCTGTAGGCTGTGGATGCACTGAGTCAACAACTTCATCCTCTGGTCTCTTGTCTACACCCCGCCTGCTGCTGCACCCATTCTGTCCTGCCACTGTGTTGAGGCCAACTCCACAGATGTGGACGACAAACAAAGGACATTGATACATTTGGCTGCTCCCACCACACCATCACTAAATGAATAAACAAACAAATAAATAAATTTACATTATTATTGTGGAGGATGAGCACAAGTCCACTCAGAGCCCCGGCACTCGCAGTCCAGGTACCCCACCGTCCTGCAGCCCCACCCAGGCACCGGGTACATGTCTGCGGTGTTCGCGGCGCGTGCAGCTGGTCTGCCGCGTGAGGTGACGAAGCACGGTACGTCACAGGCCGACACGAGCTCGCTGCACGTCACCTCAGAGGGTGTGTGACGGCCTCGGTGGCTGCAAGCCTCAAGGTAAGGTGTTCTTGCGATTATTTGTTGTAGAACCTCTGTGTCCATGTCCATGCCATGACTAACACTACAAAAACAAGCGCTGCCATCGTCGAAAGGTTATCGCCATGTAACGTGGTCTGATGTGATGTTTATCTTTCTCGTTTATCTTGGTTGAGTTCACAAAACACGACCTTTAACACTGACTGCTGTTACAGGTTTTAGGTCTTTCATGTAATTTGAAATTGTTTTCCTTGGTAATGTACAGCGTTTGAGAGAGAACTGCAAGCTTCGTGTCTACCTTTAAACTCTGAATCGTTTAATTTATGGACTGTGTTTACTTGTTGCTTGAGTTTGTTGTTCAGTGGGGTTTGGTACCTTCTGATTGGCTCTTTGGCGATACACAATTTCCGGTTCCCAGATCCTGCGAGAAGGCGTGTTTAGAGAGGTACAGGTCTCTAGAGTCGTCCACACTGTTGAAAATGAACTCATCAAATGGCAAGAATCCTGTGACAGTGAACTGGGAGGACCCACACGGTGGAGTCAAGAGTTAGGTCATGTCGAGGGTTTCATGCGCCACTTCACTGCAATTGAAATGTTGAAGTCACACAAACATATCCACGTGACTTCCGGTTCATTTTGTCTCCCCGTCGTTCACTGCCAGTTCACTTGTTGTGATTGTCACACACTGAAAGCACTGGTGGGTCGTAAGAGCAGATGGAGTGTCACTTTGGTCCATTAAAGCGATCTTGTTAAGAGAGTTTTTTGATAGCTTTTCATTAGTCCTGTATGTAATTATTCTGTAAACAAACAAACTGAATATGTGAACTATGACCGATTGAGTTCGTCTGCAAGCTTTAGCCTCATCGAAACTCTATAGGGCGTATTACATAAATACTTTGCTCTTTTGGTATATACTCTGACCTTTGTGCTAATTTGTTTTGTATTGACAGCATTGTCCTCGTGTACTTAATCTTTAGTTAGGTTTCTTTTTATATTTCATGTAATTTACAACACATTTTTCTCACAAAACACTTACTTGCACAAGGATCATATCCATCGGATAGCGACCTGTAATGACTCATTGATTAGAAAAATTTATCAGAGAAACACTTTACAGAAGAATTAATCGTTTTCTGGGAATGTTTATTTTATACTTTCTTCTCTCGCCAATTCCCCGAGTCTATTAAGTAAACTGCTGAGCGTTATGTCAGGAAAATATTAAACTCCGGAAGTGACCTCTCATACATCAATGCTTGAGGTCACACGTCAGCTGCGGTCGCAACCAGGAAGGTTGGAACTCTGGGATGAAAAAAGTCGAGATTTTTCTGCCAGTAACGGGCTTTGCTGAACACACTTCAACACCACCTTCTCCACTGGCGATAAAAAGGCAGAAGTTGTGGGTGATTGACAGAAAGGGCTTTAATAAGTCGGGGATAAGAAGGCGAAGCACGAACACGAGAGGCCTCGAGAACTCGCGCGAGAATTTACGAGAGAGCCGCGAGATACAAGAATGACAAGCACTTGCTTTGTGCGGAGAATCACAGATTCACAAAACAGAAAGTTTACGACGAAGGGGTAAGAACAGTCAGACAACAGGAACTTTGTTCCTCGCTAGATTTCTCAGAAGACTTCAGACTGACAGGTGGGGTCAGTGGGGTCAAGAACACAGACGGTTCATGTACTTAACGGCCTTTGATAAAAAGTACTTTAAAAGCTGAGGTTTTCAGAGTGAACCCCTTTTAAAGTTTATTTATTGTTTTGGAGGTGAGACAAGAGAAATTAATTCCATCTCATCAAAGAAGTGTTTTTGCCTTTCCCTTCTCTCCGACAAAACACCAAACCTTGTTCTGTCCCTCACGTGACCAGAAATTCTGTGAGATGTGACCCTCCCTGTGGAACCCACGATGTCTCATGTTTCTGTGGGTGGGCGACGATGGAATCACAAAATCTGCAATTTGCAGGACCACAAGGTCGCAGGGCGCCGACAGGACGGAGAGGATGGGAAGAATTTAAAACCGACTTTTTGAAAATGTGGACAAGCGTGGATAACAGGCCCTCACTGCAGCCATTACTGGGCGTCAAGCACTGAGTAATGATGTTTGCCTGTTGTGGCCCTTTGTTCTAAGTGGCTGCCGGCAGATTCTAGAAGATTCCCTTACATTGGGAAGTCCGGGAGGAATAGCTGTCGCAATGAGTTATTTCTTTCACTCATCATTTAGTTCACAGAATAGAACTCGCCAGCCGGAGGTGAATCCTCCGTGCGCAAAACATGGCAGGCAGCACTTGATTGGCGATTTTTTTTATATTTTTGCACCCCAAGGGATAAAGTGGATGTCTGGGTGTGTGTGTGTGCAAGGACGGTCACGTGACTAATTAGTCTCTCCACCGAGTGAGTGGTTGATGTGACCGAGTCAGCGTTAAGTGGCTGAATGCGTGAAAACCTTGATTTCGTTGTCATTTAGTGTTTGCACGGCCATGCATCATTCTATATATATACAGTGATACCTCGGTTCTCGAACATAATTCGTTCCAGGAGGACGGTCGAGAACCAAATTGTTCGAGAACCGAAGCAATGAAACTCATAGGAAATAATGGAAACTGGATTAATTCGTTCCAAGCCCCAGAAAATGCCTATTTACTGGCCTAGTTTGTATATAATATGTAGAAAAACATGAGTCTCAACAAGAAATAAGAAATAAAAGTGTATTTATTAAAACAAAAACAAAAAAAAAATGTACTGTACTGTACAGTAAATTGTGTTTCATTTACTGTACCTGTACCAAACTTTATGGCAGGAGGGAATGAATGTGGAGGGAGGAGGGAAGGGTTATTGTCACTGATGACGCAAGCAAGGCGCGCTGGGCCGAATGAACGCCATTCGGCTCAACTCGGCTCATCTCGGACGTTCGGATGTTCGAGTTCCAAATATTTGTTCGAATTCCAAGACAAAATTTTCTCGAATTTCCTGGTCGAATACCGATTTGGTCGAAAGTCAAGGCGTTCGAGAACCGAGGTATCACTGTATATACACGATGTGAGACTTACATGTCGCACACACTTGCTCATCTCGTCGTCTTCACGTTTGTATCCAAAGGACATCGTGCAGCCTGCTCCAGAAGGGAGGCCACTGCGCTGCCTACAGTTGCTAGGAGCGGTAATCGAGTTCAGCGGATTCTATGACCAGTCATCTGCCATCACAAATATAGACACAGACAGCCTCCCACTTTCCTCCCGTCTCTAGTGATCACATTTCAGCTCACTGTAATCTTACTTTCTTCTCTAAGTATTCACAGTGACTTACTTTTCAATCGAGTCGTGGAGAGAAGGGATCGCCTTGTGCTTCCGGTGGTGAGCTTTTGAATCCTCGGCTCAAACAAACAAAGAAACAAACAAAAAAAAAAGAAACAAACAAACAACAAACAAACAAACAAAAACTACCAAAGACGCTCCGCTCGGTTTGAGTCACGGATAAAAGACTGCCTACTAAAGTGAATCCCAGTCCAATTAACTGAGTATAGATGTCAGTGCCAGTATCATGCACCGACTACAAAAGTCAACCACAGAGCAACTCACCGACTACAAAAGTAAATGGCGATACAAGTAACGGACCACAGCCGTCAAAGTGAGTGCAGGTGACTGACCGCAGCCGTTGGCCCAGGGTGTGAGGTGTCTGTGTAGTCATTCTCTCCCAACACCAGCGAGGGTAGCACGTGCAGGGACCAATAACACCATGACAGATAACGGGGTCAACACCCACTTGACCTGCCCCGACCTCAATATAGTTTACTGGCCACGAGCCTCACATACAAATACACTATACATATTGTTCATACATATTGTTCATACATATTGCTCATACATATTGCTCATGTGTGCTGTTCCTCTACCATCGGATGAGCTGCAAGACGTGGATCTTATCTCCGTGTTGATGCCAGCAACACTCACTGCGCGGCATGTTTTCTTTTCCTAATTTATTTCAATATTATTGTGAACACAGCCATCTTTTATTTAAATGAAGTCAGTGCGTTGCTGAGTTACGTGTACTCAAGGTGGAAACAATGTATTATTGATCGACATGCTTTTTTGTGTGAGCACTGTTGGGGTTTGAAGCCAAGGCTCTCCACCTCGTTAGCCGCGACACCCTAGCAGTGTCTTGATATTGTGAACACCCGGCTACAGGCGCTTCTTGCCTCTGTCTCTCGGACGATACCAGCCCCACACCTCCCACCCCATCATACCCCACCCACTCCACCCCTTCACACCTCACCCAGCCTCGATCCCTCCATCACTCTGTCACTCAGCCAGCTGCTCAGCGCGATGCAGTCAAGGTGCGAGTCCATACAACTGCCAGCCTGTGTTCAAACCCACACCATGATGTCGAGGGCCTGACACAGTCTTCCTGTACACGACCCTGCATCCCCGGTCTGACACATGTTCACAGGTCTGACATCTGTTTTCACCACGTGGGTGTCATGGCGGCCTCGCTCCACTGAACAGTTGACGGTTGAGCTGCTCGCAGATCAGGACAGCGAGATAGTTGTGGTGGAAGTCATGAAGCAATCGTTATTTCACATCTACAATCTTAAATATTGAACCTGTTAAATTTTCTCCATCTCTCCATCTCCCTCAAGCTGCTCGCGTCCTGTCAAACTCTTTTTTTTTTCTTTGTTTCATCGGTTTGTTTCGCAAAGTGAGACTGGCTTGCGATGACAAAAAATTTGCGATAATATTATTAATGCAAATATAATTTCTTCTATGATTACTTCCATTGCAAAGTGTTCTCACAATATTTGTTTACTTATTTCAGTATTTAATATAAGATTTTGCAGACTTAAGTCTTAGCTCAGGATATGCATCAAGCGACTTCGACTTGCTGAGCCCCGTGTCTGCCCCTGACAGTCCACTACCTTCCCCGAGTGTCTTCCGATACACTTCAGTCTATTTCTTGCCATCACAGTTGGCGTCGCTTCCCCGTTCTTACCATCCCAATCTCCCCGCCATCACAGTTGGCACAGCTTCCCCGTTCTTACCATCCCAGTCTCCCCGCCGATGCCGGACGGCACCCTCACGACCATTAACCGTCGGTTCCGTTCTCCCTCCCACCACAACCTCCTATTCGTATTTCTGGTACTTAGTCCGCCGTCCAAATTGTGCCCACGGGGGGGACGGGAGGAACCAGCACGGAGCAAAGAGGGTTAGCCAGAAAGTCCACTCAGGCGAGAAAGGGAAGCCACGAGGTCTCGCCTTCTGCCGTCTCCTTCACCAGCAGTCTTCACGGGAGGATGCGCTGGTGGTTCATGGTTCACTGCACCCAGTTGTCAAAACCCTCGAATGCAGGTTTTTGGTTGTTTTCTTTTCCAAGGATGAGGAGAGGTCTGTAAGCAGTATTTCGTTTCTAGAGTAGATGTAAGAAGTCGTTGGTTTTGCGCTATTGTGTATTTTAGAATTCTGTTCCTGTCAGCAGGTTTCTCGTCTGTAGAGATACAGTGGACACCTTCTATATGGTCCATGTCACCGTGTTTCTTTGAACCATCCACCAGTGCAGAACAAACTAACAAAGAACCGCCCCACTTCAAAAGGAGTGGTACACGTGAAAGTAAAAACAGAAATGTACTGCAAACACCCACAACTCACAGGGAAGCTCCGCCTGCTTCCTGATTAAGAGAAATGTCTTCCTCCAGCAGCACTGACTACTGTTGCTACACAAATACGATTGTCTGGATGAAGAACAAGGGTAATCAGTGAAACATCCCTGGGGCTTGTATAAAGACCCACGGCACATAAAGACAGAAAACGTCGGGTCACGTGGAGTTCTGCACGAGACCTTGTCATGGCTGCCGACACTTCAAAGAACTCACTGAGGCCTCTTCCGTGTCTGACTGCGCGGGAAAATCGCTATACAAGCCTAGAAAGCTAATGAGGTTCAATTATTTTATATCAATTTATATACTTGAGGCTGAGACAAGCCTGCTGTCACAAACCAGTCGTGTCTCACCCACAACCAACTATGCGTACGGGTCACTAGGTTCATCGAGAGAGAGAGAGGGTGGAGAGTCGGTGCATTGTAATTTTACCTGTCCTCACCTTGATCTTGGTTCTCGGAGAGTAAATGACTGATGCTGTTAAGGTCGTGTTGTGGGCCACGTAATCATGTACATGTTCACTATCACCCAGGTGAGGACAGTTAGTGCCAATGGTACCATCGTCTCTCAGAAGAGTCACGTGGTCAGTCAGGCCGACATAGAGCAAGGTAAGGCGCCTCTTGCCGTGCTCACACATACTGGCTGTACTGTCCCGGGTGTCTGGGCCGTCGTCAGCAGCAAGTGTGCAGGAGGGAGGCTTGTTCTTTGAGAACTCTAGTCACTATTTACTGGCACTTGTCCATTCAAGGAAAAACTGAGTTGTTTGCCGTTCCTCGCAGACAACAAACGAAGAGAAGCAATGAAACACGCGAGTCTTGATGATCTGCATCGTCACCGCTGTCGTTATTGTCGTCAGCAGGCGATGTGAGACAGTTGCTGGCGAGTGTCATCGTTACCACCGTTACCTTTGTCGTCTGTCGGTGGACGTGAGGCAACCATCGAATTATTGTCGCCATCGCCGCTGTTGTTGATTGCTGTGTTGTCAATTGGTTTGCGCATGCAGGTGAAAACAAACACCCGAATGACAGGGTGTCAACGTGTGGAGCCTATGAAGGGTGGAAGGCGAGCCATCATCGTCAGGTGTCACACATTCACCTCCATGTTTTGTCACAACTGCATCGAAAATATCTCCTCTAATACGAGGGAAAGCAGGGTATGGTGATAGTCCAAAGTCCTCGGCCAGGGAATGGGGATGGTCTCGTCATGCAGAGTGCGAGTACCCACTGCATCAAGGTGAAGATGACTTTCTCTTGACAGTGAGCAACACCAGGGCTCACCACACACATCACTCCCGCCATTTCTGATACAATCATCTCCCAGTCTGCCCTCATCAACTCTGCCGAGAAACTATCCGTTCCTGTGAACAGAATTTTTTTTAAAAACTGGTATTGCTGGTTATGTCGCCAAGACACTACAAAGAAATGTTTGTCTGTAAATTTACATGTACATAATTAATATTTTCGCAACGGCATTGTGTGTAAAGATGTCTTAGATAAACAACAATCATGATATCTTGGTATGCACAACTTCTCACTCATGACTACTGGTTGCCAAGCCATCTCTACTGTATACTTGAAACGCCTTTCGCTTTTTTCTAACCTTGAGTTGCTATTTCAAATATTTTTAAATTATATTTCCCACGTGTATGCAAGTGTGTGTACATTATTCATTTCGCAGTGAATGTTTGGGGGCCAAGCTACTTCATCTCATTCGTGTTAGTCAATCATTTGAGAGCAAACCACAACATACAATGTCCTGTTGCTCCTTGTTTCAAGTTTCTCACCTCAGGTGGCAAAAGTGTTTTTACTTTCTTCGACCAAAAAGCTGAAAACACATTTTCTTTGAGATTCATGACATTTGAAATATTTTGCGAAGCAGAAAGCTTCACAGGAAATCAGAGATGACAGATACATTTTTCTGATTCGTGTCTAACATTAGAGGACAATGGAAATCGCGGGTTATTTTCTCCCTTTTATGTATTTATTTAGTTTGCTTTCTTCCTAACTAGATCATTCAACCCAGAGAGCGCCATGGACGTCATTAAATACATTTTATTAATGCACTAGTCTGACCTCCTCACCCCGAAAAAATGTGGTGACCTTTAAATTAATTTACAGGTAGAACATTTCTCATATTCCCTCGACATTGAGCAGTTCACAACATTTGCAAAAATCGACAGAATATACAAATGGAGGAAAATTGGACGAGGACTACAGTGTTTCTTCCCCCGTAACATGATGCTCTGTGTGTCTTGTTGCCGGTGTAAATGTTGGCGGGTGTTGGCGGTGGAAGTGCTGTGGTGGGGAAAGTGTCTGCTACAAAAATGTTTACCCACAACCAGCTCGCTCCCTCTTTAATGTACTTGGTTTTTGTGATGTTGTCGCACTGCCGTAAACATCGAAATGTCTTTTTTATGCAGTATTAGCTGCTGCTGCTGATGCTTCATCCTCATCATTGTGGATGCTGTCGTTGAGAGCGGACGTGATGGCGGCTTTTTGTGGTTGTGGTGTGGTGACTGATAGTCACTAAGAGTCATTACTATGGGCAGCAGCAGAGCTTTGGGTGCACACAATCCTCTTGATGGACACAGAACAAGAAACATTTTCTGTTAGAACCCATTACTGATCGTAACTTCTGCCAGGTTTTCAGATTTTTGCTCCTCTTGATAACATGAGTCTTTTTCTGTTTAGAGATTCTTGCGATGGTGAGTTCAATAATGAATGATGACTGCATAACTCTGGTCGACAAACATAAGAACCAATCTCCCATCTTTCATGAAAGATGCCGTGAAAGACGAGTTACCTGGATCACCTTAACAATTCCTGTTTGTAAACCTGTTTGCATTTGCTGACCTAGCCTCTAGCCCTGATGAACAAACTGATTTTCATTGTGCTTTAACCAGTTTGTTATATTGTGCTGAACTGTGCCTGGCTCCTAGAATACACTGTATGGTAGTTGGTGTTAAATATATCGGTACTGTTTAGTTCCCGAGTGCTAGCAGTCCGTATGTCTCACTCCCTATCTTATTCCTTTCTTCAGAATTTGCTCATTATTTACCTGGCCAGGTGACCCACCACCTTCTAGGTATGTCGATGAGTTGGCCATCAATTTATTGGTGACACGACAGAGCCAGATGTCATTTTTGCATTGATTATATTGATCATTAACTGATAACTGAACACATCACAAAGTTATAGTTAACTGCTGCCACCCACAGAGGCAATGCCTACGGAAATCGGGTATGCACACCAGGGAACAGAAGCTTCAGACAGTGAAACAGAGACACAAAAGTCGACTTCTCTCTCCTGTCAAATTCTTATTTGCAATTTTTGGCGGAAACTTGACATTGATTGGTACCGTCTGCGACACAGTTCTCGGGAACTGAGAAAAAACATCAATTTTTATCTTTGAGAGAGCTGCAGGAGGAGTCTACCCTTGCTGACTACTCCACGTCTGACACGCAATGTCGAGGGCTGGCATGAGGATGGGACGACAAACTCTGGACTGGACATTCAACATCCAACATTCAACTGACTGCTATTTCATCTTTTGATTGTCCTCCTCCTCTTTACTATCGACTGGTTCGCAATATTTACAGAATATCATGTTGAGGCCACCACCAACAGAGGCTGTCACGTGATAACTCCATGCAGTCTTCAGTGGCGCCTCAATCAACGCCATTTCCTGGCGGATAGGAATGGAAACCACCGAAATCCGTGTTGGAAGACGGCATTTTTTAATTTAGTATTTTATTATATTTTTTATTTGTGCTATTTTATTTCACTAAAAATGTCACATTATGATGTAGATTGTTTCAGGAGTAGATAACTTGACAAAATGGCGGCTTGTTTCTATTGTTTTCACAAGACACCAACTTCCGAGCCTGGGAACACGACAATCAATTAAAGTCTTGTTTTTATTTATCTCTCAAACAGCAGGAGAGAGAGCTGAGTAGTGTTTATTTTTAATGGAATCCTATAGATTATGTCTGTGAGCGTGTGAACAGGGGGCTACTGACCATTCAACAACTCCACACAGAGCTGAGTAGACTGACAGGGAGCCTGGTGGATTGTGCATCTGATATCAACAAACACAGAGCTAAGAGTGGACTGACAGGGAGCCTGGTGGATGGAGCATCTGATATCAACAAACACAACACACCGCGATTTGCTTTGCTAGCATCGTCAATATGACTTGGATTACCGCTCATGAGTCTGACAGTTCAGTTTCCCTGCAAAGTTTTACAACTGTCTTTCCGAGAACAGACGGTCTGGCCAGCCGACCTTTGCCTGCACCAGACTAACGAGAGATTGCTAACCTGTGGCTAGATGTTGTCACGTGATGTCTAGTGAGGGCAGTCAGTAAACACAGGTGATCGAAAGAGATATGCTTACCACAAACAGTGTAAACAGTCAGTGTATGTCACCCATCTGTCGCTCTGCAGTGAAACGTGCGGTAAGAAGGGTAACATCTCCCAACACCCTCCCCACTGGGACTGGGTAACCGTACCGTGTGGGTAGTGAATATTCTAGAACAATCCATGCAAGAAGGCGAACTCACTTACATAATCACGGAGTCCAGGTGTCACGGCGCCCGACTGGTTAAGTTTGCTGTGGAGCCCTGTATGGGGTACCTACACTTCTGTCATTTCTTACCCGGGTGTCTCTCACAACACCGGACACAACAGTCGGAGACGAGGTTTGCCATTTCTCTCGCACCTCAATGATTCACTGGCAGATTGCTGGTCATAACCGGGTGTCATTTTGTCTCTCATTACCGAAGAAACCTCATTTTCAATGTGCGTATGCAACTGCGGGCAATATGGAGATGATAAACTACCTTGCTTCAGTGACTTGACAGAGCTGGCTGATTTACCAAACAGGATTTTCTCCCCCTGAGACAGAGCTCGGACATCACAACAAACAGGTCTTGGAAGCCGCTACAGTCATTGTGCACTAGGAATGATTACGACAGTAAATATTAATGAAATACACATTTAATTACAGCAAGTTGTGTTTTCACAATATCAGAGAGAGAGATTTCCCAGAAGACGAATCGCTTGCAGCAATGTTTGAGACAAATAACCTGGAGTCTACCAGAGCGATATCACCTCAAGCATCAGGTCACGATCAGTCCAAGACGTCAGGTCGTGATCACCAGGTCATGATCAGTCCAAGAGGTCAGGTCATGATCAGTCCAAGAGGTCAGGTCATGATCACCAGTTCATGATCAGTCCAAGAGGTCAGGTCATCATCAGTCCAAGACTAGGTCATGCCCAGGTCATAAGTCGCTTCATAATCAGCTCAACCAGACATTTTATGTAACTTATTGCGAGACAAAATGCCGGGAAACATATTTTTGACTAGAGTTAGCAAAAGTCTCTGGATTGTTTGTTTGTTCACTTTATAAGCGGTGGGTTTTATGTCTTTTCCTTCACGACGAGAAGTCTCCGTGGCAACGAGGAGCAGACATCACGTGCATCAACTTGTCGTTTGTTTGTTTTTGTCGTTGTAGTTCACGGCGGACATTTGGCTTCGATGTGTACGTATAAATAAGACGAGAAGGAGCCAGCACAGCCGATGCAGGCCCGCGTTGCCTTCAACTGATCCTCTGACTCCTTGATTCTGACGACGCCATCTGTGACAACTATGACGACTATGGACACAGCAAGACCAGGGGTGGATGAAAACAAAACACATTGACTGATTTGTTGGGTGCAGGTGTCGCAAACTGTGACCTCATTAGCACTTGGGGAAGAAGTCTGACTTTCTTTTTGCCTGTTGCAGTGCACTCGATGACCCAGCCCTACCTGCGGTCAGCTGCATCCTGCGATGCTTGTACTTTGCTTCAGTTGCTGAGAACAGGTGTGTAAGCGACAGGCAGCAGCATCATAGAACATACCTATATGTGTGACCAGGCAGCTGCTACACCAAGCGTGGTCGATGTGACATCATCTAGTGTACATGTACAGGTCGTCTTGGGCCGCACACCATTGTCAACAGCACGTCACGACCGTCACGTACCTACAGCCTCTACCCCGTAATTTTAGTTCACTGTGACAGGTTGAATGGTCAGCTTATCCTGCACACCTTGAGGGTGAGCACACCAATAACCACCACCACCACTCCAGCAACAACTGTGACAAGAGCAACCTGACCTGCGACCACTACAGCAGCAGCCGTAACTACACCGACAACCTGCTCTTCAGACGGCTAAGACTGGCGTTGGCGGGGCACGATGCCAAGCTGGCAGGCGTGACGTCATCACCCAGCCTCCGAGGGTGTCGCTGGTGCGTGCAGAAGACAAGCAACATCGTGTCGTCCTCGTCAGACGGATGTCGTTGTGCTCCTTGCTGGCGGTGCCGCTGGCCATGGCGGCGCTGGTGTCGGCAGTGGTGGGACTGGCCGTGTGTCTGCACGACCTGCTGCGGCGCCGTGTTCACCTGCCCTCGCTGCACTACCGGGACTCGACCCTCAGCGCTCGAGTGCTGACCAAGTGCGGACTCCGCCAACGCGTCTTCAGTCCGCCCTTCTGGCTCCGCTCAGGCCACGCGCAGACGCTGGCGGCAAGCCTCTTACCGCGCGGCGACGGCAGCGCAGAACTTTGCTTCGAACGCGAGTACCTGCAGATGCGGGACAAAGGCGTGGTGGCGCTGGACTGGCTCACCGGCAGCGCGCCCAAAACCCGTCGCAAGGGCACGGTACTCATCGTCCTGCCTCCCGTCACCGGTGACGCCATGACGGTAGCGTCCCTTTGTCATCTGGCGACGCGGCGAGGCTTCAAGGCGGTGGTCTTCAACCGCCGCGGCCACGGCGGGAGCGTGCTGACCACTCCCAGGATGCAGAGCTCGGGCGATCCCACCGATCTGCGACAGGTGGTCAAGTACCTGCGGCTGCGGTTTCCGCGCAACAAACTAGCGGCCGTGGCGTACGGCACGGGGTGCGGACTGCTCATCTCCTACCTGGGCGAGTTCGGCTCGTCGGCCATCTTGTCAGCAGGCGCATGTGTGTCTCCGTGCTACGACACTTCCGAACGCTTCTCCGGGCCGCTGAAGAGCGTGTACGACCTCGTGTACCTGCTGAAGCTGAAGGCCATCCTGTGCAGCCACGCCAAGGCGCTGCACGGCGTCGTCAACGTGACGCAAGCGCTGCAAGCCTGGGACTTCACCACGTACGAGGAACGAGTGTACTGCCGCATGTACACCCCAGCACCAGGCTGTACCTCTACGGCACCAGGTGTGACGCCATGTGCGACACATTGCTCCTCCGCAGTAGCTAACACGATGGAGGACTATTGGGAACGCAACAACCCCATCAGGGACGTCGACGACATCGCCGTTCCCGTCTTGTGCATCAACAGTCTGGACGATCCTTTCTACGCTGGTGCCAGCATTCCCTATGACCTCTTTAACTGCTGCCCCAACTTCCTGCTGGTGGTGACGGAGAAGGGGGGCCATTGCGGGTTTCTGGAGGGCTTCCCACTCAGGTCGTGGGCGGACCGCTTGTGTTTAGACTACCTGGAGGCCGTCATGGAGATCACGACTAAAGGGTATTCTAGCACGTGCAGTAACGGTACCCGATGTCACGCCCGCTCCACTATATGACGTAGGACGAGACTACGGTGTGACACGTGCTTTTTATTTAAATTGTGTGACATCACTTGCAATGCTCAAGTCCAGGAACATTTGTCATGGGCGGCTGACTCACATCATGTGAAGCAGTTTGCAGAAGACAATCACGTCTCAAGTTACACTTCCGCTGTCTGGTCTGCCCAACGTTGGTTTATTTTTAGCTATAAAACACACATTCTCTTTCTAATAACATTAGTTTTTGTATGTCATGTGACAAAAATTTAATGTACCTTTGGCCTATCGCTCTTCCATAGCACGTGATCTGTTTAAGACTAATGAACAGGGCGTGTGTCTGTGTCAGAAGGAGAGAGAAGATTGATGTCCACTTCGTGGTCAACTCAGAGTATGATGGGCTATCACGTGCGTAGCGATTCGTCCTTTGTCTCTTTCAGTTCTATGTTCTAAGATGATTATGATGTTCAGTGTATTGTACACATAACCACACTTCTATGTTGTGACGTGAAATGTTCAGGAAGGAAAAATGAAATCTCATTTACTTAAAAAATTCAGCACCGCATGACCAGCAAGTAAAATATGTCCCCCCCCCCCTTTTACCAAAAAAAAAAAAAAAAAAACTAACAAAACCGCCAGTCAAAATAAAGTCCACCCCATGTAAGTCTGGAAGTCGCTGCAGCTGTGTTTGAAATCAAGAAAGATGCTGCGGTGCAATGATTAAAAATAACTGATGTCCTGCCGTCTTTGAGATTAATAGCCACACGGCGAAAAATATCTGACGCTCACAAAAGTCTTGAGTCGAAAAATTAAGGAAGAAAGAATAAAAACAAAAAGAAAGAATACGAACAAATAAAAAAAGAAACATTAGAAGCACATTCCTTTTACTTTCTGGTCCACTCACTGGGAACAAACTACTACTCCATATTCGCCAGAATCTCTTTCTTCTTTCAAAATGATCGGAAATCGGGTGTGTTTGTTCTCTCTCTTACAGCCAGGTCATAGCCAAGACATTCTCTGTGTCTGAGTGTGCACGTGGACGTGAGCATGTGTGCTTGCATGTGTGCGCCATGAATAGCTGAAGCAGGAATGCTTGCTTTCTAAATATTTGGTGATGATATATAGAAACGGTAAGATAAATATTTTTAAAAACCCTCTAAGCTCCAGCAGGCGTTCTTAAAAATCAGATAATTCGGGAAATGGAGTCCTCTGGCCGGTGACTGAAAATAGTCTGAACCAACAGTCGATGGCTGCGATGTAGTAGGATCTCAGACACCCTATACTCCGTCTTGTCTTGTTCTTTCTAATAATACTGGATGGTAATTTCGTTTTGGCAGATTTTACATGTTTTTCTTGTCAAAGAATCCTGACATGGAAGGCAAACTCCTGCTACACAAAGATTATTTCTATTTCTACTTATTGTATTTATGACACAGCTAGCACCGTCTGGCGTCGCTTCTCATGTTTCCAGCAGGTCTGCACCACCACCACCGGCGCCACCACCACCACCACACATCAAATAGAAGATTGCTTGAACACCTCGATGTGTCTGAACAAACTAAAGATGAGAAAATAATGGCGCTGCGAGAGCCTCTCAAACTGAACTGTGCGCCATCCTCTGCTACTTTTACTTTCTCTGGGACGAACACCAGACCGTCCAGCTTCTTGATGTTGTCACTGAATCATTATCTCCTAAATCTCACATCAATGCCGTCTGTCAGTCCATCTCGGTCACATCCGACTCTTCCTGTCAGCTTCTGCCCCCTAAAAGCTGATGTCTGTGTTTGTGTTGTCCCAGATGGATTATCGCAACTTTTGGTTCTTCGATCTCACTAACCGCGTACTGAACAAACTTCAAAGGGCTCAGAATGGTGCCGCTCGTACTGTGTCTCGTAGATAAAAGGAGAGCCTGCTACACCCTTCCTCGTCTACCCGGCCTCGCCCCAACATACCTTAGTTACTGACGCCTTACCACCCACGAACTTGTATTACTGGACTGCTGGCAGACGATTGTTTCCAGTTAACTACTAAAACGAGGCATGATACTACTTCGGTTTATTCACAGTTCAGATTAATTACTAAAACGAGGCAGGTTTGTACAAAGCTTCCGGTTTAGTTACATTCTTTGTTGAGGCTCGCCGAGACTAACAGCGGAGAACTTCGCAAGGCACCTTTCTTTTCTCCTCGTCCGGTGTCTAATGAAGCCCTCAAACCTATTTCTGTGAGAACTACCTTTCGCAATCAAACGTATTATTTCACTCACTCCTCAGTTCTTCTTCTTCATCCATCCACTTCGTCCACATTTACCATGTTTGCCGACTGTTTGCCGACGCCTGTGTTTTTTGTGTGGTTGACTGTCGGTTCATTTGTAGTATTTTGTGTACAGCGCAATAACTCCACAGGATGAAATGCGCCCTACAAATTCTATTATCATTGTTGGTGTCGCTCGTAGGGAATCATCTACATGTACCGCACTGAGGATACCTGCAATCCGTGACCTTAGTGAGCTTACTCGGAAAATTCATAAAGGAGCTTGACGGTAAGGTAGTTCAAGAAAGTGGCAAGAACAAAACAAAACAAAACAAAAAACAAAAAATCCTCTGGTCTATCCAGTTATGAAATAATCCATGGAAAGCTAGAGGACAGCGAGAGGAGACAGTTGGCCTCACTGTGCCACATGCTTACACTAGACACGTTAAACCACCTCCAGTTCGCCGCCCTTACAAGTACTAGGCTATGGTACTTTAAAGAGATTAAACGAAAATAAAACTACCCAAGAAATCTAGTCTGGGAAATAGAAATAAAAAATGTTTTCTGATATTATTTGTCAAGAAAATATCAAACAAATAAACAACAAAAAAGTGAAAAAGACCCAATAAGGCCAAGAAGGGGAGAACATCCGTTTGAAAAAAAAATTGAAATTTCTCGAGAATAGTTAATTGGAAGGGTATAGTGGTGTGTGTATGGGAGGGGGATGGGCTGTGCAACTTCCAGAATAAAAGCAAATTATGGTAAGTCTCCTTGTATTTCTTAAATAAAATCCCAAAAGCTAGTCCTGTTTGTAAAACAAGACCACCGATGTACTGCAGTTTCCCTGTTGAAAATGACTCTCTTTTCTCAATTTATCTTTCAATCTGAAAATATCTTAAACTTCCAAAAAAATATAAAGGCAGAAGAGGGTGTTTGCTATTCAGATCACCTCCGCCCTATTTGCAGGACTGCAGCGATGTTGACCTTTTTGACCGCGGATTCTCCTGAAACGGGCTTGACAGATAAATGGCAGATAGACAGATCGTGGGAACGATAAAACGGACAGACGCAGGTCAAGGCAAATCCGAATTTTCCTGTTGTGAAGTCTACCGGCTGTAGTTAACGTCGTACGAGAAGAGTTTTGGGGAAAAAATGAAAATGCATGGGAAAAATGTCTGCTGTAGGAAGGTATGTTCTGCCCATATTAAAAACAAACAAAACCCAATAAAAGAGACTAAAACAGATATGTAAAATCTGTCTCTTTTGTTAAAAGATTACAGCAGCGGTTCTCAACCTGTGGGGCGCGACCCCCTGGGGGGTCGCGACGTGCCTACAAGGGGGTCGCGAAGGTGGTCCTTTTTTAAAAGTTTCTTATACCGGTATTAGTGAAATTAGTTTACATTGTGTAACCGAGTGGTGAGGGCGATCAAACTCCAAATCGCTTCTCCCTATTCAAGTACACTGTCTCGGCAATGCAGTGACTTCTCACTTCCAAAACTCAAAACACAATCCCCCTCTCAACAATTAAGCCTCCAATCTCCCTCCTCTCGCCTTTTGCCCTCTCTCTCTCCCAATCTCTCATCTCTGACTCCCCTCTCCCTCTCCAGTCATACCTCTCTCTTTTTTTAAAAAAAACCAAACATCTAAAAGGCAGGCATTCAGGAAACGTCCATCATTCACACCATTTCGCCCTCGCACGTGCTCAGACCTAGTACTCTAGGTCCCTGACAGAAGGCCATGACCAGACAGTGCGGGGTGGGGGCTTAAGAACGACCGATGACTGCTGCTCATGGCATATTTATCGGACATATTTGAGAAGCTGAACGTTGTGAATACTTCTATGCAAGGGAAAGACACCACCATATTACAAACAACTGACAAGATGAATGCTTTCGTCCGAAAAATTTCGTTGTGGACGCAAGAGAAAATATTTTTGATGTTTCCGTGCTTGTGTAAGTGCAAGGCTGACAACTTGAATCTTGATCAGGTGAAGAATGTAATTATTGCCCATCTAAACGGACTGCAGAAAGGTTTCAGCATTACTTCGCTGAAACTGATGTGACTAAATACGATTGGATTCGTAATCCATTTCTGGCTGATCCTAGCACAAGCGGGTTGTCCACGCAAGAAGAAGAGCAGCTCATCAACCTTTCGAGTGACCAATCCCTGAAAATGGTCTTCCAAACAACACCAGTGCCAACATTCGGATTACCGTCAACGGTGCTTTCTGAGAAAGCAATGAAAGTTCTTCTAACATTTTCAACTTGGTATATGTGTGTGAGCAAGGATTTTCAGCATTGGCAGCACTGAAGTCTCAATACAGAAATCGTGTGGACGCAGAGGCTGAGTTGCGAATAGCAGTGGGTACGAACATCGCACACAGGTTCACTTCTCTATGCAACAGCAAGCAGGCTCAACCTTCTCATTAATCAAAGAGAGTGTCTAATAAAATTAATAAAATAATATTTATTAGCACCGCAGAATTTGCTTAAGTAAAATTTCATTAACAGTTATACTTTTTGCAGATACGAACTTTGTTCTTCCGTTGTTGATTTCCTCGACGCGGGATTGGAGGTTAGCTAAGGCTCCCCCCCCCTCCCGCTCTTCCACCGACCTAGCTGGCTAAGGGGGGTCGCGGACGTACCGGTGTTCGTCAGGGGGGTCGCCACAAGTAAAAGGTTGAGAACCGCTGGATTACAGTATATATATATTAATTACAAAATCAGTGGCTACAATCGCCTGAGGGAAGAGACATCACATGGCAGAGTAATGATATAGATCATTGCATTGCCGAGTGACATTTAACGTGTGACAAGTCAACTGAAATGTTTGTCCTTCTATCGTGTTCTGCAGTGATGAATCCTCGTGGTCTTTTGCGTTAATGCCTAATACTGTATATGAGTTTCCAAACAAATTTCTTAAAATTGCTTGATTTATGTGTCAGCTTTATTTGTGGAGATAATGGGATGGAGAGATGCACAAAGCAACGCAGATTTCCTTTCTCCTCCTGTGCATGCAAGGCATTGTCGATTCTCCGAGTATATTCTCATTTCCTGACAAACCATCACAAATCACAGATTTCATAGGTTTTTTAAAAAATTAAATTAAACAAGCAGCGATGTTCCTAGATTTTTTTAGTTCAATAAATAAATAACAAAATAAAGCAGCTACAATGTATTTGAAAAAAAATATTTATATAAATAAAAAATATTTATATAAAGCGAGTTCCCTCCACCACCCTGATCTATGAAAACCCACCCGTGACAAAGACCCCCACTTGTAACCCCTACCCTACAGACAATACGTCACTGGTGGACTCAGTTTTCTCCACATACGTCTGGTCACGACACTGATCACTGCTGTAAAAAGCAACCCTCGGCTCTAGTTTCAAGCATCTTACAATAAATGAGATTTCGTTACTGTTCTCTCGTTTATCTGAGTTGATGAAGTCAGACTGTGTGAGTGAATGACCAGCAGAGGTCAAGCATGGCAGCTAGGTGAAGTGAAGCACAGGCAGGGTTGGCAGACGACACACGTGACCGATGGGCTTTAGTTACTTATTCTTACTTTGTTCCTAACCTGTAATTTAGAAAAAAAATCAGTGGGATGAGAAAGACAAGCGGAGAGGGTGTGCGGATGGCGAGTGATTTTCGTTGGAACGTGTGTGTGTGTGTCCGACTCGCACCATTGAGAGACTCCAATGGTATAAATTATGGACATGAGGGCTGCGAAGGGAAGAGGGATTTTTTGGAAGCTGACCAGACTTGTTTGTATAGTGTAATTTATTCACGTGAATTTATTCATGTTTTCAGTTTTGTCTTGAGAATCTTTTGGGAGTGTATACGTTGCTGACGGAATGTAAATTATTTGTTGGGGAATATCCCATTAATGGTATTGTAATTTTAAACTTATAAATTTTAAATTATAAGCTTTTAAGTACTTTATTTTTCTGTCTATTTTCTTCTTCCTTCCATTCTCGTGTGTTCTTCGTATACTGATGCGCTGGATCTTACTGAAAAAAAACACCTGTTATGTCGGTTGCTTTTCTTGTTGGAGCTCAAACCTAACGGGCGATGGGGGATCTAAAGAGTTTCTATAGAAGTGGATATAACGAAAGACTTCTTAATCGTTTAGGAAGGACATTGTTTAGTGTGTCTTAATGTCCGTAAAACAGGTTTAATCATTTCGCTTGTTGAATAATTTTGAATTATATTTATTTCTTATATTCAGATTTTTTTTAGTGTTTTCTATCTCGTCGGAATGTAGCTGCAGAGTTTGCATGTGAAATACTGATTCTATCAACCTATGGATACCAAGAAGTTGAAATGCGTAGGATAAATTCACAATATAAAAACCTGCATCAATTTTACGACAATAAAGGCAATACAGTGAAGCTTTCTTACGGATGGTGAAGACTTTCCTCCCTCTTATCCCGGTTTGAGAATATGAAGAAATGTTACCAGATGAAACTACAAGAGGGTGATTATCACTTCAGTTTACTCACTGTACCTCAAGTTCGCTGCCGAAGCGCGCGAAACATGGCGGAGTGGACTCCAGCAACAGATCTACACAGGTCACACTTCAAAATAGCAGTATGTACAATATATACATTATATACATTACATACCGTCCAGTTGCAAACCAGAAGATGAAGAAAACGCAGCAGAAGCGCATGTAAACATGAAGGTCCAACACTTTTATCCAAATCGAAGCACAACAACCAAACATAAACAATATCAAGGGCAGACAATCCCCTCAGCCTGTTAGGCCAAGGGACAGAACTCTGTATACGTAACAAATCTAAACAAAGACATAAGAAAGAACAAAATAACCTCCGCATTTCCAACAGACAGAGCATATGACACGAGCTGTCGTGCTGACTGATGCAATCAAAAGATGAACTTCACGGTTTGCGCTGAAGCCACACATGAACAGAGATGCGACCACAGGCCGAGACGTCTGCTCACAGGCCGCTAGAGTGCTCTCCCCTGTCGTGTAACGCTTCACTCTTCACCGGAGTCGTGTCGTCGCTCTGCTAGCAGCAGGTAAACCATTTATTTGGCCGTTTACATTCCTTATCGTAGTCATTCACTGGTGAGATTGCGCTGGTATACTTACCTTGTGCATATTTTCAGTATGCGCTTGTACTTATGACAAATAAGTGTGTTTCATTATTAGATTGTATGAACTGTAAATGGTGGAATCTAAGCCTGTTGCTGTATAGTACTAGATGTAAACCTCAAAGCTTCTCACTCACTAGGAGTAGAGCATGGTATTATACAGTACTAGATGTAAACCTCAAAACGTCTCACTCACTAGGAGTACAGCATGGTATTATACAGTACTAGATGTAAACCTCAAAGCTTCTCACTCACTAGGAGTACAGCATGGTATTATACAGTACTAGATGTAAACCTCAAAGCTTCTCACTCACTAGGAGTACAGCATGGTATTATACAGTACTAGATGTAAACCTCAAAGCTTCTCACTCACTAGGAGTACAGCATGGTATTATACAGTACCAGATGTAAACCTCAAAACGTCTCACTCATTAGGAGTACAGCATGGTACTACTAGCGGCGTTCGCGCTATTTTTCGCAGAGTTAAAATTCTGTATTCAAAGTTATTTTTTAAGGGGGAGAGGATTTTCTATTATTTTATATTTTGGTAATGTAGGAACCGTTTGACAAAATGTAAGTACATCTTTTCAAGTGTCATTTGTTTGTGTGCAGCATAATCATTTTATTGTTCTTTTGCAATTTTTGTTTGTTTAGCTGTTTTTGTTTTTGTTTTATTTTTTCTTTAAAGTGTCATACATGCTAATGGTTGCATTATTATCAGTAATGCAAAAGAACTTCTGAAAATACTTAAAGATATAAAAGAGTTAAATATAAAAGCAAGCCATCATTACTCATCACTCTAGTCTATTGTGGGCGATAGCTTACTTCCCAGCTAGACAACTCCTCTCCTCGTCTGACGATCATCTCCTTACTTTTCCTGTCACCAGAACATCATATGATCACAGGATTTTTGGTTATCGTACAGCGAAACAATGGAACTCTCTCCCTTTCCATATCCGCCACCTACCCACTATTGAATCCTTACACGTGCAAGGAAAACACACCTCTTCCGTAACATCACTCCTAACAACCTATCCCATAATGCTCGTCCTTTGTCACACCCTTCCTTTTGTAAAATCATGCTACTCTCAGCTCTTGTTCTTGTTATTTGGTTCCTCTTTGTGCTTTCTCTCTTTGATTCTATTATACGTTAGCACTGTTATTTATTCTTTTATAGCTCATACGCTATTTGTTTTCCTCTCCCATGTATGCTGTCCATGTTTCGTTCTTGTTCTTAAGCGCTAAGAGCATGCTGCTTAGGAGTGTGAGTATGGGCTTTATTAATTTTGCATATTATTATTATTATTATTATTATTATTATTATTATTATTATTATTATTATCCTGTACAGGACGACCAGTCCAGTCTTTGACGTTGGTAAGTCAGTTCTTCTTCTGGCCACCGCGGCGTCCTCTACCCTCCAGGGCACCTCGTAGGACAGTCTTCGACAGTGTCGTGTCGGGTCACGTGGCCACGTCGCTTGACTGTTGAAAGTAGAGGTTCCTGGTGTCCTACAAGTGTGGCCATCTTCTTTCGTACAAAGTCGTTGGTTCTGTGTTCTGTGTATGAGATCAGGGGGCAGCCTCCTCAGGCACTTGTTCAGCAATGGCCGGATTCTCCTTTCCGTCTCGGCGAGTAGAGTCCACGTGTCACATCCGTAGAGCAGGATCGGCGCTACCAGGGGTTTGTACAGCTTGTACTTGGTAGTGAACCTTATCTTATGGCTGACAGATCCTATCTAGTCTAGCCATTGCCGCTGTTTCTGTCGCGATCCTGATGCGGACATCTGGCTTGGAGTTGCCCTCCTTGGAGAGGGTGGCCACCAAGTATTTGAAGCTGCTGAACTCTTTAAGCTGTAGCCCGTTCATAGAGACTGCTTTGCCACTGCCATTGACCATAACTTTTGCTCTTTTCACTTCCATATGCATTTTAACTTTCTGTCAATCTGTTGGTGAGGTCTTGTAGCTCTTTGTTAGTGTCTGCTAACAGGTGTCTGTCGTCGCAAAGCGCAGATTGCAGATCGGTCTTCCACCAATTGAGATGGAAGTATGATGGTCGTGTAGAGCTTCGAGCATGATGTTCTTTCACTTGATCAAGCCTATTCTGCCATCCATCCCACGGAAGACCACATCGTCCAACACCCGAGAGTCTGTTGGATCAGGACCAGGTTCAATGACTGTCCGAGATAAGCCTGACTTGTTCAAACAACTCATGGGTCTGTTGATTATATTTGATGTTAACACTTATTCCTCTGACTCGTCTTCCAAGACTTGATGGATTCCACTTTCGGTGTTGGTAGCTATGGTTGGAGAGAAATGACAGAGGATCCATAGAACCAGCAGTCTCTTAAAATGTACTTATTTTAGATGATTTATACCGAAAATCATATAGTTTAAAATGTATTTATTTTTTAACATGCAAAGTTTGCAAAAAGTCGTAATAGAGCTTAAAATGTCGGGCTGGGGGGGGGGGGGTAGGGCGGAGGTCGTAAAAGCGAAGACGTTTGTATAGCGAATATTTCCGTTAAAAATGTGTGTGATATATCTCTTGCTTACTGTATTCAAAAATTATTTTTTCCTTTCTCAAAAGGGTTTTCAATGTGTCATGATACTTAGACACAAATCACTTTTAAAATATGTCTGTGTGGATGGCATGACTTATGAGTTACTGTATTGTTGTCTTTAGAGTGTGAAGCTGATCATTAACTGTCATAAGGCAGTGGACATTGTTAGCTGTGTATGATAGCTATTAGTATAGTAACTGGAATATAGCTTTGAGATATTCAGCCTGATGTAAGGTATTTTATACTAACAACAACAACAACAACAACAACGATAACGATAACAACAATAACAACAACATTGTTTGCATTTATTTTTCATATATAAACAACTGCAGCCCATTCAGCCATTTATCACATTGTATGCTTTTATAAACAAAGTCACATAATTGATCAATTACTTTGCAGGATAAATACGGCTCTGGGTAGTATTTCTCATCTGGAACTCCATTCAACAATTCGAGATGATGATGGCATTGACCAGCTGCATCACTTTGTCACCGTGACTCTTTACGTGCTGTGTGCAACAGTCGCAGGCTTCAAGGAGTATGCCAGTGAACCCATTACCTGTTGGAACTATGGGCAGTACATGTTTCCTCATTACGGGGTGAGGAAGTAAAAAGTACACAAATATAAGTATGATGCTTCAGTAAAAGCGTTAGACTTTGAGGTAAATGTTCTGCCAGGATCTTGTTATTATCTCTGGACTCTTGAAGGAGCATTTCCTAATGTTTCTCAGACTGTGGCTGGAACTCTTTAGAGGTCTAGGCTGTCTTCTCAATACATGTAGATTTTTGGCATTACGTTTTAGGTCACTATTATTCTTTATATATATTTTTGCTATTCAAATTGCTATTTAAAGCACATTAGCTAGCACGGAGACTGTTTTGCAGCACTAATCTGAAGTTCATTTTCTTCCCTCCTGAAAAACTGTTTAACAATAAGACACATGATATATTCCTAAGAAGAAAATAAAGAAAAACATATCTCGACCTATTTCTGGTGCTGGGTTAGAGTTAATTGGGTTGGTTTTGTACCGACCCTTGGTGTGAGCACCTTTTACAGGTATTGAATGACTTGATGCACTGAGTCCTTGAAATAGCAGAAAGAAATCAAAGTTGTACGTTAACAGGGATGGAGAAAGAAACTACTTATAGTTTTTCCCACTGCTTTGCATTCAAAATATTTGTTGCTGCAGACGAAACCATTAGAGCTAAGTAAAGCATGTTTAATATATTCTTGGTGTTGTTCTTAGGGCTGTTGGCATTTGCTGTCTTTAAGAGTATACTCTATAAACCAAAGTTTTACATGAACACAGAAGACGAAGAGAACTATTTATCATTTTGAAGCTGTTGTTTTACATTATGTTTAATGTAACTGTTCCATTATTGCTTTCAATAATTCCAGCAACATGTCAACAGTTACTGCTGGACTCAGTATCTGTATCAATACCCAAACGAGACTAACTTGAACATTACACCCTACCAGTTGGACGCACTTGGTGCACCTGAGCACGATACGAAGACAGGGGTTGGCAAGATCACCTTCTACCGCTGGGTTACAATGCTTTTCTTGATGCAAGCCTTTTCTTTTAAGGTACAAATAGTTTTGCTTGTGATTTCCCAATACTAGACCTTTAATAATAATAATTTAGAGGAAGTGGATTTTTAATGGTTAGAGTACCTTAATTTAATTTGTGAGCTTGTAGTGCACAGCATTACGACCAAGACAGGTCGCACTCTGCGCTGACCATGATGATAAAAGGAAGACAGTGGAAGGTTGGATACGAATAGGCACACTGAACAGATGTGGTGAATACAGCCTTTTCTTTACATGGAATCTTCGAAAAGTCAATAAGGTTATACATCTGAAGGTATCGGAAAGATATTATGACATTTGTATCGAACCTCAACTCGCAATCTTCGGTGCAGAGGCCCAACTTTCACAAATAGAAATATCGTTCCATCAACATAAGAGAGCAACATTGTGAGAGCAACACTCTGATGGTCATTGTAAGCTGAACTTCCTGGAAATACATGAGGTCAGTACTGGGCATCTAAGCCCAGAGGCAAACCTATTTGATACCTGGTAGTGCGGCAACTTTCCCCCAGCTGTCTGGAATGGGTACCTGACTCCATAGAGGGTTGGGAAAGGTAAGACATCAACGAGAAGAGATGGGCGTCGCCCTGATCAAAAGATGGTTGTGAATTAATAGTGGGTTCTTGCACCTTACTCCCCAACAGAGGGTACGGGATGGTCTTTACCTTTTTTTCAAAAGAGCTAATACTTGTGTCTTATAGAGGAGGGCCGGGGATTTTTTAGTTTTGAGCATTCAAACCTGCTGTGATGTACCAAGGTTTTACTTATGCTTTTAGAGAGATACTATAACATATCTGCTGGTGGCCATAAAGACCTGCTTCTGTCTTAGTCCTTATTACAGGTCGATTTTTGTAACGTTTTTGAAAAGAGTGTTTAAATGTGTCTGCGAGCGCGTGTAAACATCTGCATGTAAACCACGCTCGCCGCACTCTTTCACCTTTTTCAGCAAAAAAGTCCGGCCAACGATTAACACATTTAATGTTTAAGAAATTGATTAATGATGAAATGTGGATGAAACAAAATAAAAGAACACTACTCCCTCACTGCCAACCCCCTCCTACGGTTAACAGACGGGCTGGCGAGGTGACCGACTGGACCAGCAGGTTATATCCGACGAATATTTTCACGAAGTTCGTGAGTCTAAAAGCCACATTAAAGCCACACCACTTGTATCGGCGAAGCTGATATATTCCAATGCTACACCACAACTCGGAATACAAATGATAACCTCCCTCTGAAGAACGTTGGATAGAACGTTGAAGCAATGCACACAATGTTTACTCTCTACAGAGCTCTTGACTCTCTCACTGCTTGGTCTCGACTGCCCTCCCCTGGCATCAAAGGGAATTAAACACAATACGAATCTAATTAGATTCGCCTGAATCGCGAATCGTTACAATTTCAAAAAAATTACTGAGCGAGCCGGGTCCGATGGCAGGTTAGGTTTGCGGCCCTATGCTCCACTGAGGGCGACCAGGACCAAGAAGAAGAATCTAAAAATTACTAATAGGCAAAATATCCCCTCAACTTTCTACACCATTTTCTAGTAACATAATAAGATGATTTTTCAAATTCGATATTTTCATACCTAGAATCGACTTACTCAAGATGGCCTGACATATTCAGCTAGCCTTCCTTCATGCCTCCAACAAACAGTCTCAACCAGCTTAAAGCAGGACTTCCACAACTTCTATATCAAAACCTTTGAACACTTGCAGAGACCTCTCACCCAAAGTTAACACCCATTACGAACATTGACAAAATGAACATACGACATATGCTACTTATTCATTTCTGTACATATGCTAGTTTTCCCTCATTTTAATACCTTTGTTTTGTAGTAGTGTCTCAGTTTCCTTTCCTAAGATTGAGAGTAGATGTAAAAAAGCACAAACTTCAAACATGGCGTCATTTTATATTTCTTCACATTTTTCATCTTGATGCAGTTTCCTAACATGATATGGAGGGAACTCAATGCCTATGCAGGCAGCAACATTGTCAAGATCGTTCAAATGCTGCAGGATGTCATTTTTGCAAAGAGAGCTGAGAAAACAGAGAGGTTGCAGCAGGTGGCCCTCTTCCTGGAACAATGGCTTCGCATCCACCGCAAGCCTCGCTGGTTCATGCGTCACCAGAGTTCTTTGCCGTACATTGACACTACATTATCCTCTTGTATGATGTGCATTGGAACGGATACAAGCAATTACCTCTCCACCTTTTACTTGATGACTAAGGCGCTCTACCTCCTCAATACCGTCATGCAGTTTTTCATTCTATCAATATTTCTGCACACCAACTTTTTTATCTATGGCATAAGACTTCTCAATAGCTACTCAGAGGGGAAATCTGATGCACATAGCAAGTCTATGTTTCCCACTGTAGTTATGTGTCATTTTCGAACCTATCAAGATCACCGTACAACAGGTAAGTACAACGCATATATTATGGATTCTTAGACTTTGACAGAAAAAAAAAAAAAAACAAAAAATATGCAGTTGATTTATAAAATTGTAATCGACACAGAAATATATTTAGATACAACTGAATTTGTGCTATTCTGTATCGATGTGAATGCAAAACATACTTGCTGTTGGTCTTGGGCATTGATTTAAAAGTACTTAGGTGGATTTATACTTTGTGTGCTTGTTTGTGTGTCAGAGACTAGAGTTATCACTCTGAGATTTCTATGCATGTATATGGTTGTGTGTTGTGTTGTATGAAAGCTAGCTTGAGAGCGTGTATGCATGAAACCTGTGCAGGTGACTAGAATGCTAACCTTTATAGCTTGAACACTCTTGAGTAGATCTTGTTAGAGGTAGCATATGTCAGCTTTGTGTGTGCAAACCTGAGAATCAAATAGCAGACCTGTCCTTGCCTAGCTAAAGTCACCTTGTAACCATTTTTAAGAATTGTAAGTGTTCTGTGCATTTTATTTATTTTACCTGGAAAAAATATTTTTGTAACAAAATTGTATGCAGCAAAACTGACCCACAGCTGTCATTGTAATTTACTGGCATTACGTGGGATAGTCCTGGGCTATCTCAGTTTCTACTAGTGGATATTTGAGAACATCATGGTTTGTTAACTGGGCATAAAGGTCACACGGCACCCAATATAAGAGCATAAAACAGATTAATTTTACTTTATCTCAATCTATAATCACTGGAACTGAGCATGTGAATAGAGAGTCTGGGGATGGCGGCCAGAATAAGAGCTGCTCTGCTGGGTGTGCAGGAAGGTGGGTTCAGTGTGTCCTAACCATCAACTTGTTCCTGGAGCAGCTCTTTCTCATCGAATGGCTGTGGCTTCTGCTGCTGCTGACTGTAACCACCTTCAGCTTTATAGTGTGGTGCTTCAAGGTACCGTTAGCATGCACTCTTTCTGTGTGGTGCTTTAAGGTATTGTTATCATGCAATCTTTCTGAAATGGTGCAGTCATTGCCTCAGACTTGCAATAATAAGTATCATGTAATAGCTGGTTTCTTTTCTTTCATTCCTTATAAGGCATGTCTGCTATACCTAGGATGTGTACATTAACTATAGCAGATGAGAATAAAATAGCTGTGTGTGTGTGGCCGAGTGATTTTGTGAACATCCTATACAGGATATTTGGCAAACAGACCTGCACCGAGACATATCACTGCATTAGCAAAAGTTGATTGGTTGTTTCATTCATGTACTTGTTTTCCTGTCTGCTGCAGATTCTACAGACTCAGACAGCATTAAAATTTGTGAGGCGTTATATGCGGTTGATGAATTTCTACTGTGTCCCAGCGACTGCATCCAAATCATTCTCTGTAGAGGAGTTTGTCACAGAGTACCTGCGCAGTGATGGGGTATTTGTTCTTCGAATTCTTTCTGTCAATACCAACGAGGTGGTTGTTTCAGAACTGGTGACAGAGCTATGGAACAGGTCAGATGGATGTAAGGTCAGAGTGGATAAGTGTCAGTGTGCTTGCTAACATGCACTGGGTTTTAACAGTGAGGATTTTAATAATTCTGTTAATGTTTAGTTTTTAAAATGTGAACTACTTATTACTTGTCAATACCCTGTTTCTTTGTGCTGTTTTCAAACTCATGTTGCATGTTTCAGTATGCTTTCATTCTTTCTTTCCAGATACTTGAGTTTCAAAATAAATGAGGTTGGACAAGGTTCACCAACTTCATCTTTCCAACAAGAGATACCTTTCAGACCTGATGACAGAAAAGTGGTATGTCCCTTGTTCTGTGAATTTGACCTTCCTAGGAAAGAAGTTTTTGCTTGTCCACTGTCAAGTATTTTTCCAGTCACCAAAATTAGTAATCCTACATACTACTAATGCCACTCAATATGCCGACAACTTCACCTTTATTTTTTAGTAAATGAGCTATGTTGCTGTCAGCTACACTTTTATGAATTACAATTATCCTGAAAGGAAAGCTGGCTACAAGCATATGACAGGTAATCATCATGTAACATGGCGTAATTATTACACTGGTCTATAATTTTGTTTTTTGGTGAATGTGCTTTATTTATGTGGATATTATTTTCTGATTTGGTTGACAGTCCTTTATAATAATGGGCTCAAGTACCATGCACACTTTTAGTATTATTGTTTAAAAGCTTGTTCTCAGGAATTCTTCTGGGATGAGTACATTAATGCATTCTCTCTGTGGGTAACATAGTTTCATTTTGTCAGCTGTTGACTACATCAACATTAATGTTAATAAGAAATAAACAGTAATAATTAGCAGTTATCCCACAGCTTTTAGCTCAGCAAGTGTCAGAGCTTATTTGAGTCATGAGACCTGCCTGAAGTGTGATACATTGATTTGACAACGACAGGAACTGTTCTCATAAAGTTGATGGCTATTTAACATTGCTTGAAATTGTAACAGGGGAGATGGGGGCTGCTTACCCAGTCTCCCCTCAATAATAATAAAGTCTTACTACAATAATAAACACAGTCTCACCACAACAATGAACACAGTCAACACTGTGGTGGGTAGAACCACGGATGTTAGTTCGTGGTAGAACTGGCTTTACTCCTATGCTGGTTGATGTTGCCATCCAAGGCAAAACCGCAAAATATTCACATGAAATCTAAGCAGTCTATAATCTCATTGGTGGGGTGATGCTCCCATCTAGACATCTCTCTCTCCAAATCTCTTCTCCCTTCCTGCTTCGCAAATCTTCTAGAATACACCTTGTTGCTACGGTGCCCCCACCCATCTTCATCTCCCTGGAAAGACCAGTGGGGAAAACCAGCTCATAGGGTCGCTGAACCCAGAACTCAGCTCCCCTAGCCATCTCTCTTTCTCAGGATAACCCTAGAAAGAGTAAAAAGTTCATCAGACATTGAAGTACTGTGGCAGCTCCTGTGTGTGGGTGGGTGGTGGGTGGGAGCATAAGTGTGTGTCGTTCCCAGCCTAAACTCACGCTACCATAAAATTAGTTTACAAATTTATTTACAATTTTTACAGTCGTGTGC
Source organism: Pomacea canaliculata (assembly GCF_003073045.1). Classification (NCBI taxonomy): domain Eukaryota; kingdom Metazoa; phylum Mollusca; class Gastropoda; order Architaenioglossa; family Ampullariidae; genus Pomacea; species Pomacea canaliculata. The sequence goes on along the minus strand of NC_037593.1, from coordinate 1,660,584 downwards.
TATCAAATGTTGTATTTATTTGCTTTGTTTGTTTTTTTTTAAATCTTTTTTCTTTGTTTAATTTCTAATAATTTCTTCAAAAGATTGCACAAGTTTCATAGATTGTCCAGTGTATTGTCATGTGAGACTGTCTTGACCTGTGCATTGAATTGTAACTGACTGATTTTATGATTGATGGCTGCTATAAAGTATGTCCAAAAACAATCTACTTCTACCATTTTTCTTTTAGTACAAGTTGTGTGTACAGGAAAGTCTGGAGATGTCCAGCATTACTTATGCATCCCCTGTACTGCTTACTTCCATTACAGGAAGAGAATGAAAGAGAAACAGGTCCAAGAAGTAGCACGGATGTTGATACTGAGCCAGTGAACAGCAAAGGAATGTCAAGCGTATGATGTCAAAGACTTCAGTCCATCCAAGCTTCCTTGACTGTGACTGGCTGTATGTGCCATTGTCTCATCTGTTAGCAGTCAACTACCTGTCACAAGGTGTCGTCTGACTCTGTCCATTTTCTACCGCATTAACTCGGCAGCTCCAACAGATGATGGTGTCTAAAGTGGGCACCATATATCTCCCTAGACATCATGGAAGAGTCAGTATTTGTAATCTCACAAATGAACTAGGATATTTTTATTACTGTTGTTATTGCTTTATGAACAAACCACTAAATTCAACATGACAGAATGCTGCTGGTAGGAGATTTAGAGGAGTATGCCTATTAAGCAAACCCATTGTCAGTTTTAACCTTTTTCTGTTTTCAGAAATTTTGGTATTGGTGAACATCATGAATTAAGTTGTTTACTTAGATGTGGGGTATAAATATGTTGTAATGAAGTAAATCAAGTCACTGAAAACAGATTTGACTGTGATAAGGTTTAAGCGGATTTTATACCAATTTCACACTTTATCGTGTAACAAGCTGAACAGTATTCTTTTATTAGGCCAGTTAAGGTATATTGTAGATCTATATATATATATCATTGAACTTTTTTTGAATATGATGCTATAATTTAGCAATTTATTTACTATTTGTATCAAACAGAAGAATGGTAGCATGACATATTTTATTTATACATATTTTACAAAGAAAGCATGTCTATACAGTTTGTTTCTATTGTAGGGTGAAGGACAACCTATAGATGGATTTCAATATTGTTGTTGTTTTGTAAATATTAAATAAGGGAAAAGGGTTTTGTCATGTTTTGTGATGTAAGACTGAAGAAGAATTTTTTTTTATTGTTTGTTTTTAACTTTTATTTTTTAGTTTCTTCTTTGTCTGTACCAAATGACATGACCACATGAGGGTTACCCTCTAACATCGTGAAAGTCCAAACAGAAGGTGCAGGCAACATCAGTGAATTGTTCACTATATAGTGAATTGTTTCCATGGTTACTGTGGGGTTCACTAGCCGCTGCTCTGACCACCTCGACGTTTTCGAGCAGGGTGGCCTGTCTCACGGACTTGTCACGTTACAGAGAATTCTGTTTTTCCGTCAAAAGACTACTGACTGCTGTCAGTGCTGCCTGCGCCACGGTTTTACCATGCAGAGGACTGGGCATGTTTTTAGGGGGAATTCTTGTGATAGCGGTTTTACAGTTACAGAAAATTCTACGTTTGTTCGTGGGAATTCTTTTGATGCTGAGACTTCTCCTCCATCCCTGACAGGACGTGTGATTGACAGCTTCACTGCGGTCGTCAGTGAATTCTACGATTTCGCCGGACTTTCTTTTCCTGGAGATAGTCCATGTCGGCTGTGCTAGAGACCTATTTGTTTCACGCTTCTTGTGGCAGTTAGGTGCCGGCCACACGTGTTTGTTTATCTGTTCACTGAGGGGCGGTTGGCTTCGTTGCTCGCGTCGGACGCGTGAGTGTCTGTCTGTGTGACTGTCAGCGTGTCTGTGCGCAGAACAAACATCTATTTCTTAGTCTGACGAGTTGCTGAGGAGATCGACAGACGGGGTTTGTCATGGAAACCACGCGTTGATAGACAACTGACGCCATCTAAGATAGACTTTTCTTTCTTCATCTCTCGCCTTTTCCTTTCTCTGTCGCCTCTTCCATGTCCTTTTCCATGCCTCGTTGGTACTGTCCATGTCTTCAGAAGGCGTGGATTAAGTGGAGAATTGTGGAGTTTTATACCATTTATACTATGTGTTTTTCCTGATCATAATAGCCAGAATGTCTGCGCACAAAAGGAATAAATAAGGTGAGATGGGGTACCCCTGCCTACAGGGTCTCTGATGAGTACTGAATAAACTTTCCTCAAAACTTAATTATTGTTTCCTCTTCTTGTCTTTTTCGGAGCCATTGTTTGCTATTGTACAGAGGAAGAAAAAACAGCACAGCACCAAAGCACAATCAGACCGCGCGGTCGTCCAACACCAGTTTCAGAGGTCTTAATACGTATTATCTCTTAACAACCAACTTCAAATATTCTGTCAACAGAGCATAACAACAAGCTATCCGTTCACACTGTATGCAAACAGACGCACTCTTAGATAATTAAAAAAACGAATCAAAATAAACAAAGATTACAATTTGAAAAATAAATTAAGCGTAATACACACATTGAACCGAAAATAATAATAATAAATTGAATCGTTAATTAAGAAAGTGAAATATTCACGACCATGAGTCACAACAGTACAAACCTACAGTGGTCAAATCTTGTCCCCAGTAGTGTCGCCGCTGTACACAGCCCTAAGGTCAGTGGTTGTCCCTGAACTCAGCTGCAGTGTTTGCTATGAATAAGTGAGGAACTTCTTCCGACTTGGGGTAGAAGACAGAAAGGTGAGGCTGGCATGTCCCATCCATCCTTGAGACCCACCCTGACCAGCCCCTTCCCCATCCACCATCACCTCGCCGCCCCTCCACAGCACACCTGCCGCCCCTCATTGGACGATTGAACGAAACATTTAGGTCCTCCACATTAGTTTGAACAGAAACACTTAGCAACAGAAAGACAGCACCTTTGATTATGATGGTAAGTGTTGACAGCAACACACACATACAATGTCAATAATAATAATAAATGCAAAATGTATAAAGCTCATACTCACACTCCTAAGGAGCAAGCTCTTAGCGCCTAAGAACAAGAAGGAAACATGGATAGCATACGAGAGACAGAAACAGAAACAAACAACACATGAACTATAAAAGAATCAACAACGGTACTAAACAAAGAATAAAATAAAAGACAGAAAACAGAGAGAAGCAAATAACAAGAACAAGAGGTGAGAGTAACATGATATTACAGCAGCAAGGACATCTGTTTATGTTGGTTGCCACGAGCACAACGAACTGCCAGTCACAAGTCAGAAGAAGCGCACACCGTCCATGAGACAGTCATAGTGGAAATAAAGGTCTGAGGGGAATTAACTGCCGCACCATCACCTCTGCCAAAGTGTGTTTGTCGACATGTTTGTTAGATCTACGTGACAACAACATGGCGCAGTGATCTGACAGAGTGCAACGTTCACATCCGCTTGGGTCATCAAGGCCTAGAATGAATTGAAATACCGTATTTTTGTACCTGACTCAACAGTAATTAGCTGACATTTCTACAATAACCGTGAAGTTGTCCTCTCTTTTAGCTGATGGTTTTGTAGGAATACGTGGACTTATCTACTGCACTACCAGCAGTCACTGCACTTCCGCCCGCCATCACAACCTGCGGGGCGAGACCGGTCCTGGCCAACACTCCAACGGTCCAACTGCACTGGCTTCCACCTGTGGCAGCCACACTGTGCACCAGATGGCTGTACCCTCATTCAACTCTGTCACACGTGTGCTGGTCATCCTGTACCTATTCCTTGATGTAATGGCTCACTGCGTCTCTGCACAAACCCTAGTAGCATTGAAAGAGGAACCCATATGGGACTCACATGGGACCCATATGGGATTTACCCGGTTACCCGGGATTCATCTGCCAAAACCCATATGGGTCCCAGGCCGAAAATGACAGTGGGCAAAGCATGGGACCCATATGTGTTTTTCCGTGTAAAAACCGGGTAGATCCCAGATAAATCCAGTTGAATTCTTGATGATATTATTGGTATTTTTAGGTATTTTGACATATCCTGATTGACAACAATGTAAATCATGATATGCCAAAATTCCTAAAAATACCAATAATATAAATACATTAAAATACCTTATAAATGCAAACAAATGGATTAATAAGGAGTGTTTTGCCATGATTTACATTAATTAAGCAGCAAAAAAGTGCACAAAAAAATGCAAAATGTTACAACAAAAAACCCAAAAACATGATTTGTCTTTTACTGACGTTTATTGAAGTTAAAATGTCTGTGAAAATAAGGATAAAGCAAGGTCATTAAAAAAATAATTTTAAATATACAACAATTGTGAAGCATTGTCCATTTAAATGCATAAAAAAATGTTTCCTCATGACATGTTAATGCAACACTCGTTATTTGATTATGATTGTAGAAGAAGCAAAAACAAGTATCCACTGACAAAACATTAAAATTAAATTGCAGTTTACATTAATTAGATTTTTCCCAAGAAAGGTTCAAAGATCTATTAAATATATCAAATGATGAGCATGAACTGAATTGCTTTCAAAAGGGAGTGATTAAAGCTTCAACAGACATTTCTTATAATAAATAAAATCCACGAGATTAAATATAAAAGGTTCCAGGCTGGATTGCAGCTTCTGGTATTAACTACAACCATTTAAAAAAATATGCAAATTTAAAACTTGTACTTTTATAAATAGCTGATAAAAAAAAAATCTCATTAAAAACCTAACAGTCTTTTTTTCTGCAGGTAAAGTTGTACAGCTTTACTCGTCGTCCACCCCATAACAATTTACTGACTTGTACAGGCTGTGCTCAGGCCCTTCCCTTCTGCTATTCTCTCGATCCCGAGCACCAGCTAACCAAATTGATGTATACACCTGCAGGTCAGCATCTGTAGCTTCAGGATAACTTTTTCTTGCAGCATCTAAAAATAGAACAAATATAAGATATGAGGTCCGCATAAAAGTAATCACTAATTGCAGGTCACCGACCCTAAATCCAGAATATAATGAGAAAAAAAAAGGAAGGAACAAGCAAATCATATAGATATGTAAAGTGCCATAACAATTTTAAGTGTTATAATCAGAAAGGTACAAGTGGAACTGCATTCGAATTTCTTTAGGCACACAAACTCTGGACATATACTGATTTCTTTTAAAATCCCAATACATGCGAAACGTAAAGATGTCTATCAATTATTGTGTTCATTCCTTTCTACACAGCGTTAACCAGCTGATTAAAGGACTAGACACTGCATAAACATGTGTCCATATTTTTTAATTTTCCAATGTAATTGGATCACAATGAAATGAGGTAGGAAAAGTTCGCCAGGCTAGAGTTGTTTCCCTGTAATGTTTTTTTTAATCTCATGAAAATACAGTCAAATATTAAATCCTTACCCTGAACTGGTTTGTAAAATAAAGGAGTGGTTCTTGAGTCCCTTCTTCTCTTTCAGACCATTGAAGTTGTAACACCGGGCTGAGTCAGTTGACAATAGCACAGATAGTATGCTCCTCACCCCATGCTTTAAAGTGAATATTCCACCCATCGTCAAATGGCATTCCTGGAAACAGACAATAAGCATACTCATTTTTTAAAAATAAAAGTTGCTGTGGGCAGTATCATGATACATGTTATGAGAACTAGTATTATAAAACCAAAATATGGATGAAAACCATTAAGGAAATTTCCCATTTTTCTCTGTAACCAAGCTGAAGTTGTTACAGAAATTTATTATCAGCTGTAATCCATGCAACATAACAAATGCCTTTGTTACTTTTTAGTACTGCAGACATGTCATTTGTTCTATAAAATAAAATGCTATAAAAACCTTCAAAGGGAATAGCAGAAATAGATTTGACTCCTCCTACTAACAATCAGAATACAGCACATACCGAGTGTGTCCGTTTTCCAGGGTCAGTCTTCCAATCCCACTCCAGATGGTCAACATCCTCTGAAAGATTGTAAGGGAAACTGGAACCCTCTGGCAGTTTTCCTCCTGTCACCTCCTTTTCCTGGTGTTGTTTTCTCCATCCTTGAAGCCTCCTTTTCACATCTTTTATATATCTCTCATCTCTTCCAGAAAAGACAGTTGCTGCTGTCCCAAGTTTCTCTAGTTGAGCTGAAACTAACGAACACAATAGCAGAAAACATATAAGATGTCATCTTTGCTGGCTTCGCTATAATTCACAATGCTTGGAAAATATAACTACTCTTGGTTGCTTTCCTATTTGTCATATATCTATTTGATATCTGATCCATATTTATTTCCTTTTTTTTTCACTATGCAAAAGAAGGCTGGATTTTCCACTTCTGGCTATATTTCACAAAAACACTTAATAAGTCTTGCCGAGAGTAAGAAAAAACAAACTTTTAAAATGATTATAAACAAAATGACTTCAAATTACCTTACAAGGGTTGGGTCTATGCTGGCAGGATGAAAACCTGAGAATGAGTGTTGGAGATGTGAAGGCAAAGGTGAAATAGTACTTTGGCGATAGCTGCTACTTGGGGACACCCTAGGGCTGACAACTACTGGCGGCAGAGAGTATGGAAATGGTAGTGGACACTGCTGCATTGAATGGTCATTCTTTTCTCCTTCGCTGTCTGTTAGCTGTGCATCCCTGTGTCAAATGAATATATTTGCATAAACTTATTTAGCTCACTAAATTTAAAACTATAAGCTGTTGATATGTTGTTTAAAAACTTTATTAAATTTCACCAAATCCAGACCAAAAAGTATATCATAAATTTCCCTTTAACATACTACACTTTTATAGTGCAAGCATAATAACCAAAGTTACAGTACCTGTTACTTGTTCCAACTGTCCAGATATCATCTTTTATCTCCTTCCTTTGTCCTGCAGTACATAATGGTATAGCAGTCATTTTGACAATTAATGCTCACATGCTTCATAAATTTTCTTTCTGGTATAAATTAATTATGAATTAAAAAATTGCACTTACTTAATGACTTGTGCAGGCAAACTGGATGTATGGGCCATGAGGAATCTGGTGTTTAATAATGAAGCTTGCAGATTTTGGTGGCCAGTTGCACATCCTGCGACCACTGGAATCTTTAAAAATGCTAGCAGCCAGCTGTCTGGAATTACAGCTACTGGCCCCTTTAAACCTTCTGCTTCTTCCAAAAACTCACCATGGAATAGGCATCTGCTGAAACAACATGCAGTTTGTAGGCATTTTATCCTAAATATGCAAGCCTATCTCTTTGTAAACATCACTGTTAAATGTGTAAAAGCAAGCATAAATAAAATATGTATGTACAAGCATATTTGCACTGATAGTTCAAATGCAGGTGTTAACACAACACAGCCCAGTACATTTCTTTCCCTCCTAAAGGCCCCCTGTACCCATGAATTTACCCCCTTTTCAAGAAATTATTAAAAAAGTAACTAAACAAGACAGAAGAACAATTCAAATTGATAATGACAGATCAAAATGTGTTAAGTGGAACAGTCTTACCTTAATCTTTCTTAAGAACGTACTTTTCTGATAATCCAACCAGACTAGATTTAGACAGAGATTCTTTAAGTCCAAAGTGAAAATAATATTCAGAACTATTTTCTACAGATCTAATGTTTAACTTTTGGGGGGTTTTCAACAGTGTTCTGGGATGCTTGGGGAGAGATGGATGGTAATTACGTAGAATACTCAGTAAACGAGACAAAGAACTAAGTGTAATGTTACATTGGCTTGCCCAGTGCTAAATCCTGATACAAATCGTTTTCTGATATGCGCTTGGTATTCTGTAATAATTCAGTGTCGCTGTCTGTTTCACTTTGATCTTCCTGCTCTAAATAATCAAGAAAAGAATCCCTTTCCATTACATCTGTTTCGTTTTGATCCTGATCTAGGTATTGCGAAGCTGAAACCGATCGCGAGTGGATGCTATAACAGCTGATGAAATATCGCCAGATAAATCGTTATCACAAGTTATTGGAGGAAATTCTGACAGCTCCGAATTCTCTGCATCATTAATTACGACTAAAGAATTATCAAATTGCTAGGGTTCAGAACTGCTGAGCCTGCCTTTACTTCTTTCTGGAAAACTTCTGCATTTATTGCTTTCGTGTAGTTCTTAACTTTTGCTCTAATTCTTCTTCTCTGAGCGTGGTATTCTGCATTGAATTTGGACATTATTGGAATGAATAAATAACTAGTATATTTACCTTAGAGTATGTATAAGTTAGAAAAACGTACTGTATTGTCGAACAGTCGAATGCTGCTTGCAATTGATCCTGGAGAACACTTAAATTTCCGCTCAGCTGCTGGAGAACAAAATGGCGGATTGAAACAAAAATTTAAAAATGGCGGCCACAGTCGCTGTGCACGTCTGCCATTGGCTAAAAGTAGTTGCTTGTATTAGGAGATCCAGTCAGAACCGCATTTTCGAGATCATATGGGACAATCTTTATGGGACCCATATGGGACCTATTTGCCATGCTGCTAGGGAAGTACGTTAAACCGATTTTACTGCTCTTGTGTTTGTGTGCGTGTACACAATCTGTACAACTTGCTTCTCGCTCTGACATTTCTTTACTTTCACTGTTATTTGACTTCTAACTTACAACACTATTTCAGCTTCCTTTTAATAATACTAATACTAATGATAACGATGACGATAATCGTGCTTGAGGTGTAAGTCTAATAGGTTAGATCTCACACACAGACTTTCCGTAGTTAGATTTGGTTACTGAAGCCAGTTATTTAGTTGTAACGACTGTAGATATGATACAGTGTTTAGTTTCCTGTATCAGTAGACAGCATTGTGTAGCAGGCCAGGGCTATTCACGCACCTAAACTCGACTATCAACGGACAAGCGGCAGTTGCCTTGTCTTACTGTCAGCACACAGCGGCAAACTCAAAACACAATAGAAACGTGTGTGTGTGAGTGTGCGTGCATGTGTGTGTGCATGTGTGTGTGTGTGTGTGCATGTGTATATGTGTGCATGTGTGTGTGCATGTGTGTGTGTGTGTGAATGTGCGTGCATGTGTGTGCGTGAGTGTATGCGTACATGTGTATGTGTTCGCGCGCGCCATCAACATCGTCGTGAAATATTTGTGCACAGTCGGCATAAAGATGTGCCATGCAGGCTGTGGCAAAGTAGTGTAATGGCGGTGTGGGTCTGTGTGACTATGTTCCCCTACTGAGTAAAGTTTGCGCCATATAGTCAAGGATGTAACACAGAAATGTCTGAATCCTAAGGTTTGACCCATCATAGAAGTCGCTTAGCCACAGATATGTCACTACCTTTTATTGTTATTGTTACAGTACGCTTGGTAACGTCCCAGTCATCCGACACGTCACGTGGTAGTTATTAAATTAGTCGTGAGCTCTTTGATTTAGTGTTAGTTTACTAGTCCGGTGGATCTGTGGAAAAAATACTAAAAACCCAGAACTAATTGCAATAAAAACAGCCACGTGTGACATACAGAGACGAGATCTGAACCCTGACGTTCTCGCTGCAGTGGTGACAAGCGAGTGTTTTACCCACTGCACTGCCAGGTGCCCCCGGGTCGTATGTCAGGGTGCACGCGGTCCTTAAAGCCACAGGTGCCCAGACCTTTGTAGACTTGTGAGTGGAAAAATAAAGACCTTAAAAGTACTTACTTTTTTAGCGAGTAGGTCATTAGTTGCGACTAGGTCCTTATGAAACAAAGAGATGTGATAATTTATGCTGTTATTGGTCTAGAGAGCGCTCACTTTTTACAAACGCCCCACAGGTACCAGCCTGCTACAGTCTAAAGGACATCATTACAGCTGTTTTACAGACCACTCTTTGACCATCTGGTATCACAGATTGGGTCCTAGGGAGGGATGAATGGGTAACGAGGAGACTGATTAAGGTAACCAGCACCGCGCATGCTCCGTATCCCTCTTACCCGGTACAAAAGTTCTTTCTTGCCACAAGCATGGGTGAGAGTTTAGCGTTCTAAGAGAAATGATGGAGCAAATGCAGGAAATAAAGTTCTGGATGACTGGGATGAAAAACTGAAGGTGGTAAGAAGGAGGAACTACCCCAAGGCAGCTCCATCAACCGTAGCAGCACAAGCTTTGAACTGACTAGCGACTGTTCTACCTGTGATCTCGGGTGTTTCCGGAGGCTCACTCTCAACGCTGGTGGTGGAAAGTAGTTTTGTCGAGTGGACTGGAGGCTCGGGGCAGACAATCTTTAGACAGTTTGGGGCGACAGATTGTAGTGAGTCGCTGGACTCTATGACCTCATGAACTCCTGACGTCACCTGGGGGTTTGGATGACCTGCTTGACCTAGCGACATTCCTGCTTATCAATTTTTCACTCTCTTCCCTCTTCCCCCTTCTCGCTAATCTTATCTTGAGCTAGTCTCTCAGTCGCACGTGACGTTGGTCTGGCTAGACTTACCTTTTCTGTCGTTTGTTTTATTTTTTCAAATTCTAGCCTTTCTTTCCTCCCTCTTTTTTTGAGCTTTTCTTTCCACTCGCTTTGATTTTCTCCTCTCTCCCACTGCTTTTGCCTTTCGTCTTTAACCTCTCATCTCTATTATTTCTCTTCAAAGTTTTTTTCTGCTAGTTTTCTGTTCACCTTCCATCTGTGGGTGTATATAACAGTTCTGCTTCACATATTTCATGCAAATCGCACGGAATCTGTAATCTATCATAGAGACTACATTTTCTACGGGTGTGTCACATGCAGGTGTGGACGACGGCGTGTATTTTTTCAACAATTTGTTTTTATTTGAGCCTGGAGTAAACAGTCCGCTGTATGTATACTTCATTGTGCAGTGTCGTCACTCATGACATCAGCGCATGATGGACAACCTAGAGGATAACCCTGACCACTTCACGCTGACCTCTTGAACTGTGGACATTCAACACCAGGCTCTGGACATCTGTTGTCCTTTGTTTCCATAAGACTGCATATGGTGTCCTGTGTCATATTGGTTGTTTAACTGTTTATCAACCTCTGCCCCGTCGTTCCGGTTCCAGTTGTGTGTGGGCTTGAACGACCTGCCTGACCTCGGTACTTCGTCGTCTCTTAATGCTTCAGTTCGTGTAATTGTCTGGAAATGAAGCTGTTTACTGATTCGTGGCTCAGAGATTGTGGAGTGTCTGTGATGGTGTGAACCCAGTTAACTACAGTATGCGGTTATTTCGCCGTGCCAGTCGCGGAGAAAGGATTGTTGTGATCTTTCAAACATCTTTTATGAGACACCTTGTGTTTTGTCTCCATTTTATAATCTCTTCATTGAAATATTTTAATGCAAGACTTTCATTACCAGACAAAGAAATTCATCTAACGTGTTTGTATAGACCACCCCTCAGCGCCACAAACAAGTTGACTGACAACATGTTTCTATCAGAATTTCACGACCTGCTTGACCACTACAGCACACTCAGAGGGATACCTGTGATTGTAGGTGACATTTCAATGTCCATTTTGACGGAAAAAAAAATCTGTGTATACCAGAAGGTTTACGGATCTGTTCAGTGTCTTCATCCTTTAACGTAAACAATCATATACTGGTTTGAGTGGTGAATAGTCATCTTGATCATATGATACGCATGGTTAGTGTTCAGTGTGCTCTCTTCACATCCTTATTGTGTGCGGTTTGACCTGTCAGCCAGTAGCCCAGCACTGCCACCAGTGTTTCGCGCTCTGCGCCGTCTTCGTGACATGGACATGTCTATGTTTCGTGATGACCTGGGAAGCGAAATGGTCCTCTGACCCTCAACCTCTGCTGACAGACCTGCGGCCGTTATCCGCTCCGGGCTGCTCCTGCTGTGTGTACCCGAGTTCACCACAACAAACATGGTACCCCAGCATTCGTGTTGAGCTGCCGAAAGCGAAGGATCATCAACAAGCTAAGACGGTCTGGCTTGACTATTTAAAGGGGAGCCAGAGCTTACCCTTGACTGCCTGTCTCTGTTCGGGAAGACGATGCCGATGTTCCTTTTGTCACTTCAACACGTGACTTAGGTTACATAATGTCTGCTGACGTGTCTCTTGGTGAACATGTCTCTCACATCTGTCGTTCTGCCTACTATGAGTTCCAAAAGATCAGCTCCATTCATCGTTCTCTGTCCATCTCAACCACCAACATTCTCATCTGCTCACTTGTTGTGTCTAAAGTAGACGGCTGCAACTCTCTTCTTGCTGGCTGTCCACAGGACCTCATGGATAAGCTTCAGAAAGTCCACAACTCAGCGGCTCGTCTCGTTTTCCTGACTCGTATATGGAAAGTGTCACACCACTTCTTCACTCTTTATTGCCTATCAGTCAAAGCTACAATAGACTACAAGCTGTCTACTCTATGCTTTGGATCGTTTGAAGGTTCCTCCTCCCCCCCCCTCAACTACAGACTGAAATCGTGTCTGTCCACTCTCCTGTCCCAAACTTTGGCTCCTCATGAGACTACTCATTCTGTCCTCCCTCCCACAGTCAGTCACATACGGACAGCGGACGTCCTCCCTCTGTGTTGCTATGCAGTGGAACTTTTCCTCATCACATTCACCACTCGGACTACAAGGCTACATTCACACGCTCTGTGAACACATCTGTTCACAAAGTACTATCCCTGAATTACTATTCTTAACTCCCTGGCAATACTGTCATGCTAACCGTCATGTAACGACTCCATCTTACACTGTGTATAGTATCTACATCCCTTCATACCTTCATCCACTGCTTTACGTTCTGTGGCTATACTTACCTCACCGTCTGCTGTCTGTTATCTATTCTGTTGTCTATTATCATGACTGGTCCGCACAGAGAGTGCGGTGTATCTTGGTGGTGATGCTGCGCCTTATAAGTAGCCTTTATTATAATAACATCTGCCATCTTGCCAGGACGGTTACCACCATGGTGTCACCTTGTTTGTAGTGTCTACTAACTTATAATTTACTAACATAAGAACCTTACCTATATATAAGCCCTTACTAATATAAGAACTGCTAGAGACACCTTTTGTAAGGCACCTTGCTGTTAGAGTGGTCCACTTGTCATAACAGCTTGACAACAATGGTGTAAGTATCATGCACACTTACTAAACACTTAAACCAGCGGTTCTCAACCTTTTCCTTATGACGCCCCCTGACGATCAAAGGTACGTCCGCGCCCCCCCCCCCTTAGCCAGCAATGTAAGCTAATTTCACTAATACCGGTATAAGGAACTTTTAAAAAATGACCACCTTCGCGCAAGCACCACCTTGCAAGCACGTCTCTCCCCCCCACAAGGGGGGCGCGTCCCACAGGTTGAGAACCGCTGACTTAAACACTCGACAGGACAGCTCGGTGACTCGATGAAACAACAGGCATCATAACAATAACATTGGGTAGGACAAACCTCTGATGGCTTGATAATATCACTTCAGGAAGTGGCGCCCTCACAGCATCTCACTTATGTACAGTCTTTTCCTCTGCTTTTGTGCCAGTTACTTTGGTTCAACCACAGATCCACCCGACTATCGACTGATTGAGATCTCGATATCGATGAAAATATTGCTTGCCCGGGTATTTCTTGTCGTCCGGTGGGAACCTGCATGTCACGTGCCCCGAACGTTTTCAATTTTAAAAGCATGGTCAGATACAAACAGAGAAAATATTCATTTCAAAAACGTTGGCCTCCTTTGTCAGATGTAGCCTAAATATCCAATGGAATGATACCTTTACTAAAACCCTCAAGTGGTGCAAGTGAATCAAGTCAGTTAACTGCCATTTCTACGAGAGCAACATGAAAATGAAAAATGTTGCAAACGATATTTTGATTTAAACTCACGTGACTCTGAAAACGTGCGAATGAATAAACCTCCTCGTCCTCCAAAAGAAAAAAAAACAGAGCAATAAAACAGGAAATAAAGAGTGGGCCACCTCAATACACACTTACAGTGTTGACAAGACTTGCGTGTTTGATATAAGGCTAAGTGTTAGCTAGGAAGGTGTTAGTACCTACTAACAAGTAATTACGTAGCACATTATGTTTGCACATCCTATTCCTTTCTAGTTCATTTTGAAATCCACAAAAGAAACTGTTGATGATTATTATTAATCTTATTTTTGGCAGCTTACTATACTGACTCAAGGGCTAGAATCGTATGTAGCCGCGATCCTTACGTCGAAAACACAATTGGAACTTTGACATGTGAAGTGGATCATCAGGACGCAGTTGCCGGTTGCACTTGGAATACGCCGAATATAAACGTGTATTTGAATGAAAATACAGCCCTTTGCCGAAAGAGCGGTTTTATCAGAGCTGGCCAGTGCCCATCGAACCGTGTGGCACCTGGCATCATTAGCTGTCAACGAGATGGTGACAAATGGAAATTACATTGCTATTTCACAGTACCTAAGGGTTTCTACGATAACAAACCGTTCTGTATCATAAACTGCCGGAGACGTGATACTCATGGGCTCCGTACCGAGCCTTGTGAGCCTCTCAGAGTAGGTAAGTTGTAATTTTAGTGCGCGCGAGAAGACTCTCACTCTCTCTCACTGACTCGCTCACTCACTCACTCTCTCTCTCTGACTCACTGTCACTCACTGACTCTCTCACTGACTCTCTCACACTCTCTCTCTCACTGACTCTCTCACCGACTCTCTCATTGACTCTCTCTCACTAATTCGCTCACTCTCTCACTCTCTCACTCACTCACTCTCTCTCACTGACTCTCACTCTCTCACTCTATCACTGACTCTCTCTGACTCACTTTCTCACTCACTGACTCGCTCACTCACTCTCACTCACCCCTTTGTGTGCCAGATTACTGGATTCCTTGTCTGTCGTCAGTAAACGTTGGAGACAAGGCATGGACACTACTGTCAGTGACTGTCAGACTGTACATCGTATGTCATGGCAGCACCTGTTGACACTGAGCGTTGTCTCGGATTGTCACAGCGCAACATTCTCAAACACTTTTTTTCAAGTGGGAAGATGTTTGAGCATCTGAAGAAAATAGAGAGACCTTCTGTTCCAAAAATAAAGATAAAAAAACAACAAAAAACCTTCAGTTAACTTCCTCCTCTCGTATCCATCCCATGACCAGTGACCAGACATACCTATTTACGCCCCGTTATCACCTCTTTTATCTGTTATGTCCTTGTTCCCGTTGATGCACTTCTCTCACAGGTGATTCTAGTGTGTTGCCCTCTTGACCTACTGCTCAGGATATTTTCTTCTACCTGTCTGTGCGGTTGTTCGTGTTCGCTGGTAAAGTTCCTTTGGTTCATGTTTACTATGTGCACGCAGTCCAGGACCAGCCACCTTCTCGTTGTTCATAGTTTGGTTGGTGTTCGCCAAATAGTGGGGAGTGGTACGATGGGTCCACTGCTGCTTACAGGCTTTGCCCGTCACGTGATCTAGTCAGGGACGGAGGGGGGGGGAATTGGTGTTTTACGCCGTGTCAGCAGCTAAGGCTATATTACGGCAAGCAGCCAGCCCTGTAAACAGATGCCACGTGCAGAGAAAGATCAGCGTGCCCGAGACGAGAAATGAACTCAGGGCAGCCAACCTTCACTGTATTGGTGTCAGGGACGGAGACTTGTGGAGAAGAGACGCTGTGAGCCCTTCAAGTGTGAAACTTTGCAACAAGTGCTGAGATATGTTATGAAAATCCTACAGTTGGAAATGAGTGACCCCAGTGTTTTCTCGTGTTCTTGGGGTTCAAGGAAAACAACGTTGCCGCCTATTGATATCGTAGTCACGTGACGAGGTATCTGGTCCTGGACTTGTGGTGCTGGACTTGTGGTGCTGCTTTCTTTCACTCACATGCCTTGGTCTCAATATTAAGTTGTCTTGACCATGGCCTTAACTCCGTAACTTTTCACAGTTTTGATGGATGAAGAGTTAGAGGTAAAGTCAACATACACAGTTTTAGTTCCATGAAAAGCTACAAATCGAGATCAGGCATACAGAAAAAGGTAGAGTCATGTAGAAATAAGGAAAACTCAAATAGAAATAATGTAGAGGCATGGTGAACCACGGCAGAGGCCTGTAGAAATAATGTAGAACCATTCAGGTTGACTACGTTGAAATGCTAGAGGGAAGGTTGGGCACTTTGTTTTGCGAGAGTGAGAAGCGAAAGGTCGTGTAATGACTGACTACAATCAGACAATTAGCACACGCTCCTTGACTGACTACATGGGAAAAGTCGTGGGTGCTGGTTGACGACAGAAACAGAAGACAAGTACGGTCGGTTGTGTTACTTCCGAGTAGGTAGACACTATTGTGTTTTTATTAAGTGTAGGCCAGATGTATAAAAGTGTTGTTTGTAATCAAGTGAAGCATTCTTTGGAGATTAAGATTTTGTAAATTGAAAATTGAGAGAAATAATACACGTTAATATCCAGAAAATAAAAGTGTACCAAATGTTTAATGTTGTTGCCTATTAGATATCACTATTGCTAGAATGAACATCTGTCAGAAATCATTAGTCTCCATAAAAAAGTAAGTGTCCGGAATATCAGCTAATGAAGTTTATTATTAATCTCAATCTTCAAAGGGTCAACACCAACTACCGCCCCACCAACTGCCGCCCCACCAACTGCCGCACCACCAACTGAGGCCCCACCAACTGCCGCCCCACCAACTGCCGCCCCACCAACTGCCGCACCAACAACTGCTGCACCACCAACTGCCGCACCACCAACTGCCGCACCACCAACTGTCGCACCAGCAACTGCCCCACCACCAACTGCCGCACCACCAACTGCCGCACCACCAACTGCAGCACCACCAACTGCCGCACCACCGACTGCCGCACCACCGACTGGCACACCACCAACTGCCGCACCACCTCCACTAGAGGAAGAATTTCCCATATGGACGGCAGTCCTCACTGCAATTGGCATTGCCGGTTTGATTGGTGAGTAATACATGTCTGTGTTAAATAATGCGTCAACATCACAGGGCACGTGCTGGTTCTGCAATATGTGTGTGTGCGTTGTTTTCATAATGGAAGGAAGTAATTAAGATGAGACCCTTGAGGAAAGAGTATCCACCGCTAGTCAGTTGTTTCTTGTCTCAGTTTTTAAACGGGAGATCGGATGCCATCGAATGTTAGCTCCCACGCACGCACGCACGCACTCCTCGAAGACAACAGAAGGATGAGTGCACGGGCTTACAATGCTCACCACGTGCCTGTCTGAAATAAGGGTGAGCAGGTCCTACATGAATGACCAGTCCTGCCAGTTGTTCCTCTGTCCACCTCAGCGTCCACCTCTCCTCAAGCAACCTACGGATCCGATCGCAGGGAGCAGCAGCGATCTGTAAGACCTTCCAAGCGGACTGACAGACACGTGTAGTAAGCATCAGACCAGCACTGGCAAGACAATGCCGTGGTCAACGGCAAAGACAAAGTAGAAAGTGATCCGGTAAAACGACTAAATGAAAACAGCAGAAGAAATGTGAATATTAATGATAAATAAAGTTTACACAGAAACCGAATAATTAAAATAATACAGAAAAGGTATAATAATCTACCATTGTCTCAAGAGTGGCAAACATCGCAACTTGAACTGAATATTGTACATGTCTGTATGTCAAAAGATATAGATGTATTGCTCACAGGCTGAGCCAATGTATAGGCACGGATCTACACCAAGAGTTTGTAAGTCCTTACCTTTAGGTAAGCATCAGTAAAAGAGAGGAAAACAAAATCCACACAACAGCCAATCGGACCTTCAAGTCACACAAAGTGCAGAACACTTAGAGTGTCCCTCCCACACGCTAATGAGGGTTAACAGGACATGTTGCTGCTGCTGCTTATGATGATAATGAAGGTTTGAATATTCAAGCTAGCTTGATGATAAAACTAAACAAGAAATTATGAATCTGAGAACAAAAGTGCCTCAATCTATCAATCATATTTTAAACTGTGGTATCTTGCAGCATTGTGCCTGTGCCTGGTGTGCCTAGCGTGCAAAAAGCGTCGAAAGGCCCAAAGGTAAATATTTTTGTGAAATAAGAGACAGAGTGAGTTATACATGTTTAAACAAATTATTACTTTTGTTTAAAACATCTGATTATTCTTGAGGAGAACGATGTTCGGAGATGAAGAAAAAAAGATAAGTAAACACGATGAATTTACAAACATTGGGGACAGGTGTCATGACACTCGTGCTCGTCATTTCTCGCAAACGCGTCCTCATGTGTTTCGCATGATTTCTTGCACACAAACACAAACTAACCCTGGGTCGGCTCCCAAGCTAAACTCTAGGAATTACTTTTACAGCTTTTAACAGTTATTAGATAAATATCATTGTCTAAACTTGGCTTACCTTTTCCTACTGCAGTCCCGTACAAGATCCAGAAGGGTAAGTGAATGCTTTCTGAATACTTTGCACAGTTTATGATCACAGACAGACATGCCAACACACTTAAAAGTACAGAAGAATTGTAGGACTAATACACCGGCCTGACAAAGTGGCAGAGCCAGTGTTACAGAAATGTATTTCACTGGCGACTTCATGTCTTCAGACACTTTTGTCCCATTCCTGGGAGAGTTGTAAAACTTGTAAAATGATTTTTCAACATAAGACACACTTTTTAATCCTATTCATTAACGTTCTGTGGCAATGCTTTTACTTTAAAACACAACAGAGTATTTAAAGAAATCTTGTCTTATTCCTGGTAAAATGTTTGTAAAATGACCTTAATATGCAAGGCTGATATTATTGTCTAAACCTGGGATTAATTTTCCTACTGCAGAGGACGTAAGGAGAATCCAGAAGGGTAAGTAAATATTTACTGTATACATTAAACAGTTTATCTTCTGATGGCAGACAGACATGCTTACAAACCTGACAGTAGAGACGTTTAAGGACTAATACACTGAGATAGCAAAGCAACAGAAAGAATACTCCTAGTGTAGGAGAAATGATAATCACTGGCGATTTGATATTTATATCTAAAGATATTATTTTCACACTTCTCAGTTTCTGTGACAATGCTTTACCTTAAAATGAAATAAATTATCTGCGTATGGTAATCTAGTATCATTTCCTGTAAAATGCTTCTGAAATTACCTTATTTCATGAAATGATTATTTTTTACTGAACCTGATATTTCTTGTAAAATGCTAATGAAATTACTTTAAGTTAGAATATTGATAATATTGTCTTAACTTGGGATTCCTTTTCCTACTACAGAGAAAACGCTGAAGGAGAAGAGTAAGTAAATAGTTTATACCTTCAACATCGTACTACATTTTCTGACGACAGATCGAAACTTGAAAGTAGAGAAGAATTGTAGGACTAATACACCTTCCTAACAAAACGACAGAAAGACTGGGAGAAATGTATTTTACTGGTGACTTGATATTTACTGTATACTTACATGATATTTATCTTAAGACATGTTTTCACACTTCTTAGTCTATCTGACAATGCTTTTACTTTAAAATGAAATAAATTATCTGCGTATGGGCAGTTAATATCATTTCTTGTAAAATGCTTCTGAAATGACTTTAATTGACCATATTGATAATATTGTCTTAACCTGCGATTTCTTTTCCTTCTGCAGGGAAGATCTCGAGGGTAGCGAAGCAGAGCCCACAGAAAGCGCGGAAGGTGCCGAGGAGTAAGTAAATACTGTAAATTTGAATAGTCTATGACATCGTCTGACGACAGATGCAACTGCTAACAAAGTTAAAGGTAGAGAAGAATGGTAGGACTAATACAGCTTCCTAAGAAAACGACAGAAAGACAGTGTGAGAGAAATGTATTTCACTGGCCACTTTATTGTTAGTACATGTAAGACAGGACACACCTCTCAAGGGAAGCTGCTGAAGACAAAGCACATTGTACTTAGTTGGAAAGTAGCGACATAAATGCTCCCTGTGACAATTCAGCGCAGTTTTGATGATCTTTAGAAAATTCATTCAAAGTAAAGTTTGCTTTTTTAAAATGTCAGGTGCCTGCAAAACTGAGGTACGAGTATAGATAAGGAAACAAATAAAGCTTTCCATGTCACAGACCATCATAACCCGTCGTCACCATTTCCAAATGCTCCTCTCTGGTTGCCAATATAAACAACTAGTCGCCAAGAAGAAATCTTTCCCCAAGTCTTTTAATCAGTTGCGATGCCACTGAGTGGTTGAGTGGGAGTCGTTGTGTGGCTGACTTTGACTTTTTATTTTACCATTTTAGTCTAGTACATGTTTTATGAAAGCTTCCAAGAAAGAGAAATTTCCGTCTTTGTTAAGGAGAGAAAAAATAGAGATGTGTTGTGCTGTTCTTACAGTTTTATCGGAGCTGTCGTAAATTTAAATACCTATTAAAATGTGCATCCACTGTGCTGCTCTCCTCCCTTCATGAGAAGCTAAGGCATTTTACTTCATATTTCAGCATTTATGTTTTTGAAGTAAGCGCCAATGTTTATATCTGCTGTTGCAGGTCAGAAGAAGCAGAAGAAGCAGCAGAAGGGTAAGTGACATTACTAGTCAGAAAATATGACTTTCAAACCGACATGTATTTGAAAACAGAGAGATGGTGGGACTGACAGAAGTGTAAAGAGATGAAGGTCGAACGTCTACATGACCATTTCATGATGTCCATTAGACTGACAGACAGAAACGCGCACCAAAGACTCGATATCATGCATTTGGGTTTAGCAAACAGATGTGTATACAGAGACAGAGACAAGGGATATGTTTGGTAGATGTGTATGGACAGAGAGAGTGTTACAAACTGTATTGTTTTAAATGCAGACTTTTGAAAAAAAAAAAAACTTCATCGCACACATCTAAAACTTGAGTAGCTGCTTACAAACCAACGAAGCATGTTCCCGTCTAGAAAATACAAAATCCAGGGAAACAAGACACGTTGTCAATGGAAGGCAACATTTGATGTGTTCACTTTGGACTTTATCTGTGCTGCATTGTTTTTACCTTTCTTGTCCTTCTAAGAAGTAATTACGATTTAGGTCTAATTTATACCTTAGAGAACCTTTTGAAACCTTGAATTTATTGTTTCCTGCAGTGGAGGAGAAGCACCAGCGGAGTAAAGAACCGGATTTCTAACGAAACATCGCAACAAATGCTGTGACCAGAAGTGAGGGAGCAACTCCATCAGCAAACGAGAACAGAACTGTGACAATTACTGATTTGTATACACGTACACTTGATTACGAGTTACCAGCAGGTCGTAAGAGGATGGCAGTACAGGCAACGACAAAATCTAGTGTGTATACATCAAAGGGTAGGTCTCAGCGATGTCTGTATTGTTTAGCTCGGTCTGAGTGATAAAGTCAGTATTGTTTAGCTAGATCCCAGGGATAGCATCTGTATTGTTTAGCTAGGGCTCAATCAGTGTCAAAGCATCATTAAACTTTAGAAAGTGTGACAATTGTTAAGCCTCGATGCGGATGAAATAAAATATTTTACATAGGGTTATAAGCAAAACAAAATAATCCGCAAAAGTATGCCTCATGGACGGTGTGCGCTTCTTCTGACTTGTGACTTGTTGTGCTCGTGGCAACCAACATAAACAGATGTCCTTGCTGCTGTAATATCATGTTAATCTCACCTCTTGTTCTTGTTATTTGCTTCTCTCTGTTTTCTGTCTTTTATTTTAGTCTTTGTTTAGTACGGTTGTTGATTCTTTTATAGTTCATGTGTTGTTTGTTTGTTGTCCTGTCCCTCGTATGCTGTCCATGTTTCTTCTTTTTCTTAGGCGCTAAGAGCTTGCTCCTTAGGAGTGTGAGTATGAGCTTTATACATTTTACATTTTTTATTATTATTATTGACAATGTATGTGTGTTGCTGTCAACACTTACCATCATAATCAAAGCTGCTGTCTTTCTGTTGCTAAGTGTTTCTGCTCAAACTAATGTGGAGGACCTAAATGTTTCGTTTCCCTAACACCACCAGTCTTCTTGTTTTGTTTCTACTTTAAAAGTGATTTTTACGGTGAAGGAAAATATTTACGGCTTTTTAATTGTACTTGTTTCTTGTCCTATATGATGAGCAAATTAAGGCAGTAAAACGAACCAATTTTTTGTCTGTAATTCACATTTTGTTTACTTCTAAAATCGTCAAAAAAATAAGAGGAGATTCTTATGCATACACATTTTCTATATTTCATACCAAAATCTGAAATCCATAATACGATATTTGACCTGTTTCTACGATGTCTTATCTCAAGCTGGGGACAAGCGAGCTGGAGACTATGATGAAAGTGAACCGTGACATGTTTGCTAAAGACTTTCTACATTTCAGGAGTAGTTACATTGCTGGTCGTCTAATGGTAATGGTCAAGTTGTCCTTTGAGTCGCAGAGATCTGTTTACACTGTGCTGCATTCATATCCTACATCGAGTAGCACAGCAAACTTCCCCCAGTCGACCCAAATGGCGGGTCATAGGTCATTTCACCCAACAACAGCGGGTATAGTTAACCTGGATAGAATGAAGTTGCCTACAATTTAAAGTACAACACCTACAAAGCCCTTGTAGTACCGATCCTGCTCTACGGATAGACAGATCAAGCAAAGAAATTGGTGTTGGTATCTCACTCAATGGCTCTTTGTTTGAGGAGGCCCTAGATGGCTCCGGATCTCGTGCAAGGAACATAAAACCAACGACTTTGTACGAAGCTCGGTTGCCACACTCGTAGTCATAAAACCAGTCAGGAACCTCTACTTGCAACAGACAAGCAACGTAAGGTGGTCTGGTTTGGCCATGTGACCTGCCAATACACCTTGTTGAAGATGTCATTCAAGTTGCTTTGGAGGGTGGTCAACACCGCGGTGGCCAGAGGAAGAACTGGCTTACAACAGCCAAAAATTGGACTAGTCGTCCAATGCAGTCCAACTAGTCGACCTGCTCACTATCGTCCAAAACTGATGTAAGTGGCGGACCTTGCCATCTGCCGAGTATATCCATGTGCTCCCTCCTCCACCTCCCCCCCCACCAACGACAGGTACAGGTCGAGGAACGAATGACTGATTGGAAAGTATTGGCTAAGGTGCTAAGGTGAGTCGGTGGCTGTATCGTGCTGCGTGCTGTCAGCCGACAGACGCCGGACACTGTTGAAGTTTGGTTACAACTGTATTGGTTTAACATAACACAATGACGGCGGACTCGCCATCCCAAAGCACAAAATAGTACGGACTTAAGAAAAGACCCCGGCTGTCCCCCCACGGGATAAGTAACCGCTACAGTGGCATTGTACAAACTATGGACCCTGTCGTTGGTTTCACCTTGGCAGTGTTTACCTATATAGTTCCTGTCTATTGCTGGCAGGCATGTGGGGCGATCTTGTCATCTGTCTCGACACTGCTTTCCATCTTTTCACCGTCTTCATGTGTGTCGGAGCGTAGACGTGGACACCTGTGTCATCTGGTGTAGATGTGAACAGCGAGCAGCCTTCCCGAAATGGGTGTGCAACTGAAGCCCATGCCATACTCGTCATTTGTTTTCTCCCAAGTCTGCCAGAGTTTGCGCCCTTCGTCTGCTTGTTCGCCTACGAACAGCTTCGTGAATAAAATAGAATATTACTGAATCTTCACAGTTTGATATGATAATGTGGTTGGTTGGTTTGACAGGAATGGGCTTCCACCCAGAGTATATAGCCGAATATAGCCGAGCGGTTCTCAGTGGTAGTTCGCGTACTCCTAGGGGCACGGCCAGGGTTTATGCAGGGGTAGGCAGCGACGTAAATAAGAACACGCCATTATGAGAATAAGTACTTTTACGTGCGAGGGGTACCCGCGGATGCACTTTCACCCTTATGGGATACAGTCGCGAAAAAGTTTGAGAATCTCTGATATACATAGGATCGACTTCATGCATGTTTGCCGGATCACTGGTTATGTCCTGACTTGCGTGTTTTATTTTTTTCAGGAGAACGTGAACACACCTGGAACGATGCATATATTGGTGCATAGCTAGCTCAACGTTTCAATAGAAAGTGTTGATTGATGACAACAGATGATCCCCTCAATGCGTTACGTCGCCGCCCGCGTTATTATCTAAGGGAGACAACAGACGTTGATCAGACGGAGTGCTTTCCCTTGGTGGATTGCGCGCCTTATTACCGCATCCCGCACCCCGCACGCAACGGGTAGGCTTTCTCCATCTCTGGTAAGAAAATAACCTCCTTTTTAAATCAGTGCTGTTAAAATCCACATTGACCTGTTGATACTTTCAGTTATGTTCCAAAGCTTTCATTCGTTTTATTTGTGTGGGTTTTTTTGGGGGAGGGAGGGTCTGTGTGACTCATGTAATATTATTTGACTACAGTAGTCACTGGGCTGAATGAATTCTTTTGTTTCTTCCGGCTTCCACCTTTATGATCCAGTTTCAAACAGAGTTTTAAAAATATGGTAGCATATACTTTCCTCGGTTACAGTGTCTATTTTTTTAAAAATAGTTAAAATGCAGCACAGTTTATCTGTTTACTGCTGTCATCGTCTAAATAGCATATATCTTACGTCGTGAGCCAGATAAGTGACTGCATGGGACTCACAGGATTTCTCTCTTATATTCAGCTTAGCGCTGAAAACAGATCGTGAAAAAGCAAAACAAGATCACATAAAGAAGCTGGGTTTTAACCCCTCCGCCACTTATTTGCATATCCGGTTTCATCACAAACCTATGGCGTTATTTTAGATTGTGGTGTTTTAGAGTTTTTGGCAGCTGCTCTGACAGAACATACTGTAAATTGCACTAACTCCGGCTTCTTTTAAATAATGTCTTTTTGGATGTAATTCGTGGCCCCATCTTTTTTACCAGGACTCTGTCTTCCACCTCTGAGGTAGCTGCCAAAGCTCCTGCATCATACCTTATCTTGTTCTTAAGTGAGATCTTTTCCATTTGCTCTGCGGCCATTCTGTATGCCCCATGGAGGCTTTCTTCCAGGCCCTGCACATACTGCCTGCAACTCTTCATACTTTAACTTGAAATGATAAGTATGGTGTATAGATGAGTACATCTCCTTGCCTCCAAAAAGGCAAGACAGAAACATTTTGCATCATCAAATGTACATAAATATACCCAAAGGTGCTTGAGCACACTAACTCGTAGTGCAAGTAGACATCAGATACATCCTACACCCACTCTCTTCTCTGTTGCACTCATTATCCTCCTCCCCACCCTCCGCACACACAGTGCAGTTACTCACGGTTTACTGTGCTAATTTCTCCACAAGGGCTCATGTTTAATAATTGAGAGATTGGTTGTGCGGGTCAGATTTCAGAGCAATAGGGAGGTCCATTAAGCCTTGTTGAAAATGGGAATAGGGATATGTTTCTTTAGGTGATGGAATGCTATGTGGTGCTTAAATGCATTATGTGTTCATAGAACAGCTTGAGCTATTGTTATGTTTCCGTTTTTTCCTTCAGCAAAATCTGTTAACATTTATGATACTGGAAAATATGGAGTCTCTGAGCCAAACCTCACCATGCCTATAATATGTTCTCCCTATGACATCTATTAGACATCTTCCTTTCATGTTTTGGACTGAAGATCTAACTTCCTAAGCAGTATTTCCTGTACGTGCTTGTACAGTGTGTGTGTGAGCGAGATTGTGTGGATGATTAATGAGTGAGTTTCAGGTTCATTAAACAATTTTCTTATGTCTGCATGCCTCTTCTTAAATTGAAACAGTTCTGTCTATTTTTTAAACATGAATATATCTTCTTTCTTAAAATTTATTGCCATAGAATTATGGAGTTCAATGCCCTGAGTTACTGAGGGAACGGCTAATCTAATTTGGAAAGTATAGAATTTGTTAGGAAGAGCAGATGGCTTATCAGCTTGTTTTAATGTACAAACTAGCTTTTAACCAGAGCAGTCTCTTTTGATTAGTCCTTAAGCCTGAGTAAAATATTAATTTTAGTTAATTAATTTTGTTTTATTATTTAAAATTGATGGGCAATTGTGCTGATACTGACTAGTTAGGATATGCTACCACTTGCATTGTTGCGAAAGGGACATAAGAAATAAGTATGCTCAGTTGATGAACTTCAGAGCATATTTTTTTATGTGGGCTTTGCTCAACAAAGCTGCCTTTCTATGGTTTAATTATAAGATGTAAATAATGTCTTTTATGCATGTTTCACTACTCTGTTCAAGTACATTACATGATGATCAACAATTACATACATGCATTGCAAACCATGAACCAGTGATAATTACTTCTTATTGGTACTTTCACAATCACCCTCTTAATAATGGACAGTGTGTGTGTGTGTGGAGGAAGTGTTGGAACAGGCTCGTGATGTGGAAGCAGGTTTTATGGATCTTGGCAGATGTATATACCTTAAGTGATTTATACATTGTTCTAATCTTTTATTTGCAAGCAGTACTACTAGCTGCTACCTGACGAGAGCAGACAAAGCATCTCATAAGAAACAGTAGGCTGTTGGTTTGAATGCCTTACAGACAATAATGCTAAACCTTTGACCTACATGGCTCATCCACTCAGTTCTGGAATATCCCACCCAACCCCCCTCTGATAGCATGGCATGTATCTAGTATTAAAAAAAAGCCTTTTACTGGTAAGGAACATGTACGTAGGCCCTGCCTTACCCAACTGCTAGTTGTTATTCTGGTTGCGTTTCACTTTGCAGTGTAAGACAGGCTTTCCTACTGAGCAGAGTTCTGCCCATTTCATCCGGTGCAGGACATCAGTGGTGTGAGAAGATAAAGCAAAGGGTTGCCCTGTCTTGAGTGGGTGGTGTGTAGGCAGGTGTTGGCCACATGCCAGATATTAACATTTCCTGCATTTTTCAGCTTTCTCATTTGCCGACAAGATGTAAGTAGGATTTTCCCATTTGCCATTTTATGCAAGCTTGATTGTTTTTGTTTTTTTCGTAATTTTGCTCTTGTTTCTTGAAACATCTTAAAGAGCCATTAACAGCAATATACAATGTTCCTACTGACTATTATTACATTTGCTTGCTTTGGTTCAGCAGACTGTATTGTCGTGTAAACAAACAACAAAAGTATGAAAAGATGTGGACTAACAAGTGATAGATTTGTATGAGGCAGCCAGCTTCAGTAAGCAACTAAACTAATTAGCAGCATCTACAGTACATTTCCTGACCATACAGTGAAGGTCATCATGCTAAACTGACCATTCTGTTGCTGGCTGCTCACCTACTCATACTCTGATCTCCAATAGTGTTTGACATCTACCTACCGATTGCACAGTAACGTGGCCATGTGATGGATGGTATACTCCAGGTAGCAGTACAATACCAGATAGATAATGCAATGCTCTAAAATTTTTCATAACTAAAGATTCTGCTTGTTAAAACAGTTTTTAATTAAAAGGAGCATTCTTAAAAAAAATGTATTATTGATTTGAAGGTATTGAGAGTTTTTAAGAAAAAACAGAATTTTCCATTTGAAAGATGACTGGTAATCTGCTTTAATCTAACAAGCAGCTACCAGTGTGTGTGTTTATTTGTCCACACCAGTGATGCCCAACCTTTCTCGGCCTGCGGGCCATATCCATTTCGGACAGCCGTGTCGCGGGCCACTTCACCGCAAAAATACAAAAAAGAAAAAAACATAGAACAGATACCATTTTTATTAGAAGCAAGTTGTACTTACCATTAATTATGTAGTAATTAGTGAGATATTTGAAATTCAAACGCTGTTTCGGTATTGCTTCCTTATCAGAACCCCATTGTTTTATACCTTGCTAGAAAGCCCGGAGTCTGTATTTTCAATCTCTTTAACGACTGATTCAGATATTAACCAATCAAAAGATCACTAATCCCGTGTGGAATGCGGCGTCCCTCGTTCTCAAACACTGGTTTCCTCCCAAGATGAAAATCAAGAATGAAATCCATCGAAAGATTGAGAGACGCCCCTACGTAGGGATAAATACTTCTTCTTCCCTTTTTTTTTCGTTTTTTTTTTTTTTTTTCTTAGGTTTTCTTTATTACTAACATGCCGATTTCCTTTACTGTGGGCAGAAGCTTTGCGGGCCGGACGGCACCGTGTCGCGGGCGGATATGGTCCGCGGGCCGTGGTTGGGCATCCCTGGTCCACACTAATTTTAGAATGATTTCCTGAAAACTTTTGAGTCAATGTTTTCTTTCACAGCTTTTCTGTGGGGACCTTTGTAGACTCGTTTACTTGTGAACATGCCTGGGTAAGAGTGGTAGCTGTTAATGTTGTACTTAATTTTGTGGTAGATGTTGTAGAAGCTCCTTGTTGTGGCCTAAGTGACACTGGGGGTCTTTTGTAGAAACATTTCTGGAATGGGTTGATGATGATGCCAGTGATGTTAGATGGTATGGTTTGCTACGGTCAACTGCTCTGCTTTGATTTCTGCTGGACTGGTTGTTGTTACAACAAATGTCTACTCGTTAGCAAGCATGCGCATTATTTCCAGTCTAATTTCAGATCATCAACCCTTTACGGTTTTCCATTAATTTTTAGATGCTTTTGTGTTGTCTCTGGTGGCTGACAGCAAAAATCTTGTAATATTCACTGACCAGAAAATGCATCTCACAAGAAGTCTTGATATCTTTCAAGGCCATCAATTAACACCATGTTAAGAGAAACATTCAGAAAGATTCTTTTACACCATAAAAATGAACTGATTTGTGGGCAGGTATGCAGAGGCCTTATACTTATGATGCATGAACCTTGCTAGTCAATTAGATGTTGAGCGTAAAGATGTGTTGCATGATTTTCTATGTTGGATCCTGTGCTTTGCAATTGAACTTATGCTGTTAACAGAGCATGGTCATCGGATCATGCATGAACATTTTGTCATAGAGGAGTTATAACCAATGCTCGAAACAGATTGCAAGTTACAAATTAACACATTTCTATCTGTAACTAAATGTTTGGCATGTGGGGGTGGGTGGCAGGGTGGGGCACATCTTTAGATGGTCTGTAAAGTTGCTCAAATGTCTCTGATTTATTAATGTTGAAACCTGTACCTAGGCTTTCTACATTTTTAAAATTTGAACAGGCAGTGAATTGAACAAGGAACTATTTTTCATTATATTTTTGCAGCTTTATGTTTTACCTTTTTCTTGTTAAGCCATCAAGTTGATGTTGGTTTTTTTTTTTTATTTTTTTTTTTTTTGTTGAGCTAACTGTAGAAATATATCCGAGTTCTTAAAATCAGTACAGATGTGTTTGTATGCCATTAAACGTTTTAATGCTTATTAAATGTATGAAACATCATTATTTTAGTTTTATTAATTGTTTATCTGTATCACCAAAAGTATTCAAACATATTTTTGTAATTTGCAAAGCCAACTAAAAGTGTATTTTACAGTAAATGTTCATTTACAAACAACTACCGACTTGCCATATATCATGATATGCTGTGTGTTTGGCTCATTCACAGATAATGTACTTGCAGGATAGACACAGCCTTGAGTGGCATCTCACATCTGGCATTGCGGTCGTCAGTTCGTGATGATGATGGAATTGACCAGTTGCATCACTTTGTCACTGTCACCATGCTTGCATTCTTTGCAGCAATTGCAGGCTTCAAAGAGTATGCCAGTGAACCCATTAACTGCTGGAACTATGGAAATTACCTCCTCCAGCATTATCAGGTAAGAAATGATTACTGCAAAACTCATCTTGGCATCCATTATCATTTATTGTATTACCATGGCATAAGCATTAATGGCTCCTCAACAGCAATATTGCATTGATCCAGTCAGTGATGTACTCAGTCTAGAATGGTATTTGTGCTGGTACGACTTATCATGTCTTGTCACTGGGTTTATTTGCTTGATGACGTGCACATCATCTCCAAGCCAAACTACAGTTGATATCTGTCTACTTATTTACAAACATAATTATATATGAAGGCACAGGATCACACGCAGTCAGTGTTTCTAGTTAATTTTGTAGCTCTGTAATTTGGGTAGCTTTTTATGTATTTCTATCCTCTACAAATATCCACACATAATAAGATATATTTCTATAGATAATACAATAGTGTATGTTATGGGTTATATTTGTATACATAGGTATATATACATATTTAAAACATCAGATTACGTGTTGTTTCAGCAACATGTCAACAGCTTTTGCTGGACACATAGTCTTTACCAGTACCCAAACCAGAGCAACCTGAACATCACGCCCTATGAACTGAACTCACTTGGTGGAGCAAAGCCTGATTCTGTGGTACGGGAGGAGGACTTCGACAAGATCACCTTCTACCGCTGGGTCACAGTTGTCTTTTTGCTGCAGGCATTTCTCTTCAAGGTAAAAATTATAGTGGTGTTCCACCTACTTGACCTTAGGAGGTGGGAAGAAAAGACATTCCCATAAACTTACACTTGTTGGTGAGTGAGGTGTTTTTGACCGCTTTCATCTCACCAAGGTGTTAAAGACAACTCTTAACTTAGGGGCTAGATTTTTTGAGAAAGATTACTTTCTACATAATTGTGGATTCAGCTAATGAGTGTACATCTCTGACACCAGTGACTTATCCACTCGGACATCTGCTTCTCATTGGTAATTTATCAAGGTTCAGTCATGCTGTGAAGAGCGGTGCTAATTGCAAAGTATGATGCATTCTGTTTGCTGAACATAAGTGTATGTGCAGGTAACAGGCAACAGAATTGTGAATCAGCTGATGATTGTTCAGCAAGAATATTTTTAACTTTGAGGGCAGATGTTAAAACAACCCTTTCATCGTATGACATCTGCCAGAAACTCCACAAAAATTGCAAAAAAACTTTTTATGAATGAGACAGTACAAGTCTTATGTGTTCATTAAGATGTGCTGCTAAAAATGATTTTATTTCTGTAATTCCCATTATCATCGCTCATGTTGTAATGCATCATTTTCCATTCATCCTTTGTTTTCCATAGTCTAGCAAAGTAGATGCCATCCTCTAAGCCTTTTGAAGTATTTCAGATCTGCTTTGCTTCCATTCACATTTGTTTATTGAATGATTTTTTTTTTCTTGATGCAGTTTCCTAACCTGGTGTGGAGGGAGTTCAACTCCTACTCTGGCAGCAACATCGTCAAGATGGTTGAGATGCTGCAGGGAGTTCTGTTTGCAAAGACAGAGGAGAAGGCAGAAAAGTTGCAGCAGGTGGCTCTGTTCCTGGAACAGTGGCTCCGCATCCACCGCAAGCCTCGCTGGTTTTTGAAACACGGGGCTTCGTTGCCGTACATGAAGAAGACCATCTCCTGCTGCATGATGTGTATTGGCACAGATACAAGCAACTACCTCTCCACCCTCTACCTTGTGGTCAAGGCTCTCTTCCTCTTCAATAACCTCATGCAG
The DNA here is from genome assembly GCF_003073045.1 of Pomacea canaliculata. Classification (NCBI taxonomy): domain Eukaryota; kingdom Metazoa; phylum Mollusca; class Gastropoda; order Architaenioglossa; family Ampullariidae; genus Pomacea; species Pomacea canaliculata. The sequence goes on along the minus strand of NC_037593.1, from coordinate 1,629,313 downwards.
TTTTTCATTCTTTCTGGATTTCTCCACATCAACTTTTGGAATTATGGTGTGCAGGCCCTTGGTAGCTACTCAACTGGATCTTCTGATGTATTTAGCAACACCATCTTTCCCATAGTAGCCCTGTGTCATTTTCAAACCTATGATAACTATCAAGCTAAAGGTAAGATGAATTTTGGTTTATCAACAGACCAAAGTAATTGGTTGCCTTAAAGTTAAGAGAACTTGTAGAATAACATTTTAAAGTTTGAATGCATTGAATTTCAGTAGTTTTTGATTGATGCCGTAATGCTTGGTCAGTGGTGCCCTGTGTTGAAACGTTTCACAATAGTTGCAAAGACCGACATCAGGTTAATGTAAATAAGACTGACATTGTGTTAATGTAAATAAGCAAGATATAATAATCAGTTTTATGTTGTGAACAGAAGAGAAGTAAGAAACTCGAGCTTTGTGATCAGTTCAAAAAAATTTTAAACGTTGGTGTACGTTTGTTTAAATAATTTGTGGATATGTGTAAGTCAAAATGTAGGTCAAAGCTTAAACCATGCGTATGGTCATTTTAAGTGACATGCATGTCAGATTTGAAATGTTGGTGTGTCTTCACCTTCTGCCATTGGCTACAGAGCTGTCTCTGTGCAGGGATATGGGTTCAGTGTATCCTAACCATCAACATGTTCCTGGAGAAACTGTTCCTGATTGAGTGGCTGTGGCTTCTGATTATGCTAGTAGTGACCATCATCAGTTTCTCTGCGTGGTGCTACAAGGTATTCGCACAATTCACTGGCTTTATATTTTCTTATGGTCTATAGCTTTGAGTTCAGACCCCACAGATGTTCACTCCTGGAGCAGTAGATATAACGGTGACAAAGGTGCCCTGGGGTCAAGAAATTCAAAACAAGATGCTTTTCCTTGGGTTCCTCATTTTGCCCTAGGGAAAACAACTTGCTCTCACCTGATAATTACATCCCCTGACTTTGTTTTGTTCCCTGCTCCTTGATCTTTTTGCACTCTGTGGAATTGAAAAAAATAGTAATGAATCACATTTTTGGAAGCTAGACTGGTGTGTCTGAGATTTTGACAAAGACTGTCCAGAATAATTTTTTTTCTAGCTTTTAACAGATCTGACTTGAGCAGTGGTTTTTGTGTTCTTGATTGATGTAGTTTGTATATTTTTTATTGCTTATATTGTTCTTTCATATGACCAGTACAACTGTCTTGAGGGAAACTCCTGTACCTTTCAACATTATTTTCTAGGGAAAGATGCATAGAATTTTGTGTACGTTTCTAAGTAAAATTTTGTTTCCCTCTGCTACAGATTCTGCAGACACAGGCAGCCTTGAAATTTGTCGAGAGTTACTTGCGTCTAATGCAGTTTTATAGCGAGCCAGTGCATGTACCAAAGACCTGCACAGTAGAGCAGTTTGTTACCGAGTACCTACGCAGCGATGGAATATTTGTTCTTCGAATCCTTGCTGTCAACACCGATGAGGTGGTTGTGTCACAGCTGGTGGAGGAGTTGTGGAAAAGGTCAGATGTGGGGTTGTGGTAGAGGATTGTCAGTGTGCTAACATGGTGCATAGTGTTAATGAATCAGTACTGTTGATTAGGATTTTTAAAAATAAGAATTCAAGTAGCGTGTGTGTGCACCCATGGTTGTATATGTTTTCATGGGTGCAATCATTTGTGTGAATATATGTGATTGAGTATGTTTATGACAAAAGTAACTATCATAAATGTCTACTAAAGGCAAAATTACATGCACTTAGATTAATTGGGGTCATTCTGGTTGACCAGCTAGGTTTCCAGTGTGACCAGTATCAAGTATTGATTAAAATCATGTCTGTAACATGTCACATATAGACGAGATGCTTGAAAGCAGCTTGTTTGAAATAAAAGCATTTGTAGGGTGGATGTCATTAGCTCTTGTTTTGTTTGGTGTATAGATGACAGTAGAAACTGAATTTTAATATTTCTGGTAGACTAATTTTGATCACTTATCTGAACACTATTACTGCGAATAAATAATTTCTGTCTCTTGATCTGAGAACTGAAGGAAATCAGAGGTTGGTAGGGTGGATCTTGCATGAGTAAAGATGATATCTTATAACTATTATACTCTGTACAGTTGCCTAATGCTTTTTAATTTTCGCCTTCAGTGGGTACACCGCTAAAGTAGCACCAGAAAAGGCCTATATACAAAAAGTACACCTGCATCTCTTGTGTGTTTGACACCATCACTGAATTTACTTTATTCCTATTTGTGTATCTTTTTCTTCCAGATATATCAAGTTCAAACTAGCTGAGAATGGGCATTTACAAGAGGCTTCACAACAAGCAGAAACAACTTTCAGCCATGACAGTAAAGAGGTTGACCCCATACCTGTTCTATGAATTTCACCTGCCTGAGAAGAAGTGTCATTTTCCGCAATGACAGCTTTTAAATTGCTAAACCTGGTTATTATGTACGCCACTCACATGCAAGATTTTGTTGAGAGCTTCACCTAAAGTGCATGGCATTCATTGATACATGCTTGTAGCCTTTTAATACTAACACTTTTTTTATTCATATACTTACATGGCTGTCAGTCATCTAGCTTATGATGTCAATTTTTGCTTACATGGCTTATAGCAAATCTACCAAATGCTAAATTTCCTTTCCTCATCTTTTGATATATTAGTTTTTAGTTTTTATTCTGTTTTATTTGATGAAATATTTCCCATGAGCCGTCTACAAATAATTTAGGCTAAAATTCTTCTTTGATGCTGTGGGAATTTCTGTGGCTTTGTGAAATAATTTACAGAAACCAGAAATTAGTTGCGGTTACCTTTGGCTGCCATTGTAGGCTGTACTTAAGTGTTCCTGTGAGTGGCAAATACCTCTAGTATTCCCTTTGAGCAACATTTCTCCTTTTGAACATCTTTGGAGTTCAGTCGACTGTAGCATTGCATGCTGGGATGCAGTCACAAAAAAAAACCACACATATTTGAAGATTTGTTTTTAATGCTTTTGTGGCAAACATTAAGTGTTGTATGTCTTTTCATTTTCTGATCTATGATATTATTTAACAGGAAATCTTTACACTTAAACTTTGAGCCATTACGACAAATGTGTATGGTGAATCTCATCTAAATTGTTTTTATGTGCTGCAAGCATGCTGTATATGGAATATGACACAGTGCTGTGCTGTTCTTGTCATGGCAATTATTATTCATGGCAAGGAGTAACTTTGCAGGATATTCTAGAGGCTTTCGACCTTTGTTATAAAACATTTTGAGTCATAGCATAACTATTGTTATGTTATTGTTGGTTGTGGGTATTCTAAAATAAAACTCTGCAGTACTTTTGATTAACAATCTTGCCTTTACTAAGTTTTTTTTTCAGAATACTTGTGACTTTGTGTTCATGAAGCTTTTATTGATTTACCTTGTGTTTTAAAATCATGTTACTAATCTTTGCTTAACTTTATATACTCATATACTGCATTTTATGATCAAGTTGCACTATAATTTTTAGTGAAACTAGTGTTTTAACTGTGTAAATGGTGTAGTAATTGGTAACTTGTGACAGGCTGCACTAGAAAATTACAAATGAGTTTACCTGCCTCTGACAGCATGCCATTGCATGCACCTTTCTTGCAGCTTTTTTTTTTTTTTTATTTGGTGTGCACTTTTATGTGTACCATCACATATTAAATGACTTCACTTTTTTTTTTACACTATGATTGGTGAAGGTTTGTTGCCTTAATTTTTTTAGTAGTAAAGTTTTAGCACTACCAAAGTTTTTGACAATCAGTAGTCAGCAAAAGGTAGCTGCCTTGGTAAGAGATAATTCCAAAGCTATTGACAATCAACCATCATCAAATGCAAATACTTTTTATATCAGATTCGTTTTTTTTTATTCTGTGAAATGCCTCATTGACCTTTAAAGCTGACCAGCCAGGCATGCTTAGGATATAAGCTTGTTTTTGTGAAGCAATGCTTACCTGGATCATTATCTTACTTGAGCAGAGTATACTTGCTAACATACAGCAGCTAAATCCCTGTATTCATGGACTTGTGGCAGGCCACCCAAAGTGTAATATTAATAATATCGATAAAGGGCTGGTAATGGTGAAGAGTAATGAAGATTATGTGCCGTTAGAATCTGGTGGCTCATTCCCTATTATTTCATTATTATGAATCTAGTTATAAATGAGATAAAGGGAGGAAAGATTGCTGAGTTATTTGAGCAACAATATCGATGTTTGAAGGTGTGCACAGGAGTCTGGTTAATACCAGTGTGGCACAAAGTATTGTTAAATGGATATGGGACAGTAGAGAGCTGGCCTCAAGATAAGTGAAGTTTACTCACTTGATGAGTACAGCGAAAGAATTCCATGACATAGAGGCACGCTGTCTATACCTGTAATAGAGGCATACCAAATGTATATACGTGTAATGTTTTAAAACGTTTATAGTGCTGTGTTAGTGTGGAGTTTAAAAAACAAAAATTTCAAGGAGTATTCTTCTGCATGAGCTGCCAGAAATTGCACTTTTTGCACTCTTTGTGGCCAGTTGTGTAATCAGGTTTTGTTCATTCAACATTTAAAATGTACACTTGAGCTGAAGAGAAGAGGTGGTCGTAAATAAGCTAAAAGCTGGTCACACATTTATCACTCATCGTTTTTTACTCATGGGAGAAAACTCCCCTCTCTGTCCTTGTTGTCATGATGTTAACTATAAAACATTTACTCCTTACCTGTCCCAAACTCTCAACAGTTCATCAAAACTATTTCACAGCCAAGATACTCGGTGAAATTTTTGTAGTCTTCGTCCAAATCAATCATAGCTTATCTTAAGTGTCCAAATGTTTTACCTAATATAATAGGTCCTGTTCATTCAAAAGCTTATTGTACATTTTTAAGAAAAGAATAAAGTCTATCTTAAAATATTTTTGTCAACCTACACATTGCTCTCACCATGAAATAGTCTCAGTTGCTGACAGGCATAAAACTCCAGCTAAGGCAGAATGTAACAAGTTTTATCTTCCATTATCCACCTCACTTGTGTGTAATTTTATTTTCATCGAGACAATTCTGGAACATTGTAGTGCAGTTGCAAGATTACATTTTTGATACATTAATTCAAATCCATTTCTGTGTTAGTGTAGAAGCATACACTTGATAATGGATTGCACCACACCAGACTGTGTTGTTTCTATTTCCCAAGATTGTGAGGACAAACAGACTGCCAGTTTCCTGATATTAGGGCATGACATGTCAGTGCTTCTTCAGTTTATCTTGTAACTTCCCCCTTGATAGATTGTCGTGTTTTTGTCTTGCATTGTTCACATTGCCTAGTCTTGGGTAGCATCTACCTGTCCTCTTTTGTCTTGTTTGCTTTTTTCTGTATATTTTCTGTATAGTAGTTTTTGTAGTAAGGATGTGGAATATGTTGTACTGGATCAGATGGTTTGCCAATTATAATTCTAAAGAATTGTTTGGTGTCGTGTTCGTCACAAAACAAAACAAGCGAGTGTGTGAGAGTTGCAAATGTGCATGTTAGTTTTTAGAAACAGAAAAGCTGTTTGTGTGCAGACTGTAATTAACTACACTTAGTAACAGAATTGTGGAATGGATGAAAATACTGCATGTGCCCCTCTTCACCTTCCTTTGATGTCTAACAACCGGTGCCTGTCCTTACTTTGTGAGTGAAGGGGTATGAGGGTGTCTATGCACTGTTAGCTGCATCTCTTCACTTCCACTGTTAGTAGGAAGAGGTTGGTCAATACCTTGTTTTACTGGCGTGAGGAGGCGCTGCTAGTCAGGGCTCCGGACTGGATGATGCTTGGCCACGTGACTTACCTTTTACTTGCTTGCAGGCGGCAGACAAGACCACAGAGGCAGGTGCCGGAGTCGGTGTGATATCGGAGTAGGGATGACCGGAGCCGCGGAGAGGAGGAAGAGCGACAGAGAGCTGACTCCGGCACACGTGTGACGTCACCAAGTCCGTTGTTCATCGTCGCTGCAGTCGTAACGAAGTTCTCGTCTCCTCGACATCGATGTCTACAGATCACACCGGCTTGTTCTCAGCTACATTGCACTTGTCTTCTGTTCCCACGGCAACTCGCGGTCTGTTTCCTGTCCTCACCCCATAACCACCTGGCGAGTCAGGGTAAGGTGTGTGTTGGGGAGAGGGGGCATTGTGATACAGTTCACCTTAAAAAAATTGTGAAATTAATGGTTACGCGCCAGTTGCCGTCAGAACAAAAACAAAAAATAATTTCCTTATGATCATTTTTATGATGAAGATTACGTGAAATGTTCCGTGTGGTAATGCCGCCATTTCGGGAAAGGAGCTGCGGCCCGACAAACAAGTGTAGGAGGCACAAGACCCCAGGAGCCGTGAGATAAGAGTCGGCCTGTAGACAGGTCTGGTGATGAACTCACTCGCCTCACTGAGTTTGAGTGGCAAGCGCGATGCACGGACACGCCCTGTTGCGCCTGCGTTGGCAGCTCAGCCAGGAAAGCCAGTGTTACAGCACGGATGTGTGTAGGTGGACTGCTGTCTGTCTGCCAACACCAACCCTTAGCCTCTTGCCAAGTTCTCCGCTGTTAGTCTCGGCGAGCCTAAACAAAGAATGACTAAAACCGTTTTACTAGTTAACTGGAAAAAAATCGTCTGCCAGCAGTCCAGTAAAATAAGTTAGTGGTTATAGGGCTGCTGATGTTCTGATGCTATTGCTGCTGCTGTTGCTGTTGCTATTGCTGCTGGTGTTCTGATGCTATTGCTGCTGTTGTTGCTGTTGCTATTGCTGCTGGTGTTCTGATGCTGTTGCTGCTGCTGTTCTGTTGCTGTTGCTGATAATGTGCTGCTGCTGCTCATGTTGCTGTTGCTGTTGCTTACTGTTTCCAGCCAGAAGTAGACATTTTTTTTAAGGCAATCGTTTCTCGTGAAGGTTTCTGGCTGAAAATGAGCGTTTTGCCCAGTTGACAGGCGGCCACCGTTACTCACACACGTTTGATATTCTCGTCTTTGTCTTTGATATCTACCGCATGACTAAGGTGTCAGAACTCAGCCTCTTGCCCAACTCATAGCACTTAGAACTTTAGGGCTGTGCATGAAACCGTGCATAATGTTTGTTTCCGGGCTTATGGTTTATTTATAAAATATTGTTTATATGTTTACAAAGAAAGATACGAGATTAGTAACATGAAGGGTCCGTTTGGCTCATTTATAAAGTATGTGATCTGAGTTTTATAAAAGTTTGTCTGTTTAAAACTGTGCTTTAATATATAAGCTGAATTATTATTATTATATTTATGTAGTGCAATATTCCCATGCATGTACTGTTGTTGACAGCAGTAGACATTATTTTTACCGTTTTTACAATTTTAAATACCAGTCACATGGCACGCCGGCACGTCCTTCAGGTTTGGGTAAGCCAGGCGAAATAACAGTCGCAATATTTCTTCCTTTTAAATTATTTTAATTAATGATCTAGTCTGTACACGAAAATAGACAAAATGATTCTTTACACAAATTATTATCCCCGAATGTTTTGTAATTTTGTGGAAATCTGGAAATTTCTGAAAAAAGCTTTGGTATCGTTCTGCGCTTTCAATTTTAACTTATAATTTTTATGACAAAATCAAAGTTTTAAAATGTTATTTACAATATTATATTGCAGCGTATTAATATCCATATTTCAATATGTTACAATGAGTTTTAATTAAACTTGTTTGATATCTGCTTTTAAAAAGTGCGATTATTTGAGCTTTCATGTTCTATACAAGACCCGTTGATGACAAAGTTGACAGTTTAGCCCAGTGGCATGGCAGCTTGCACCTCGACTGTCAACATGTTTGTGTTTGTGTTGCTATGTGACCGCACACTTCTCGTTTAGTCGTCGCCTTTCATCGTTACCGAAGTCATAGCTCTTCTAGTTTCTTATCGGAAACTGGGGAATAGGTGATACATGTGTGGGATGGGAGGACGGGAGGAGTGATGACGATTAACGGTGTTGCCCTCACTCACCAGGAGCATCATTCGGTAGATTTCATGTTTATTCTGTTAAAGGAGTTTATGGTTTGGGGGTTTACTTTGTGTGTTTATCACGACGAACAGGGAGATGTAAACATGATATTGCTCGACTCACGATGGAGTCACTTAGAGGGGAAGGTTTGTTATTAGTGTGTTGGTAAGACAGACATTTGTTGTCACAGACAGCCTCAGTACCCAATGTAGTTTTGTACAAATAAACTATAATTACAGCAGCTGTTACTTATTGTATCGACTTTGTTATCTACACACCGCCTTTAGTCTCAGAAATGTCAACAATTGTGACATGTTTGTACTGCAGTAAATATGATATTATGGGATAGCTATGGCTGTCAGTGTCAATGAGTTTTCTTACTTCATTGTCATACATTTCTGTCTCTCCGGTGCTGGATTTTTGTTTTAATTTACAGGTATGTATAAATATCCTGTACAATATATAACGGACAACTTTAAACACAACACTTGTTGGAGTATATTATCTCAATGTATTAGTGTTATCTCAATGTATTAGTGTATTATCTCAATGTATTAGTGTGTTATCTCAATGTATTAGTGTATTATCTCAATGTATTAGTGTGTTATCTCAATGTATTAGTGTATTATCTCAGTGTATTAGTGTATTATCTGTGTATTAGTGTTATCTCAATGTATTAGTGTTATCTCAATGTATTAGTGTTATCTCAATGTATTAGTGTATAATCTCAGTGTATTAGTGTATTATCTCAATGTATTAGTGTATTATCTCAGTGTATTTATGTATTTAATGGGGGAGTCTGTCCTCATATTTTGATTTAATCAAGAAAGAAGTTTTTACACTTTCGTCGGTTGTGTCTCATTGTTGAAACATCATTCCTTGCTATTTGCGGAATTCATGCGAAAAGTAAATAAAGAAAAAAAAAAATTCACCAGCGTTTCAGAAGAAAATGTTCAACAATTTCTGTAGCAATACTTACTCTTTGCTATATTTACTGTCTGAAGAGTATGCGAGATCATGATGAAGTAGAAATTGTCACTTTACTGACAGTGATGGGTGTAGTCCGCAGCTGTATAGTGTTGTGATGTGTGTGTGTGTGCACGTGCTCCTGCATGCTGTGCAGACGAACAGTCTGATGCTAACCAGAGTTGTGGGAGGTGGATGGCCGAGTGGGGAAAGCACCGGGGTTGGCTACCCGTGTCAGCACAGTGTTGTTAGGCTTGTATTTATGACATATGTATGTATGACATATTTTCATAATGATGATCAGGAGATTTGTTGAGTGCCGTATCGGCTCACAGAGAAAACAAATCGAAAACGCGATAAAGGTAAATAATGAGAAAATCTATAACAAACACACAACACATGCGATTCACGAGCACAGTTCACTTGCCAGACACGGCGAGCTGTGAGATCACGAGACAGTCGCCATGTTTCCTGACTGTGCACACCCTCCAGCCCCGCCACAGTGGCACTCCCCGAGTCCAGTTGTCCCCCTCCTTGCATCCTATGTCTGATCAATAACAATAAAATGCGATATTGTGAGCGCTGTGACATCAGAGACAGTTGGCACTCGACACGTGCAGCCCTCGTGATGACGTCAGAACCGGTGTCACGTGCTTCTTCCCCCTCAGCAGCGGAATTTTGTAACAATATTGTAACAGTGCCCCTACCCTCATGATGGAGGTCATACTATTAAAGTCTATTCACTTAGTTAATGCCAGGCAGCCCCATGTCGCTCAATGCCTAAAATATGGCGGCGCGATTTTCTTTCTCTCTCTCTCTGCATCTGTATGTGTGTATGCGCGCGCACGCACGCATTGAGGATCACTCCTTTTTTTTTTCATCTTCGTGTTCCAACATTTGATGTTCTTTTTCCAGTGCCTCATTTCATTTATTTATTTTTCCCAGTCCCTCTATTTATTTATTTTTGGCTTTTTTTCGGATTACACTGGAGCAGACGATTACTGTTTATCTTTCCGTGCCTCGGCTTGTTTCCTCCATTGTGCGGGGTGGTCATTACTCTCACCCTCCAGCCGCACGTGTAAGCCCCGCCATTGAACTTGTCTTGGCAACAATCGCGACTTGCCGACTCTGTTCACTGGAGCGGAGCCTGAGTACAAAGGCAGCAGCTTGCGCCGGTCGTGATGCACATCAAAGCGCCGCAGCCTCCTCCCCCCTCAGCTGCCTCGCACACCCTCAGTTGCTTCCCCTGCGCCGTGTCGTCACCGTGGTGGGGCTCAAACCGTCAGCGCCGACTTTGTTGGCCATTCACACAGGCCCGGGGGTGGACGGAGGGCCCCAGGATTTCAAGACGGAGCCTGCAAATTGGATTCTCTGTCTGGTGCCGCGGTTTAATCATACTCCGCGTCAACTCATAGCGCGTGCTCCCCAGTTTACTTTGGCTTACAGGGTGGGGTGGGCTGGGGAGACCATATCTGGAGTCAGGGATTTCTTTGTAGATTGAATGATCGACCCACCTCCACACACCCGACCCACCCAGTCTTACAGCATCTTTCTCGCGTCCTGTCATTTCATTTGCTCCCAACATTATGTAATGTCTGTGGCAGCGGGCGTGGACAAGGCTCGATAAAATACTCTTGTCAGCAGCTGTCATCTGGCACAACCTCTGGGGTAGATAATGTACCCGGCGCGTTGTTCCTGCTGTAAACGTGCCCCTACTTGAGGCCCTTGTCCACCCTGTGGGAGGCTGCAGGAGGGGGAGCAACTGACTGACCGGCAGTCATCACGAGCCTCGTATGATCTGGTTATCGTCCTTGGCGGGCAAGCTTCCTGTCTCCAGAACATGTCCTCATTTTATTCTCATACTTCCGCTTCCTGTCCATCCTCAGGGCTTGTCCTCATTTTTTTCCTACTTCCGCCTACTGTTTGCGCACGCGCGGCAGGAGCGTCATCCGAGACGCCGAGGGCCACGCGCTGTCAACATGGGGCCTCTCCTGGCGCCCTCGCCATTGACTGACCCAACCCTCCCGGATCGAAACCTGCGATGGTCGAACACCAGGGGAAGGGGGTTGGTGCGGTGATTAAGGTCTGTGACAGTCGTTATCTCCCCCTGTCCCCTTCCATCACCACATGATGTTTGTTGTTTTGCTGTAGGCTGGGAACAGGTGCGGTGTACCCGCTGAGGTCTGTAAACAAGGAATAACTCTGTAACCTGGGGAACAGCCAAACGGCGCTGTCTGTTCCATCTTATCTACGAGGTCAAGTCAGTTCACGCTGGCAACGACTGGAGGATGTGCTGCTGCCTCACACATTGTCCGACATCGTCACAGGCCTGGGGCACAGCAGACATGGCGACAAGATGGACAGACAGTCGTGGTTAGACAGACATTGTCAGACTGACATTTTGTAATTGTTACCGTTTGTTGTGTCACCCGCTTATTACAGTGCGCATGTGCTGAAGCTGGAGACAGACATAGCAGGTCACGTGAGCAGAGTATCTGGTATTTATCATGTTATTCTCCTGGGAGAGCATGAAACACACGACTATTCCAGACACGCGCGTGTGTGTAACATTATTTGTGTGCACGCGCCTGTGTGTGTGTGTGCGTCTCTGTGCGTTCTCGGGTATGTGTGTCTGTGTGTGAAGGGTAGGTACACGGCATCGCGTGTTGAACATCAATCAGCAAGCAGAGTTCAAGGGAGATAAAGGATATCCTGACATTTTCCTCCCTTTTAATGTTGCGGAGGGCAAAATACTAGAGACGTGGTAAGTAGAGTCTAGATTGTCCTCTCGTCTATCAGATCCCGGAAGACACCAAGGTGGCGCCACTTGTACTTAAGCTTCACATCTCCGAGGTCTGACGGTTGAGACGAGTGTCTTCTCGATGGTGATTGTCCGCGCTAGTACACACGCACAGACACACAGACTTCATTGACCGCAACCTGGCGGGACACGCACTCACTGCATGAATGTGTGACTGTGTGTGACTGTGTGTGATTGCGTGTGTGATTGTGTGGGTGATTGTGTGTGTGATTGTGTCTGTGTGAAGGAATGGGTTCACACAACACTCTTTGGACAGGTGAGCCAGAGGGGGTGTGGCAGGTGAGGAAGCAGGACACAGTCTCTTGAAGTAGAAGTCAAGGAGGAGAAAATCCTCTTAGAGGCTCGGGGTGTGGGTCGCGGAGAGGCCGAGGCGAGGATTAGCCCGTCGTGTCGCCAGTCGTGTGCTTGTTGCTAATGAGACGGCGCGTGCTGGAAGAAAGAAACCTACACCACCACACCACCACCACCTCCTCTGCCTGACGTCCACAGAGGGTTGAAGGGTACACACTGTCACTAGTGTTAACAACCTCGGCTTCCTCGTTCTTACACAACTGAGACCAGTAAAGCGTCGAATGAAGACGAGGGTGATTGTGAGGGAAGCTAATTACACTATTAACTCTGTAATCAGACCTTGGCCACCGGGTCAGGTCTGAAGCAACACCAGACCACGAGCTCGGAACATCTTTTGTCTCCTAGGCAATCACCTGACGCCGTCGGTGGAAACACTAGACAAATGTAGACACATAGACATGCAGGCACATCGCACCGACACACACACCTCTACCTCAGGACAGCTTCCAGCTATTTTATTTACTCAGACTGGAGGAGCATATAACTCGAGAAGCTTGGTGTCTGTCACGTGTCAGGCCTGGATGCTCTTCTGTCTCCTGTCTGTCCTCCTCTCGCTGTCTAAGAGTTTCACAAACAAAAGAAAATCTCGAAAACCGGTAAAAAGTGTGTTCTGGCCCTCCGCCTCCTCCAGCTGCATGACCACTTAGGTAGCAGCCTGCGATCAAACTCTCCGAGCAGACTGTCAGGACCAGCGTGAAATACACGTGTACATTCACATGAAGAACCTGACCTCTGACCCCGCCTGGCCCTGGTGCTGCTGGTGTCTGAAGATAAACGTGGAGTGGTCGGTCCTTGAGACACCGCCGCGTGTCTCGCCTCACCCCCCGCGCACTCGGCGCACGCTACAGGCACAAACAGGGGCTTTGAGAGAGGGCTACAGGGGCTTACTGAGAGGGCCGCAGTGTTTTTGTGCAGGAAAAATACAAAGTATTGAACAGTCGTAAGCTGAGCTGTATCGAAAACAGTTTATAGCCATGGAAACTCCTTGAAACCAGCGAGTGAATGCTACTTGTGTAGTGCTGGATGTGCACACGTGTGTGCGTGCGTGTGTGTGTGCGCGTGCGTGGCTTTTGTTTGGTGTTTTGTTTCCTTTAGGGTTTTGAGTGATGATCAAGAAGATAAGGACATGGATACACTAGCGGTGTATTTTGAGTTTGTCCAAACAGTTCTGTACCCAGCATGAAACCCGCGCAGCTTCCTCCCACCCCAGCCCACCCCAGTCCACTACACCAAACCCCAAACTCACTCCCCCTCCTCCATTCCATCGACCGGCTGCGAAACGAGGGAAAGACGAGACCATTTAGCACGTGCGCAAGTCCCGCGAGAACATGACGTCACAACACAAGGCGCAGCAAACGAGTTTCATGTGATCTAGAGTTAGCTCCCTGGAGTGGCCGCTAGGTGGCAGTAATGGCTGCGTGGAGCGTGGCGATGGCGGCGGGAGGCCACTGCACTGTGTCCGCAAGTCGGGCAGGCAGCCAAAGTGACAGTCTTGCTTTGTAGCCTCCGCCATGATGAAGACCGGCGTCTTCCTCTCCCTCAAGTCGTGCCTCCCGACCGCCCTCTGGGGGTCTGACCGACATGTTTCGCTTTCAATGATAATTAGTCCGGAGTCACAACCGCTCGGCCCCTGAGCCCCTGGACATGGCGCGTGGCTGTTGGACAGTTCGGACACCGCGATGCCAGTGAACACCTTTGTCCGTGACTTGGAGACACAAACCTGGTTCACACCCGTGCAAGCAGGTCTAGAAGTTGATGATGAAGGGTGAGGAGAGCAGTGCATGACGGGACAAGTGGTCTGTGGCTGGGGGGTCACATGGTTACAATCCTAGTATTTCGCAACCATTGCACACGCGCGCACACACACACACCTTTCTCTCAAATGTGAGACGATTGTAAGAAACCAGTGATGGTGATCACACCCATGCTCCATTTTTCACCAGCAAATCGGATTTGAGTCGTATCCCAGCAAGTTGGGTCAGTTCTTCAAAAAAAGATGACAGTCTATTGAAGGGCACTAGAGTGACCAGGAGGTAGAAAGAGGATGGCTGTTACTCAGCTGGAGTTACCACCGTTACAGAAGAAAGTCTCACCGCACTCTGAAGTATGTAACAGGTGAAAACTCGGACAGGTGTGCACTCTTGCAGCGATAGTCAAGATGCCTGTCCACTGTTTTGAAGGTAAAAGCACGAATGTGTGTAGGTGGACTTCTGTCTGTCTGCCGAGACCAACCCTTAGCCTCTTGCGAAGTTCTCCTGTTAGTCTCGGCGAGCCTCAACAAGAATGTGACTAAACCGGAAGCTTTGTACACTCCTGCCTCGTTTTAGTAGTTCACTGGGAAAAATCGTCTGCCAGCAGTCCAGCAATACAAGTTGGTGGTGAAAGGTGTGCGGGCTCCATGCCTGACTTACCTGCCCCTGAAGCTGTAACAATGCCTGTCTGTCATCAGACCCCCAGGGTGAGCGGCAGACGCACTCTGTGATCTTCATCCTCCGCCACCACAGCAAAACTCTCGGTCTTCATCCTCGACAGTTGTTCTCTCCGGCACGCGCGATCAGATCAGGTCTTGTTGTTCATTGTTTTGTCTTTCTATTCTGTGTGTTTGTGTGTGTGCGCACATGTGTGTATTTTTCTATCATTCGTTTTTTGTCTGATAAACTTTGACCTGTTGTGACGGAAAGCACCGACTGCGCTCCAGAGTTGATATCATCAGTCGCATAAACACGTAAACAAACAACAAGCACTCTACAATTCCGAAGCAGGAGGAACTAACGAACACACTCGCACGTGTTTGTGTGCGCATGCATGTTGTCGTCGTCGTTGGCGTGGTTCTGTTAACAGTCGGTGACGTCACTGCTGTCGTGCATGTCGTAAAACATCTTCACACCAAACGACTGACAGCAGGGAAAGATTGTCGCCATTGTAACATGACTGACAATAACATTTTTATTCTATCCCGGGAAATTAATAGAATTTATTTCTTCATTCACAGATAGCTTTACTCTTTGTTTTCTTTCTCCTTTTTTCTTTTCTCTCTCCTCCGCTCATTCTTCTATTTAAATTCCACGATCTTGCTTGTGTGTGTGTTTGTCCGCGTGCGTGCACGTGCTGATGACAAGAAGCGAGGGCGGGACAAAAACAAGCATTCACCCCATTTCCACAGGAAAAGCAAAATGGAAGAAAGCGAAACTGGAACAATTCAATATAAAATAGTTTAATATTTCATCCTGGGTCTGTCACTTCCCAAGCACACAGTGACATGCACTTTGAAGAAACAATCAGACGCCCAACGGCTTGTTTATCTCATCACACATACAAGCTGATCACATCGGAGCATATTCATCTCTCTCTCTTACACACACACACACACAACACACAAACACACACACACACACACACACATTAAGAAAGGACAAAGCCTGTTGCAGCTCTCAAAATGAAAACGATTAATATGAAGTAGACAGGTGTAAATGGACATCACGACTATCAGCGAGAAACAGGACTACATGGCTACCGACAGGTGCTACAACCTGACAACGAACAGTAAACTCTACAGCCAGGAGGACTATAACTGCGTATAAATATTGTAAACAGCAAAATGTCCAGTAACATCATGTCCAAAGAATGTGCCAACAAGAAGTGTATAAGGATTGTCTGCTGTAACCACCGTACAACGGACGAGTTGAAATTGTTTGAGGAGAACATGTCGCCAGGACACACAGCGAACTTCCACAAAGAGGGAAAGAATGTTGAACATCCATCTCACCCAGTTGTAGAACTCCACAAAGAGGCAATGAATGTAAGACATCCATCTCACCCATCTGTCGAACTCACAGATTCAGCGAAGTTGTCCAACTGCAGCAATGAAGGAGTTTACTCATTGGACTCACCCAGCAATGGCCATGTACTCACTGTTGACACTCAGCACCAGAAATCTGTTGAGATGGTCGACACCTGCGGGTACCCAGTCAGTGTTTGACTGCCCAGGTGAGTTGGTGTAAACATTGAGAGAACTGTGGCCAGCAAAGGGTGAGCAGTGTTTGAGGCAAGAAAGTAGTTCCGAGTCGTGTTTATCAGTTTATCAGTCGTTGACTGAAAGTCTTGTTCCTGTGAGCTGGCTCCGAGGTCTGCTGTCCAGTGATGAGGATGCTGTGAACAGCTTTGTCAGTCTGTGTTTTAAGATGGTTGGTGTCAGGCAGAGGGAGTTCGCTTCCCTTTGTGATCAGCAAACTGTTAGCAAGCATTGTGTCCATACAGAGGTACTAGCAGGACCGTTTGTTTATTGAGCTCAGGTCTGTGGTAGGCTATACCTGTATACACAAGTGACAGGCACTTGACATCTGTTGTCTCAGCTAGCCAGCTACTCAATTAGAGATGAATTGACAGTTGTTTGTGTGTGGGTGAGTCGTCAGAACGGTCTAGGATAGATTGTAGTTTTTTTTTTTTTCTATGATGTACAACCGTATACTTAGCTGTCCTCATCTTTATCTTGTAATGAACACTTGTTTTGTTTATGGTTTTGTTTTTTTCTGTACCTGCGCATTTTCTGAGTGTGATTGCCCACTGGGATTAATAAAGTTGGTCATCGTCACTGTAACGACACGTCCTTGCTTGAATAGCTAACATAACCGATGGCGAACTTTCCCAGGAGACTGACGGCGCAGACTACATTTCCTGTGGATGTTGTAGTCGTAACAAGGTGTGGAGGGCTGAGTGATCACATCACCAACATGGTGTCATCAACTATTTAGGGTAACAACAGGTTCAAGAGCTTTAAAATTTAAACAAAATACAGCATGGCAACAACTTCACTCCACTTACGACACTAGAGAAAACAAAAACAACAACAACAACAACAACAACAACAACAACAACAACAACAACAACAACAACATGAAAGCGTGTTTCCCAGCAGTTACGGGCCTTGGCTACATCCTGGTCATCACAGGGTCACGTCCTGCAACGGTCCACGTAAATCTGTGTTTGTGAAGGTCCACATGTGCCGTTGGACTGCAGGTTCAATGAGTTCACACAGTGGCCTTGATGCTCGTGAGTTAATTACGGGACACTAGAGACCTGACAGCTGATTGGATGAAGACTGTGACGTCATGTCCGAGACTGAGATATTGATAAAACAGAGTAGGAGAGAGGAAACGAGTTAACCGACTACCACCCTTGATACCTGCTTCTATCCGATGTTTTGTTGGACATAAAGAGATCTTCAGTGTAGGTCCTTCTGTCCCCCGCTTCCCTCGCTACACCTGACGGCGCAAACTGAGCAGCAACATGTTTACAGGTGTACACACTCACTCACATACAAACACATATTGTTAGACTGGTCGGACTGGGCAGCTCTGACTACCCACAAGCCCCCAGCATCACACTTGAAACAGACTGACAGAAGAAAAGAGAAAGGTGAAGAAGCAAGATGCTTTCATTTCAGTTGCTGCTGCGTGCACTGAGTGCTACTCTCCAGGCTCAGAAATAATGGACTAACGGTAACTTTTGAAAACTTTCGCGATGACGTCAAACGACACGTGACTTGATGACACTGTCATGGCGGGTCCTGTGATCACTGTCATGGCGGGTCGTGCAGACAGCAAGCCCTTTGTTCCAGCCCATCGTGCAGCACGACAACTCCTGCTCCAGAACTGCAACAGCAGCACAGCCCCCGAGATGCAGCGAGCAGCAGGCCATTGCACGCGCCTTGTTCTTGAACCAACCGTCTCATTGACCACATCGGGTCTGGCACCGGCTTCTTTTTCAGCTTCAGTGATCTTCTGACAGCCTCTACTCCCCGACCCCCGACCTCCTCTCTACCTCCTCCACGTCCTCGTCTCGCCGACCACCTGCCCTCTGCGTTGTCGCAACAGCACGCGGCGCGTGGCAACAGGACCGGCGAGAAAACCAATCAAACTACATCGTACAACGGTGACGTAGGGGACATCAAATAATACAAAAGTTTACTTCCTGTATCTCTAACACACACACACAGATATTCTCGCGTGCTAACCCCTCAGCCCCTATTTTCTGTTTCTTTTTTCTACCTTCATGGCTGCAAGTCCTCGTCTCTGTAATCACGTGACTGATTGGCTGGTGTGTGAAACCTACGCTGAGTGCCGTTGTGTATTTATATATATGCGTGTGTGTGTGTATGTGTGCTTTGCTGACACTATTTTTAGCCGGACTACATCAAGAAGGAGCATAACATCTCAGTAATAACTTGGAGTGCTGTAACTCACTGCATGACATGTGAGCTGTAACGCATTACACAGGCAGGCAGCTTCAAGCCAAAGTCTGACAAAAGCAGTAACTACGGATATGAAGTGTTACACGTGACATAAAATAATGGAGCATCATACCAAAACGCATGAGCTTCAAGGGTTCATAAGAACTATGAGCAGATCACAAGAATCATAACATGAAAAAGTATACAATGACTACGTCACAAGACCTGTTAGCTGTAACATATTATAACAGAAATCACATAACAACAATAAGCCGCAGCTGCAAAAACAAACCAAAAAAAGTATGGATCCGTCTTCTGTGCATCCTGCGGTCACACAACAGTTGTCAAGACAACAGCTGCAAATAAAACACGCAGCTGCACGCACTTTTAATAATTATTTAGTAATTATTAAGTAATAGTAAGCAAGAATTAATCAGCAACAATACATGAGGACAATGTGGAGCGAGGACCATTGCGTCTACTCTAGTCCATGATGACAGCTTGAACAACTGAACACTGAACTGCACCTCCTGTCTTCTTCTAGTTCAACAACTTGAGCTGAGACAGGAGAGAAGTCCGTGACTAGCATGAAGCCTGCATGCAGGAGCGCGTGCGTTGCGCGTGCTCTTACACATCCCATGAATACATGTTCTATGAAGTCATTTCAAAGTCGTGTTCACTCGTGCAGGACTTTGATGTTGGTGAGCTCAGTCGTGCGGAACGTGTTTCCTTACCGCCCTGTGACATCCTCACAATACCCACGGATGCATCAGGGCCCTGCTGTCACATCCCACCTCGCGCGCACGCACGCGCCCAGTCAGACAGACACACGGTGGGCAAACCTCTGGGTGTGCAGCCCTCTGGTGTGAGTAAACATTGTGAGCGAAAAAAGACGGTCCGAAACTTCAAAGAGCCCACACCCGCCCTCGCCCTCGCCCCTCGCCCCTCGCCCCTCGCCCCTAGCCCCTCTCCCCTCCCACCAAAAAAAGGGACGCCCTATTGGTTCCATTTTGTCCAATCGATGTGGGCCCTGATGCCAGTCCCAGCTTCCTCTCCCTCCCAGGCCGCCATCCCCTCCCAGAGGGCAGCGAAAGCACACATGCAGTCGGCACTGGGTCGGCCCCAGTCAGTCACGTGACCTGTTCTTGCCGTTTACAGAGCGCCATCTATTGGCATGCACCTTTCATCTTCCCTCCTATCCTTCATTTGCCTCCTCTGTCTGCTGGTCTCGTCTCTCGCCGGATTCCTGGAGGGAAACAATATTGAAGACACAACCCACAGCCACGAACGTGAAATGTTTTTTTGCTTTGGTCTGTTTCCTCACAAGACCAGGTCCGCCCCGCACTCCCCCAGCTTCCCTCCCCACTCCCTCCCTCGCTTCGTAGATACTTTTTGTCAGTGCTCCCCCGCGTGGAGGGATGTCTCAACCCACATTACACAATCACTGACCAGCGCCAGTAGTTCACACCCACAATGTTTATCTTCTTCTGGAAACAACAGGATGACAACAAATGTCTCGGCACGTCTTCCATATTTGGACAGCGGTGGACAAACTCCACAGAGGAGGAGGAGGGAGGAGGAGGAGGAGGAGAAAGAAGAAGAAATAACTAGAAAACCGAGAACAATAACGATTAAATTGTCTGAAGCCTATGGACAGTATCACCAATAAAATTGCCAAGAAACGGTTTTTTATTAGCTCGCAGGCTGAACAAAACTCACCTGCGAACTGATTGAACCGAGGGCGTAGCAAGGTTCAGGTGAACACAGGTGGGGAGGGTGGGAAAGGTAGGAGAAGAGTAGAGCGCAACTGAATTGTGTGAGTTGACATTGCAGACATAGACACACTGCACACATCAACATCTAACAGTAAACAAAACAAACAAACAAACAATGTCTACTGTAGTGACGCTAGTTCGCAGTCTACAGAAGCAGAAAACTATTTACATACTCAATCATGGGAAACTGTACACATCACAGAACCATCTGAACTTGGGGACACAGGTAACAGAGTTCATAGGTCAAGTGTATTGTAAGGTCAAGTCGCACAGTTTTTTGTGACGTCATCTGTTGTCAGTCAAAAGTCAACATTTAACTGTACGTAACAGAGGTCAAGTAACTACATACGAAATAATAAATGCACACGTGATTGAATATTGGACAAGCGCCTTCATGAAGAATAATAAGTAATAATAGTAATAATAGAGAAATGTCATTGCTGAATACACTCAGTGAGATACACCACCTCTCGTACACAGCACACACCCCTCAGGTAATCACAGGTGATCGTAACAACAGTGGCCGAGAGGTCAGTTTGAGAGAGGGACAATAATTACAAGGAACATCCATCTCAAGAGTTCATTGTTGTGTTTACAGCGCAGGTCAACACGAGGTCAGCGGGTAGCGCCGTCTGCTGGCCCCACACCCAGGCGGAAACAGGAGCAGATCATCGCTGTCTCACCTGACGACGATTTGTCATCAGCCTCTGATGATTTCATGCAGGTGATGCTGAGTCTGTCAAGTCACCTGCACCGCTTCTCTCGGTGAACAGTCGAACACTCGGTAGAGTTTGGCTTCACGGGGAGTCTGCACTCGACGGTCCCTCCCGTCCTGCCAGCCTCTGATTGCCGTTTGTGCCGCGGCATCTGCCATCCCTTTGATGTGCAGGCACCACAAGACCTGCAGGCAGGGTGTCGCCCTCGACACTGAGAGACAGGCCTCACATGAAACGAGGGACAGACGAAACTTGCCTGCTTTTCTTCTTCCTTCTTTTCTTCCTCGCTTTATGAAAACCCAAGACTGGTTCTCCAGACTGCCAGGCCTGGTGTGTGCCACAGGGAGGCTGAGAAGTGGAATGTGTGTGTGGAGGGGAGGAGGAGGGTTAGTCAACGGCAGGTCTGACTCCAGGAGCCGGGAAACACGAGAAGTGATTACAGACTGTAGTCAATAACATCTTGTAGTAGTGGAGGCTGCTTCCTCTCCTCCCCCACCTCACACACACACGCAGTCCACAGCCTGCAGACCGGAACTGACCGCCATGTTCACCATCATACACGGCTCTCCTTCTGTCTTTCAAACGGGTGGAATGAAGGATGGGGCTGGGGTGTGTGTCTGCAGTTACCACCCTCTCGTCATAAATTACACATTCGACCTCCAACACCCTTTGTCCAGCATAATACTTTCAGCCAGATATTTCCGGATTTAATATTTAAAAATGAGCGATATTCATGGAAAAGGACAGAACTATTGTGTACAACAGCGCAAAGCATTGTGTTTCAATATGGTGTGAATACTGTATGCAGTAAGCTGTCACTGAGATAAACCCACAGCCTGTTGCCAGCGCACGCACCCAGAGACACGAGAGACCGAAGTGAACTGAGAAAGTTCGCCGACAAAGCTGGCAGCCGCACACACACCGAAATTGAATAAATAAAAAGATGAGCAGGAAACGTCCCCAAAATCTTTCCTAAAATTGAAGCCGTTAATAAATAAAAGTTTCTGTAATTAAATATAAATAAATAATCTTTGCGGACCCTCTCGACGCGCGGGACCTGTCGAGGACACTGGAGAGATAAGCCGAGAGCTGGAGTGTCGCTGGCAGACGTTTGGATGGAGATGATAAGCAAGGTGGGGTAGGGTGGGGTGGATGATGCTGAGCATCCCCACCCCTGACCAGCCTCATGAAGATTGGTGAGTGCCAGACAAGCGCCGGGAGCCATGGCGTGGTGGGCTGTCTGTGTTTGATGTTGTATGAGTCCACTGCCAGACAAACACGTGTTCGGGGGACTGGCAGGATGTATGTGTGGCCCGCAGCACCAGCTCTGTGTCATTCGTCATGCGTCCGGACTCTGGGCTCTGCCGTCTGCGGCGCACCACTCATTTCCGTCCTCCTGTGCCCATGCGCAGTGCGGCGTAGTAATTCGACTCCATCAATGATTGAGGCTGCGAGATGAGGATCGCACGAGGTCCCCTGTGTGCTGGCGCAGTTCCTGTTTTTATTGGGAGCCTCCACTGCACCTTCGCCGTCCCCACACTTTGATGTTCTGGAGGAAAAAGACAGATTGGTGAAGACGAGGACAGGTTGAGACATGTCGTCTGCTCTGGCCGGGGTCTCCAACTGTAGCGGAAGCCGATCTCGAAGAATTTCAGAAAAAAAGAGAAACATTTGTTGAAAATGGTACTCAAAGCAGAGCAGGGGAGGATGTGGAGGTTCTGTCTCTTCACTGCTCGGTCTGCACGAGTGAAAACGTTACTAACAGCAAGACAAGGGCACATAACTGTGTCAGAGAGGCAGAGTTAGCGCCCGCGCTCTTCAAGGTTCTATCCACAACTGGGGAGACGGGGAAAAAATCTGGGTGTTGGGTGCCGGGGAGCTGATGCCGTACGTCACACCCCGATGAGGGTCCGAGTTGGCCGGGGTTGTGGGGATCGGGTTTGGGGAGAGGACGAGCGGGGATCTGGTGGTGGGACGGATGGGAGCCGTGGACCGGCACTTGCCGCCGACATCGTTGACGATGGAGAACTGCGCCTCCAGGATGTCCTGCACGTACAGCGGGTCGTCCTCCAGGCGGAACGACTCGCCGGCTTTCAGGACCTTGATCTGGTTGTCGGGTGTGAAGACCCAGCACAGGTACTGGCCCAGCGGACTCGGGGTGAATGTCTTGGTCACCACGGCGTAGGTGTTGTTGTCGAAGGTCATGGAGGCCAGGCAGCTGTACTCCAGGGTGCTGATGGCGGTGCGGTTGTAGCGCTCGCGGGCGTTGTCCTCGGGTGTGCAGTTGAACGGCTGCACCGTGAACTTGTCGGGGGCGCTGACTGGCTGGTACATCAGGCACCCGCTGCACTTGCGGCCTTCCTCCCTGGGTCACAAAGGTCACAAAAGCTCGTCACATCACAGTTCTAGACACAAGAGTGCATGACAGTACGTCACACCCAGTTCGTCACAGTTCACTATCATGTTATACACACAGCACAGTTCACTATCATGTTCTGTATGGCGACAACCAGTTGCCTGAATGAAGTCTACTTTATTGCTATTGCAGGTTTGAAAACGATCTTTGCTCTAGAGAATTCGTTATAGACAAGATGGCCTCGCGACACGTGTCTGTGGGGAGCGAGCCGCCATGTCTGGGAGGGCGGTGTTAATGATGACGTGTGTGTTAACATGTTGTCTTCTCCCTGTCCTCCACACAGCGGATGTCGCACCCTCCACCCAGCTTGTCGCCTCCCCCCTACCCCAAGGGCCGACAATCACACCGGAATATGGTTTATGTTTCTGTCATCACATCACGTGACGGCAGCAATATTCACGTGCGTGTTCCCGGGGCGTGAGAACAGTATTGATGTTTATTGCGCTCAATATGTGCGGCAACACGGAGGTTGCAAGATGCACGGTTAGTGTTCTACTTAAAATATGCACAGTAATCATTTCTTTTGGCAGTGTCAGCAGCATGCGACACTTCGCAGCACTTGTGTGAGTAGAAATACACTCGACACTCACCTAATCTCTTCATCACTCACCTAGCGGTGACGTCACTCACCTGAAGGCTGCACCCCTCACTTAATCTCTGCACCCTCACCTAATCCCTGCACCACTCACCTAACTCTAACACCTGCACTCACCTGAAGGCCACGCCGTGCTGCAGGCGCGGGGGCAGGTTGCACGACACCTGGTGCACGTACGACTCGCTGACGAGGAGGCGCGCGGGTCGAGGCTCCGAGGGGATGTTTTCGATGGCGGAGGGCGAGAGGAAGTTGCTGGGGGAGCACACCTGCTCCTTCTTGTCGTGTTTGTCGTGCTTGTCGTGGTGGTCGTGCAGCGGCCACTGGTGGCGGTTGCCCAGGCGGAAACGCATCACTGACGTTGTCACCTTCGCCATCTCCACGCATGCGTAGCGGGGGTAGCAGCCCTTGTCGTCAAACCGCACCAGGATTTGCTTTTCCTGATTAGAAAACAGATTAGAGTACATCGGAGAGAGATTAAGCTGCATTAGCAGAGTACATTCAAGTAGATAAACCAGATTTTCTCATCTGTTCACATCGGCGATGACCTCTGTTTAAGGTCCGACACAGACTGTGGTGAGGATATGTTTGAGGTTGTGTGTGCGTGCACACCTTTAGACATCGTCTGACTACGAGAAGGCGTGACCTCTGACCTTGTGCGCGCGACTCTCCAGGCGAAGACAGTCGAAGGTGCCCAGCACGGCGATGTCCAGCGAGTAGGCGTTGACGACGAGGCGATGATCCTCCTTGTTGCCGCTCTCCACCCACTGACCGCGGTACTGCTCCTCGAAGGCGCACCCTCCCATCTCGTTCTCCGACTTGCACAGGTTGCAGGTCCGCGCGCAGTGGCGACTGTGGTGCATCTGTCGACAGGTCGGGCACTGGTCAGCTCACCCACAACGTCTTGTTTACCGCCATTTTATCCGTCAGTCTGTCGGCAGTGTTGTTGTTTAAACAAGAAAATAGTACAAACAAACAAGGGGTGAGGAGGGGAGTGGAGGAGCTGCTCACCTTGCACAGGTTGGAGTTGGACATACTGCGGCACACATCGCTCTCCATGTCGTCCTCGCACGTGCTGGCGTACACCCGGCGCGTGAGGCTGAGGCGGAAGAAGTTGCCGGTGTCGCGGATGGTGAGGCTGGTGTCGCACACCAGGTCAAGCATCAGGTAGGCGCTGTGGATGTCCGACAGGGGGTCCTTGATGCGCAGGCACCAGGTGTGCTTGGGCACTGTGGCGTGCTGCAGGATGATGAACGAGTGGCTGGCCTTCGAAGGGAGGAGGAACAAAGAAACCACGTGACTGCATCCATAGCCTCCCACCTAAGCTACCATGAAGCTTCATTAGCCTGCTATTGAAACACGATTAGTTTGTTACAAAAACACAACTTAGTTTGTGATTTAAGCAGCAAGGACATAAACAAATCTCTGCCTTGTCTTCATTTTTTTTCAGGAGTGTTGTATTCTTGTCTTGTCTGTAACTACACACATTCCTTGATAATGTCAGGAGGGCAACCGATGAGTTTTCGCTATCGCCGTTACTTACCTGCGTCCAGTAGGCAATGCAGTACACCTGTTGCTTTATGGTCGGCGGAAGTGACGACGGCACGCATTGTTTTTCCCGGAAGTCGAAGACGATGCCCTCCTCTTCCTCGCACTCGCTCTCCATGCGCATGACCAGCAGGAGGTCGGGGCAGACGGCCGTGTCGTTGGGGTAAACATGTTGACATTGTAGCCACCCATGAAAGGACAGGTGATCTTCTGCTCGGGTGTTTGCGACACCTGCACGATGGGCCAGCGGTCCAGCGCCATGTTCTGGTCGTCGCACAGTTCCAGCGTCTGGCGGGTGTACAGCTGCGACACCTAGGGTCACCCGACAAAACACGGCATACAGTATTAGTAAGTAAGACTTTATTTACTGCTGTTACTCACCTGTGTCGTCTTTACAGGTAAGTAGCATTCAGCCGATCAACTGAAGTTTATTTGTCTAGAAATTCGCAGTTTGCTCTGTAAGCTGATAAGGCCGCGAGGAAAGTTTTTGGAGTTTAAACACAGAATGAAATCTTTGTCTGCCATGTGAACAGACCACTGTGTGCACAGGTCGGCCTTCTGTACTTGTTTTCATTTCGTTTTGCTCTGTCTTTATATATATATAGATATTTATTTTTAGATGTGGCCAGGGAGTGTGCAAAAACACTCAATCAGAAGCATTTTTCATATATATATATATATTCATGTTTCTTCACTATTAAAACAGTTAAGCTATGCTGACGACACTTCAATGTCCAATAAAATGCAGGTTTTCCACTTTTTTCAGGAACGCCTGTCTTTTATCTAATTTCACTTAATCAGTCTGATTTAACTAATTTCACTTACTTTAATTTTACTCATTTCACTTAATCTTAGTCGGATTTTAAGGAATTGGCTAAAGACATTTTGTTTATTCTGCTCGCGCCAACAATCGATAACTACAACCAGTGATTTTCAAAAGTTTCAAGAAATGCTTAATCTGGATTCATTTGCAATAAGGCAAGAAAAATTGCGGCTTCGATTATTTTCTATTTCCTGAGCTCACAAAACACCTTCGTCTTACACGGTCATGTTTTTCATGTCTGCAAAGGATATCTTGATGTTTGTTGATAGTTTGTTCTATTCAAATATATGAGACAGTGGCTTAAAGCAAAATATGTGAGATATTTTCTGTATAAGTAGGTCTGCATTTTCTTCAATGTTTGTGAGAGTTTCAGAGACGGTTGCACTTGCTGTTGTCATAACAACCATGGTGATGTGAGGGTGACTGTACCTTCATCTGCACAATGTTTTGACTGCGCTGGATAAACTGCATACACAGAAACTTGGCTGCTTTGTTGTCCTCCCTGTGCATCACCAAGAACTTGTTGTCCTGCACACTCCGGTCACACCTGCACAGGTACACCCAGCCAAAACCGCACACACACGCATGCACATACACGTGCTTTTGATAATAGAATAATGGTAATAATAAAACAACAATAGTTATTCACACAGGCAGGCTGAAAGTGCTTTACATACAAACATACACACAAACACACTCCCCAAGTCACCATCACGTGCACAATCGCAGAGAGAAAGAACCCCCAGAATGAAAGTAAAAACAACAAAATTAATTCAATCTACAAAGACAGTGTCATTAATTTTCAAACAGATTAAAAGTTTGTGCAACTTTTCCAAGTGTCTGTGTGTCTTTACTTTGCCAAGTGTCGTTGTCATCGGATCATCTACACAAGCGTCTGCATCCAGTGACTCCAGGCGGTCAGATTCTCAAATGGTTTTTATTCTTGTTTATTCTTGTTTTCATTCGTAGTCACCGGGTAGCTTGAGCCTTGACGTCTGCTTGTGACTGAAGTATTTACACGCTGTTTCCAACATTTATTCTCCTCTCCTGCTTCCTCTGTCGCTCTTTGTAAGTGAAGACTGGTGGTGACAGGAGTTTATAACATGATTGGTGTAGACATCTTGATTTAGCGACGGACGGGGAGCGCGACACTGGAGGCAGCCTGTGGCCAGACGACCGACCGGGGACCGGGGATGAGGAGGCAGGGATCGTGTGTGTGTAAGTGATGATTGATGTCAGGGAAAATGTCATTTTCAGAGTATTACACTTCCAAAACATTTTATTAATCCTTCTTATGCAGTTGCTGTGTCTGCCGACGATAGCATGAAAGCATAGCTTTACACAAAACATCCACACAGGCTATAAAGCAACATAAATGTCGCCATCCAATCCTATTTCCTTTCAGAAGAACTTTCCACCGTGTGTGAGTTCACTTCACTGATGCGAGTTTCTCGATGTTGAACAAAGCTCAGCGCCTGCAGGCAAGTGTCGAAAGTCTACGTCTGCGTCTGTTGGTGTCTTTGTCTGACCAACGGGATGCGGAGCAACGAGTGGAGAGTCGAGGGGACTTGAACTCTGATCCCAGACCGCACACCTGCCTGCCTAACCTTCGCACCTCGTTCCTGAAGGCGGAAGAAATTTCGCGCCCTGTGCACACGAAGACTGGAGCACAGTTGGCAGGAACACTGAGGCTATTTTATTTCACATGTTCTCTCTGCTTGTGCCGCCTGTTTCATGCTCACTTTTTCCCCTGATGAACTTTAAACCAGAGAACACAGCTAACCTCACGACCTTACTACTAGGTAACACGACGATTAAAACGTTTAAAAACAAATTTTAAGAAAGGGTCAGATTAGTTTAAATAACATATCTAGTTTTCTTTACAAATATCAAAGATTAAGTAGTTTTTTAAATTACCTTTCTCGAACCTTCTTTCTCCTCAAGGCTGTCTACAGTCTACAGTAGTGACTGGACTGGGAATAATGAGTTTTTCGACATCTAGTTTTGCTTTTACTGTTGTAGCTTATGACCGTGAAAGTTCTTCTTAGTTAACTATTAACGTTCGTAGCTCAATGGATCAATTAAATAAATAAAGTCTGTTTTGATTTGATTTTGATTTTGATTATTCTTAACTTAATTGTCAAATGTTTATTTTATTTAGAAAGGGTCCGTTTAGTTTAAATAACATATCTAGTTTTCTTTACAAACGTCAAAGCGATTAATTTTTTTTTAATTACCTTTCTCGAACCTACTTTCTCCTCAGGGTTGTCTACAGTCTACAGAAGATGGAGGACCATTACGTGTAAGTTGTAATCTTCACTGCTCCTTATAAATTATTATTGCTAATGTTCACTGATTCCTATAAATTATTGCTGTGTCACTCAAAAGTTTACCGACCATGTTCGTTTATGCAGCCAGTGGAAAACTCTAATTTCTTTAAGTCGAGATTAATTAACACTGTGTCAGAAGTCTACAAACGCTGCAAGCAAGATCGCTTGGCCTGCCCACCATATCAACGGGGCACGACTTGGCAGCCTCACTGACTCGAAAAGAACAATTCTTTACACAAAGACGGTTTTAATATTTAATTTGAAGGCCAGAATATATAAGTTAATTGCTGAAAGCTTTTATTTGTGGTCGACTTTTTCTGAGAGCGATGCAGGGTAGGAGAGGGTCAAGCACTTCACTGTGGCTGCAGCACATTGTGTCCTGTGTGCACTCCGTGACCCTACTTCAGTCCAGTCTGGAGTTTCCCAATCAGAAGACTGTGAACATTTAATCGAATTCAAAACTTTTCAAACGGTTATGGTTCCCACTCGCCATAATTATGACGTCGCAAGGGGATTCCCCGAGTTCAGCGGGTAGCTTTTTATCGAACGAGACCCGAGCGCGTGTGTGTAGCTAACAGTCGTCCGTGTTGTGTGTGTGTGTGATGATTGTGTGTGTGTGTGTGCGTGTGATTGTGTGTGTGTGTGTGTGGTGATTGTGTGTGTGTGTGTGTGTGTGTGGTGATGTGTGTGTGGTGATTGAGATGTTATGAGTGTATGGCGTGGTATTGTATGTGTGTGTGTGTGTGTGTGTGTGTGATTGTATGAGTGTGTGTGTGTGTGTGGTGTGTGTGTGATTGTATGTGTGTGTGTGGTGCGTGTGTGTGTGAAGGGTTTTGCCCTCGCTGGTTCCTCCATGTCATTCGCTGTGCTACCCTTCTTGTTTCTCACACCTGTTTAGTGGTTCACTGTGTCTAGCATGTCTATGTGAGAAGTGACCCTCACCGTCTCTGAGCAGGTAGCTCAAGGCCGTCATCACCTGAACTATGCACGTGCGTACTTTCACCCGCTTACCCTCCACCCGACACAATGTTATTGCAACTCCCGGGTGCTATTGTCGTTTGCCAACCGCCTCATTGTACACGACGAACATTGCTCCTTCCATCGCTTTATCGATTAGTTCCTGCTTTGCCAGACCAAACAGGAACCGCACGAGTGTCTGACATGTCGAGGGACAGACAGACAGACAGACAGACAGACACTAGTCTTATAACTCTCCTGTGCAGCCTAACACAATGACCGCAAAATTGCTTATCAGAGCAGGGGTGGTGGTCAGCGTGTGTGTACACCTGTGGGATAAAGGGGGTTGAGGGAAGAGGGGTGGTAGGTGAGGGAGCGGGTATAGTATATACCGTTACCTGTATCGGGTACCGCTCTCTTACTCCCATACCCTGTCATAGCCAGAAATGCCGCATCATCCTGTGACAGAGGACTCACTAGCGACTCACTAACGACTCACTAACGACTCACTAACGCTGGCCAGTGAGCGCTACTCACGAGCGTGTGTAGGTGGTGTGCTGCTGGCTGATGGACATGTAGGTTCCCTTGACGTACACCACCAGTCGCCCCTCCGTGTAGCTGGCCGCCCAGGGGTCGTCTCTCTGCAGGAATTCTGGGAATCGGCACGTGCCATGCACACGCAACGACAGGAGCAGGAGCAGCAGGAAGCAAGCTGTTGCCATGGTGACCGGCCGACGTGTGTCTGTTGTGGTGACTGTCGTGAAGGATGTAGAAACTATCTCAGTCATCTGCAACAAACAACGGCAAATACTCTTGGTTGCTTTTTCGCTAAGTATTCGTGTCAGAACTAGAATTTTATTGATTTTGTGACTAACTTGTAATCTTGTATTGAATTGCTTACATAAAATATAGTTTGGGTCGTGGTAGCATGTCGGGCCTGTCTGACACATAGTCAGGTGAAAGCGGAGGTCGGAGGGTTGACTAGACAGTGACTGGTCTCTCGACGGAAAGCTCTCGACACAAGTCGATATATAGAGCACGTGTCTGATTGTAGTGTGGTTCATCTACACGAGACAGTCGGTTTATAGCAAGCGTAGGAATCCTCTAGAGACACACACACAGAGTGTACAGCAGGCATGCAGTCCTCCTACCCCAGTCACACAGGTCACATGCGGAAAGTACAAGTCGTTGGCGGCCGGTAATGTCCTCCATCAGGACCTGTAACTGATATTCGTGGGTCGTGGTACCTCGGAGGTGTGCAGGACCTCCCCTCATGGAGTCTGTAGGCTTCTTTGTGCGGTTCCACGTTCAGTCCGAAATCGAAAAAAATTATTATACAGCGACGCAGGGTGTAGGGTAGATAATGAGGGAAGGAGGTGGAGAGGCCAGTTACCTCCCTGTGGTGGCCATTACCCTCTGTTGCAGCTGCTTCCTTCTCCTGGCGATTACACTACTGGGCGACTTGCGGCGAGCGTCCCATCGGAGACTTCCTCCTGACAAATTTGGAAGAAATATTTTCCCCTTTCATCTACCCTGAATAAGTATTCAGCGCTTTATTGCACCCGCCTGCTCCTACCTCCTACCTCCCCAGCCCCTTGCACACCCGCTTCTCAGCTTCTGATAATCGCCTACAGCGGCGCCGCTTAAGTCATTCAGGGATCGATTCTACTGAAGCGCTTACTGCAGCCGAGCATTTTTTTCAACATGCTGTGGCCACAATAGAGCCGTTAATTGCGATGCTTTGTGTCTGCAGCGAGTCACAATTGTGCCAAGCCACGGCGGGATCACGGTCGCCGCCACCGAGCCGGCCAGCAGGCAGCTACCCCGACACGTCACCCAGGCAGCACCCGCCTTTCCCCACGGCACGCGCACCACCAGTCCAGTACCCGAGCCCCGGCGAGGGTTGTTTGCCAAAAGTGGAGTTTAGTTCTACGACAACCGACATCGACCTGCTCCCCCAGTAGGGACGAGCACAACTCACTGCCTGGGCAACTCGCAGACTTGTCAATCGAAATGTCATTTAATGAAAGTAGACATCTCAGTGAGGCGCGGCACTGCTCATAGTTTACATCAAACACAGGGACCCCTCCATAGTGACCCCAGTGACCCCTCATGGGTTCGTATCCTACGCCTAACCTGGAGACCCCGGCGACAGTGAGGGTTCGCGGCAGTCAGAGTAAAACACTTGTCAATGTATACTGCGTCTCAAAGACATGATCCACTACTGACAAACACGTGCATCACGTGTCCAGAGAACGTTTTTTCATTGTCAGAGCAAGTGACCTCTGCTGTCATGGTTACTAAAAGCAATGGCCGCCCAGCCTCATTGTCAACACTTTTTTCGGAGTGTTTCTGCGTCGATAGTCAGCTTATACATACAATAATAAACTGCTTTGTACAAAATCTTGTCAACACATTTTGCAATTTTCACTTTTCTACAGGCGGACATTTTTTATAAAGGTTGTACACATTAATAAAAATGTCACGTTTGAAAAATAAAATAATAATAACAAATGCAAAATTTGTGAAGCCCATACTCACACTCCGAAGTAGCATGCTCTTAGAAAGAAACATGGACAGCATACGACGGACAGGAAAACAAACAAATAACATATGAACTATAGAAGAATAAACAACAGTACTAACATAGTATATAATCAAAGACAGAAAACACAAAGATAAACCAAATAACAAGAACAAGAGCAGAAACTAACATGATATTACAAAAGGAAGGGTGTGACAAAGGACGAGCATTATGGGATAGGATGTTAGGAGTGATGTTTACGGAAGAGGTGTGTGTTCAGTTCACGTGTAAAGGATTCACTAGTGAGTAGGTGGCGGGTATGGACAGGGAGAGAGTTCCATTGTTTGCTGCACAATAACTAAACATCCTGTGGCCATATGTTGTTAACAATATATTTTCAGCACTAAATTAAGAAAAACCCACCTACACGTTTCTGCTGCAGCAAAAAGAAATCATCTAAACCACATATTTTAACAAATTAGTTTTTTTAAAAGAAAGTTATATTGTAAACATGTATTAAGAAAGGTGCCAGGGAATAACACTTGTCTGCAGAAGACCTATGTATCCAGCAGACAATGGAGGGAGAATATCCACAACCTTATTGCTTCAGCAAAGATTTAGTTCAAAATACTTTTTTTCAGATAAATATTTATCACATATCATTTGCAGACACATTAATAAATGCAGTGTAAGTCTTATCACACAAATTCAGCTTTTCTTCCTTGTCTCATGATGTTGTACAACAACATTCTACAAATAAAACTGTCATCATTTCAAGGAGGCTAGTGAAATAAACTGACTAAAAATTGGCGAGACGGCAGTTACACATGAACTGTGTTTTAATAACAATGTCTTAATGAAGCTGTCTTTGTCAGTCTGCTGATTGTCAAGTTTGAGAAGAATGAAAAAGCACAAGTCTTTATTTGTATCTAGAGAAGTATTGTCATTATATCAACAGTTGATATATTAATGCACAGTCATTGATGTAATCCACCATAAGGCAACTTGCACTGCAAACCTTGAAAGTGAAAGTCTTGTTGAAGATATTAATAACATGTAAACTCAATAATGTTTAGAAAGGTGAGTAGTTATTTGTTTGAAGTGTGTGTGCCATTTATAGCACAGTGATAAGATATGATTTCTTATCTTTAGTATTTCCTTCAAACGATTGAAAGATGATGCACATTTTCATAATAAATTGTTTTGTAGATGTAATTCAGTGAATTATGCAAAATCATTAGTTTTGAAGTCTAGGTTATCACTTTCCTGACAGCCATACAACTCTCTGCAGGTGAAAATGTCCTGAGCATGTCCAGCAAGCTGATGTCAAGGACAGCAGTCCACCTGTGACACATTCTACCTGAGTTTCATCAGACACCCGAGGTTTGAACATGGTGCGCATACCCGGATGTTACTAGTCACGTGCTTTAAACCGTCAGTGAAGTTACGACTGTCATGCTCTCCCTATCCTCGGGTGTCCAGGCTCATTGAGTTATCCTGTCACCCGACTCCAGGAGGTGTTGCTGACTAATGTACCTCCTCCCCAGGCAGATGCAGTGAACAGTGATAGACATAGCCTTGCATTTCACTGGTGAGAAATGATGAGCTGGCTTGCAGAGACTCTGGTCTGGAGAAATGAGAAAGAGCATTGTGGACAGAGCTTTGTGTGCCTCTGTGTATGGCATGCTCTCCAATGGCAACATCGCAACAATCTTGTGAGGATACAGACGAATGTTTTTACAGATACACTCTCTCTCTCACTCACACACACAGGTCCTCTCTCCCTTCCTCCCTACAAAACTACCCGTTTGCAGCCCCAGAGAAGGGCGGAGGTAAGGGTGAGGTAAGGGATCGGTATTATTTGTTGGTCTCTCAAGCTCAAAGTCCCTCCTTGCGGAAGATGCGCGTCAATTAATCAAAACTAAATCTCCCCTCACTGCTGTTGGCGGTAAATAGACTTTGCCATCGAGTCCTGCCGCGGATGGACACAAGTACCAGCAGACTCGTGGCCAAGCCATTTAATAATTAATAAGCACTGCATTTCAAACAGAGGGCGCGTGGCTCGCACTCGCCACTTGAGCAATCGCCGCTCAATGGAGGCCGTCTTCTGGCGCTCGATGGTGCCACAAGTGCCAGTGGACGCCTCCTTCCTACCTCCTCCACCCTCGCACCCCCGCTCTTTGGCGGCATCCCACAACCATGGGTTCTCCCCTCGTGCGAGCAGGCTCCTCACTCCCCTCCTATCTTGCCGCGGAGATGTCATTTATTCATGAGCCAGTGAAGTTTTTCTCTGCTCCGTAGTGACTTCATTCGCTCAGTAACTTTTCTCTTCCTTCGTCAATTTTTTTCCACTTTGACTTAAGAACTTTCGAGGACACGAAGAACGAGGGAGAGAAGCTTGAGGCATGTGTGCTAAAGGCTTGTTCCGTCTCTCTCCCTCGCCCAACCCCTCCTCTGTAGCGCCCCATCCTCCAGAAACAACTTAGTGGCTTAAGTTCTGGCAGCGGGTGCGGGTGCGCGTGCCAGCCAACACTCCGCCGCAGCGAACAAATGGCGCGGCCTGGCGTGACATGATTGCCGGAAGTTTGTGGACACCACACCCGGGTGGCGAGTTAAAGATTTATGCCCGAGAACTTGACGAAAGCCGCTCTTGTGTACGGAGAGCCGCTACGGCGCTTGGTCTGAGGCCCACACGGCCCACGTGGCCCTCATGGCCCTCCCATTGACCGTGGAGGGCCAGGTGGCGGCCCGCGCATCTCTCGAGTTGCTGGCGCCGGGCGCCACGGGCCAGCGATCAACATCACGGATCGAAGCCCAACGCCGGCTGTTTTGTAACGAGACTAGGTGTAGAGGCGACTATCATTCCGGTGATTAATCACAGGTACCCGTCTCCTCCTAGCCGCCAGCCCCACCCCCTGGACTGGAGGTGTCTTGGCCGCGACGCGTGTGTCACGTGCATGCTGTCAGGGTCAAGGAGGGGACCGTGAAGGGGGGCTGCAGAGAAGCTCGGACAGTTTTTGCTTGGACGATGAATATTTTGTCATGAGATTCTAGAAGCTGCTGGGGTAGACATCGCATGGAAAGACAACTCGTCTATGTTTAAACTTTGCTTATCTCAACTTGTTCTTCCAACACTCGAACAGCCTGTCAGGGTAGAGGGTACATTTATTAACTCACCATCGTCTTTCTTCCTCCTATTTATGATCTGTTTGTTTGCACACAGCTTTAACTCGCCACACATTCACGACATCAGTGTTGTCATGGTGACAGGCGTTTAGCGCGCCATCAGGTTCCCCAAAACAAGGGTCAACGACAGACAGGTGTTTGTCTCGGGTGTTGTGCTGGCGAACTGAGGAAAATAATGCGAGCTATAACTGACAGACAACGAATGAAATAGACCAGACACTTCTAAAATAATAATCGGACGACAATATCGGTTTTAAATGTCAGGAGGCTGGGTGTCGACACCCAGACTTTGATGGACTTTCAAACGCTGATGAGGTCATTGCGGGTATCAGCTTACAGGAAGTGAGATGGTTCCACGACAGCTCGTACTACGATTAATTCAAACTAAACTGCCACTAAAAGAGCAATAAAGTAAACATTTTACACATAAAAAACTCGAGCAACTCAGGAAATAAAAACTCAGATCGTCTGCGATTGTTCTGTTATCGCTGATGTGAACTTCATTGCAGACGAACTGCCGGGTGGCTTTGTGTCAAGTGGTAGCCACCCTAGTACAGGTGTCAGACAAACATGACTGTATTGCTGTCATATCAGGCCTCATCTGTGAAATTTATCTTTATTTCCTTAATGTTAGTCAGGCCGTTAAAACATGGGGGGAAGGGATGGGGGAAAGGAAAGGGACAAACCACTCCTTCTGCAATTGAGAAAAGTCACGTGATTTGCTGTTTCTTGTGTTTTTTACATTTCAGTAACTTTGATAATAAAACAGTTACAGTTGAAAACAACGTGCACACTTTGTTTGTTATTGTATCCCACGCAAAAACAAAATTATTTGGAGTTGATTTGGAATATATTTCATCTTTTAACATCTCTCTCGTCACTTTGATTATTAAAGCATGGATGTATGGTGGTCTGGACACAGGCTACACATTTTTACAGAAACTGAATTTTCAATCCATTTTTGCTATTCGCACTCCTCACAAAATTGTTCAAAAAAAAATGTTATTTATGACTTCCGTTCCTTGGCTTGCCAGCAATAGCCATGGAGAAGGAAGCGAGCATTGTAGGATTGTAAGACAATGGGGTAACTGTGACATGAGTTGTAAGACTGACATGATGAGAGGACTGTACAATAACACCGCCTTGATTGAGAACAGCGACTGGATTGTCTGACAACAATCTTCCTACTGAGTACTTCCCAGTAAATCATTCAACATGATTGAACTGAAACTGCTTCTTGTTCCTCCCATCCAGACCTCGAGAGTTCTCGCGTGCTCAACTGTAAGAATGTCAATTAAACCAGTTGTATTTATCTGAATATTCAATAACAGAACAATCAAGAATCCACACTTTTACACTTTACAGAATAAAGACGGCGTGTGAACATAAAGGGCGAGGGTTCGATACCCGCGTAACGCAGCTCACTTCCCCGAGTCCACACGGCTGTCGGGAATGTGTACCTGACTCCATAGAGGGGAGGGATGGGGAAAGTAAGGCAGCCAGAGAGAGAGAGGAGATGGGCTCCACCCTCACATGCAGCAGGCCCCGTCCTCACTCATAGCACCTCCCGCCTCTGCATATAGCAGCTCACAAGAAGAGTAAATTCTTTAAATTTTCGCTCCCCAGGGGAATGTAAAAAATAGGGGACGACTTAAAAAAATATCGATGAGCCGCCATCTAAACCTGAACAGTTCAAACCAGCTCTTGGGGTTCAGGTCACATGCATGCATAGTTCTTGGAGAAGGCGGAGAGCAGCGAATGTCTACATGGTGGGTGGGTGGGTACAGGGCTGATGTTTGCGAGATGTTCTGTTCCTGGTGAAGGCCACCCGGGTGGGATGCTGGGTACTTCCCCACCCCACGTATCTTTGATGCAAGCGACAACAACAGCGACAAACGGCGCATTGTAAACAAGTCACGTGACAACCTGCGCACACATGATCACCGGAACTACGTCGTGCCCTGTAGGGGTCGCGTTTCCAGCTCGGCGAGGAAGATGACCAACGAGGTTGAGATAGATGGACGTCATCGATTATGACGCCTGCAGCATCGGTTAGCCGCCAGAGGGCGGTGCAAGCCCTGACGCTTTCAAGCCGCTCTTGTCCTCCGACAGAAGCTCGGGTGTGTTTTCTAAGCTCCTGTCATCGCTCTATCGAATGGCGGCGGGGAGCGAGTGAAAGACTCTTTATTCACCAGCGTTTGGAAGCTAGCTTGTCTCGCCCCACACACAGCCCTTGTTTGTCAGCCTCGGCATCACAAAAATTATCTTTCAACGACGAGAAAGGCTTCAGGATGGAGGCAAGACTTTTTTGCATCTTCTTCATTGATTGCGAGGTGATGGTGGCTGCCGCGTGGGCGGGTGGGGCGGACCCCGGGTGTGAGGCAGTGGCAGAGTGTTTGCTCTCCGCGCCAACAGGACAGACGGTGGACTGGCGGCGGTAATGATGACACCAAGCTCCTCTAAGCAAATGAAGGTCTGATGAAGATGACTTCCGCTTGCCTAAACCCAGACTCAGCTTGCCAGCAGCTGTCCTCGTGATGACTGTCGACACTTCACGACATCTCCACTGGAAATAACCGTCAGCCATTCTCCGCCGCTCGTCTCTCTCTGTCGTGAATAGAACCTCGCCGCTACCTGCATTCTTGTCGTTGTCATGGTGACAGTTTATCGAGAAAGAGCATCGGTGATGCTGTTGAATTTCTTCACACGACCCCGAGGTAATGGACAAGTCGGTGGACAGCAAATGTTTTAACGAGTCGCCACCGAGTTTATCCGGGTGTTAAGTTGGGGTGGAGTGACGAGAACTCTCTGAGGACGATGATTGTGTTTAGAATTAATATTTTTATTGCCGCAGTTTGTGATGACTGATGTGACAGCCCGGAAAAACACAAATCGTGTTTGCTAAAGCCGGAGTCGCCAGCGCCTGACTGCACCTGCAGTTTAAACAGCGCCTAACGGACAGGTGCACCTGCCAGGTGAATGAAAACAAACCGCAAATAAAAAATCCGCCAGTTCCTTCGGACATGGAAGCTGTTCCAAGCAGCTACGTGGTCGGCTCTCCGGCTCTGGACCGGAAATTAACGTCGGAAGTACCGTTCAGTTCGATAATTCGGATGATGTCAAGAGTTAACCGCCCCGCGACGTCCGGTAGCCTTATGACAGACTGCTTTGCTCTGTCTCCATCGCCTGACCATGGCGCCAGCCTCTCTCACATCGTCCTGTAGTTAACTGTTCTCTTCCGGGTCAACCGAGGTCACAAGCATATCACAATACATTACCATGCAAAACAATTGATATGGATCCATATTAAAAATATAAATATATAATCGTAAAACTATTTTATGGAGATCTCAGTGGACAGCAAGTGTTTTAACGAGTCGCCACGAACTTTATCTTAATGTTAATGAATAACAATACCAAACAAGACAGTCAATACACAACGACTCTCACGTTGTAGAAACTACTCTAGGAACTGACAATACAATGCGTTCTTCAAATTGACGACGTGCCTCTCCACACACACACACAAAACACACAAACAAACACGCGTTTCATTTTACATAGCAACAGTTAAAAGATTGCGTTGCATGAATTGATTGTGTTTTATATTTACTACGTGTTTATTTTTTGTTCGCCAAAATCTTAGGTTCACATAAACCGCGAGGTCCAGGCACCTGCTACATGACTGCACCTGTAGGTCACGTGTCACGTGTCGTCACGTTTTGGAGTTGATTGATCACACCGTTCAAAGACCACCCACTGGAAGGGACAGATACACGTCAATCCACCCCAGTGGTACCCTTTATACTCAGGGTATGCTTTAAAGGACTGATGGTAGTTAAAGAACATGGGTCCTTCCCCAACTTCCACCCTGCTCCACCCTGCCTCTCCATCGGTTCTGCGCATCGCATCGCACGACGCCAGATGTTTGACGTCCTCGCACAACCCTCGGCTTCTGACGTCCTCGGCGATCACTTTCTGAAGATGGAGCTGTGGACTGTGAGTGGGGGAAGATGGGAGGCGGGTATACTGGCGAAGATTTGTGGAGGAACAGGGAGGAAAGCTCTCGCCAGGTTTTTCATGGTGCGGGAGAAAAAGGAATGAAAAGAAGAGCGATTTCTGGCTGCTGCTCGTCTGTTTGCAGCAGTTGCGGTGCGGACCTGACCCCGCGCGCCCTTGTGGAGCCTGAGCCCCACTCACGCCGGGCGGAGGGCCCGTGCAGCAGCGCCCCCTATTTGTTTGTGGAGAAAGCAAGCAGCTCGCGAGGGTCAAGCGGAAAGCACCGGCCCCTTCTCTCAGCCTCGCTCTCAAAGTGGCCAAACATGCGACTGAGCTGCGGCTGAAAAGGTGGATGGGCGCAGGAGGAAGATTGATGAATCATTAATGGCCACGCCAGCAGGCAATGAGGCGAACATTAACGAGAACAAACATGTTTAACGTCGGCAGAAGCACGCATGCACGCGCGCAAACACACAGACACACGCAGCGAAAGTATTTTACATCACATTTCCGTCTGTGGACTTTCTTTTCTCGCATGTTGTCTGCTGTAGATGATGAACCACTTAGCATGCGAACCGACTACTGGTTGGGTAGTCTGGCCACTCGCTGCTGTACCTCCGTTAATGGCTAGAGAGGGGGATACTTCTCAATGAGTGACACAGGACACAGGACACAGGACACAAGACACAAGGACACAGACACAGGACTACAGAGCGACCTGTCGACTGGCACACACCCACAGATCACCAGTTTAATGGTGAGTACAGTGGACGTCACGTGC
Organism: Pomacea canaliculata; assembly: GCF_003073045.1. NCBI lineage: Eukaryota > Metazoa > Mollusca > Gastropoda > Architaenioglossa > Ampullariidae > Pomacea > Pomacea canaliculata. The sequence goes on along the minus strand of NC_037593.1, from coordinate 1,589,288 downwards.
AGCAACAAGCGGCGGTTGTAACGGGAGAGCCGCGAGCGACAACACTGAGAGGAAAGGATTTGTTTGCTCGACTTGGCAGCTCTGGTTCCGATGAACCACTTTGTTTCTTCACAAAAGAACAAGACGCGAGGGGGGGACTGCAGTCCGGAAGCTGGAGAGAGTTTTTGGTGTGGAGGGGTGTGGGAGGACCTGGTGCTGGAGTGCGGTGTCACGTGTTTTTGCATGACGGAGGGTGTTTGGCTGCTGCACGTGTGACGTAGCTGCTCGTGGAGTGACGCACACAGAAACTACTTCCACAAAGCCCTCGGGACGCCGAGGTGGCGCTGGCAGGTGTAGAAGAGATGGAGCATCTCGGTTTAGGAGAGGTGAAAAATTTCAAAACAAAAAGAGAAATGAGAAAATGACAAGATCTTTTTTAAACGCCCGGACACTGGCTTCTGTGGAAGTAACGGCTACCAGACGACGTGTGACATGTACCCGACCACCTCTCACACCAACCACACCACCACCACCCAGAGGCTGGGGAAAACCCAGGAGAGGCAAAGTGGGTCGCGACTAAATATAGAAATACACACTTTCATCTTGTTGTGGATTTACTTTTACAAAGAAAATTACTTTCGGTTTGAAACAAAAAGTTCGGGTGAGTAGGATTTGAGAGACTGGCAAGTGTTGAGAGAAAACTAAAAACTGAAGCTCATTTTCTCCTTCGTTCATTTTGCTTCTATTTGGTTTTGAACAATTCTCCCATGACGATGTGCTGCCACTAATCTGCTAGAATAGTGTGGGTGAGAAATTCGCTTTCGACAAAAACTGGAGAGCGACAGAGAGAAAGAAAGACTAGGAGACCGGCAGACATCACGTGGTTGCTAAGGGAGGCAGAAACACACACACATACAGACACGCCAACACACAGAGAGAGGGAGAGACAGAAAAAATAAACAAAGAAAGAAAGTGTTTCTAAGCACAGAACTTGAAAAAGTCGATATCGAAGGCGATGGTCACGTGATACATTGGCTTGCGGCTATTGGTCGGTTTCTTTCTTCTTTTTTTGTGAGGTACTGTATGTGTCATCATCATAACGAGGATCATCACCTCGCTAGTATTTCTGTTGTACCCATCATCTCTTTCATCACTTTGTCCTCGATTAGCAGTCTACTCACTCACTAAGCTGTTTATATCTGAAATATATTTTATTTTATATCTAAGTATACCGTTATTTATTATCTGACAGCAATAACACTAATGTCAAGAGCAATAACGATAATGATTAATCACCAAAATAACAAAACAGTGATAACGATAACAATACTGGTAATAACAATTAGAGTACTAACAATAGTAATACGATGACAACAATAAGATAAGCATCGGCTTATTAGTCACGTGACTGCAAACATCGTGATGACGGTCGCCACGTGCTGACAAAGAATAAAGACATGACAACATTCACCTTAAAGGTCGAACGATATCTCAGTCACATAGTCAGACCTCGGGTAGCAGACAAGTAAGCGTGAATGTATCCGAGACCCGTGTTACATCCCCTGGGGTCAGGAAGTAGACGGGTAGTCGATGAGTGGAGCGTACCCGCTTATTTCCCTCAGGTGTCGTGTGGGTGCGACACCCGGTGTCCGCCATTCCCCTGTGTCGTCACGAGGGCTGGAAGTTGGTGTGGAAGCGAGTGAATATTGAGATTAGTCGGGTGTGTGAGCGGGGTGCACTCGGATCAGTTACACGAGAGCAGGGCGAGGGCTGTCCACCCGTGCGTAGCGGCACCCGGTGCTCGTCACGCTTACAAACTCCCAGCGAACGAGGGACAAGCGAACTCGCCGATGATTGATGAAAATTAAAGCTTTCTGATGTTACAGCCTACAGTTGCACCGCCAGCCATTGTGGCATAATCGAACTCGGGTATTGGCTTTGTCAATCGATGGCGTGTGTAGCTCATCTATCTCTTGCTTCCACCTCCATGTATGTGTGCGCGCGCATGTGTGAGTGTGAGTGAGAGTGTGAGTGAGAGTGTGAGTGTGTGTGTGTGTTTGTTCGCGCATGTGTGAGTGTATATGTATTTATGTGTGTGAGTGTGTGCGCGTGGAGGGAGGCAGGACGAGGTCGGGTGCGACAAGCTGGGAGCAGATGAAATGTTTCAAACAAAAGCGGGTGGAAGGCGAGGATGCTGAGAGGAGCAACATCATCTTGACGAGGCGACTCTCTCCTACCTCTCCGTTGCGCCACGTCACGCATTACGTGGGGATCGATGGCCGCTAGAGGGCGGTGCTATGGAAGAAATGCCTCACCCTCTTACTTGTCTGGCCTTCCTACCTTTCTTTCGCTCGTTCTCTCACAGATGCACACACACACACGCGGTGACTGCACACACACACACAGCTGTATATAAGGTCACGTGAGGTCAACGCTGGTGTGAGACCTCCATCAGTCATGGCGTGCATGATGTAACATCACTTATTTATAGCTCGTCTAATTTGAGGAGACTGTGCGAGCCGAGTTGTCGTCGGTAATTAAACTGATGTACATGGGGAGAGGGCGAGGCCTGTCGATGCCGCCGTTCTGTGCAGCGCGTGGGGGCTGGGGGCAGTCCCTGGGGGGGGGGGGTGGGGAAAGGAGGGAGGGCCACAGACTTGTTATAGTCTGTGGGGGGAGGGGAGAAAGGTGACACTGTGGGCCACTTGCTGGTTGATATGGATGTGGGGTGGATGGGATGGGAGGTCTGAGCATGACATTAGCGCTGAGAGAACCTTCATGTACCCGACATGTTGGTCTTGTCACACCAGGTACCCTGTACATCAGGATGCAGGCCTGTTGTTTGTTATATTTATTGTAATCAACTGTTTAGAAAATCAAGAATTTGAAAAGCTGCCTTGTAAGATTTCCCGACAATGTTTTTCTTCAGTTCAGGTACATCAGGTGTCGGGGAAGTGGAGCTACCACCCGGGGTGTGTTGCCTCGTCACGCCTCGTGTACACGGCAGTCTCAGGACGGTTTGTGCAAAAACAAGATTTGTTTTCCTTTCTCGAATGCCTGGTCTTTAATTTTCTGGTTGCTTCTTAGACAAACTTCGATGTTCGTTGCGGTTGTAAAAGAAACAAACAATCACGTGCAAACTATGACTTGGAGTGCATGCTGACAAACCGTCCAGTGCGCATGACCAAGATGGCCGACTGATGTGCTGACAGTTGTGATAGATGCTGTACAGAATCATGCTCCGTGCACATAGATCATCCTCACGTGTTGCCGCCAGACACTGCTCGCCATCTGTTTTGTTGTTGGCTCTAACCGGGTGGTGTGACAGGCGGTGATTTACTCCATGTCCACAAAGGCGCGCGCACGCACGCACGGACATGCGCGCTGACTGGTCAGACATGCAGCTGCATGCACGCGGAGGATTTCTGTCAGCCTCTCCCACAGATTAAACAGCGGAACAAGAGCAGCTGTGGAAACCACTGGAGTGGAGAGCTTCCTAAGCTCCTGTAACACACCGGCGCCACCCGAGCGTGAAGCTGCCCAGCGCTCGGCCATCCTTCTTACGTCACGCCTGGCTTCCACCCTGACAGGTGTCCAACACTTGACTGGCAATGAAACGATGCCATGCCTCACCTGCTGCCACCCCTCGCACCCTCACCCCAGCCCCACCCTCCAGTCCTCGCGGCGTGCGCTTGTCACGTGATCGCCACAATGGCGGAGCAATTGAATTGTCAGGACAACGAATTGGCGGGACAAGGAAAGTGTTTTAGTTGCATCGAGTAATGTTTAACATCAAAACCACTTGCAATGGACGACAGCGCCGATTGTTTCTCCAGACTGATAAGAGGGTCACGTGACACCCGCGGGGCTGCGCGAGAAGGAGCGGGAAAAGGGGAAACAACTCCGCTGAAATGAATGTCAAAGGTCGCGCGCATGCCATTAACCGGTCGACAGCATGGCTGCGGTGAAAGTTTAAGTGAAGGTAATCGAAAGTGGGGATTTTTTTATTATTTTAATACACTTTAGCGGCTTCCTGTTGCTGCAAATTACGATGGTGGGAGGAAAAAAAAATGGCGTCGCACAGCAAACAAGGGGAGACAACCAAAAACGAGTCACGTGGTTTAGAGAGAACGTTGGTTACCTGTTTAATGGCAACTTCCGCTCGCAGTTCACTTGCAGGCAGATACAGACCTTTCATACCTTTCTCTCAATCGTTCCATTGTATCAGCGCGCGCCGTGAAAGCTCGGGAGGAGGGGCGGACTGCGATGGCGACCCCCGACCAGCAACTTGTCCAGTTCTGAAAGACCCCGAGATAATTTAATCGTTGATCCCAGCACTCGTCTTTTCTCCTCTTCCCTGAACTCTGCTTTTTCCCAGAACAAATTCCACATTAATAATAATAATAGACGCACGCGCACACGCGCGAAGAAATGAAGCCCTCGATAAAGCACGAGACGAGAAAAACAAAAGCTTGTATCGACGACAGCGGCGACCATCAACGAGGGGCGAACACGAAGAAAGGGAAATGGAGGTTAGCGGAAGGGTTAGCTGGGGTGTGAAAGGTATTTCCAGGTGAGTTCTGAGACCAGAGTTGAAAGCTTCGATCGTACTCACGGGTAGAAGAGAAAAGGTGCAGGTGATGCGGACCACGGAACCCGAACTCCGCCTTCATAACCCGAGGGTTAAACTTGATCACCTGAGGGTTAAACTTGATCACCTGAGGGTCAAACTTGATCACCTGAGCGCCACCTGTCTGCTGGCTCAACTCCACATTTCCTCCTACTCCACCGCCCTCCCACTGTCACACGCGGGTTTGCATACCCATGGGGTCAGTGTCTCAAAGGACTAGTCGGGTGCAGTCACATGATGGATATGACTCAGTGCAGTGTACGTGTCCTACCATCTCGGGTCGAATACCCGTATGTCATGTTAGAGACACATACCTGCAGGTCAAGGTTAACAACATTGACCTTAAGATTGTACGTGGATCGTGGATACATTTCTAGTGTCAAGGCCTCAACAGGTAGGGTACCTGGGATGCTATGTTAATTAGCTTATTGGTGTACACGCGTGACGTCACGGGTTGACCTTCCTGTACTACAAGGTGTTTGTAGGCGTGTATCTCGGGAACGGAAATAGACATTCACCCAAATGTGGGTAAACAGCATCTTGCACTGAGGCTCATCCTGTCATTGGGAAAAATTGGGAGTTCGATCACGTGACCTTTTCTACATCATTCCTAAGCCTCAAACCCACAAAGATCACGTGACTTCGTGCCTACTCAATGGCGATTTGGCAGATTTTTGTTTCGATTCAAACATCGCAGTGTGAAGACAACCTGCATCTTGAATGTTTCATCGTCGGGACAGACAAACGAATCGTCTAACCTCTCAGCCTCACCTTGCTGAACTGACACACAAGCGAGCAGACGGGAGGGGCGGAGGTGGTTCAAACCGTCAATAATGGAGGAGTCACGTATCGCCAAAAAATCATAATTTTCATGTCCATAATTTCTCTCAAAGCCTCTGAAGCGAAGATTTCCCGGGGGGAGAAAATCTCGTTTAAAATGCTGGACTACAATTATCAAGCTCAGCAACAGGAAAGGAATAAAAGACAAGGAGAAATAAAAGACCTTTATTCATCCCTAGAAACACAAATTCTGACAGGACACCGGCATGCTGCATGGCTGCACTATCTGCTGCAAGGAAAGGAAGAAACAAGTGCAGGAGAGAAAGTAGTTCCCGCTATGTGGAGTGCACGTGACACAAGTGACACACACCTGCCCGGCGGGAGAGTTGTCGAACTTCCTCTCAGCACAGATGGCGCTGCCTACATTTCCCTCATTTTCCCCCATTTTCTTTCTTTTTATTTTTCTGGTCTTTTCACTTTTTCCTTTTTTCTATTTTTGTCAAATTGAAACATTTGTCGACATCGCACCCTCGCGTGCACGGCGTGCACTTACAGGGGTCGTCAAGTGCAAGTCCTCGTGTTGCCGAGCGGAGGTCAGTACAAGACACACGTCAGCATTGTACACAGATAAGTGTAGGGGTCAAGTCTTCAGCCAATGGAGGAGCGGGGTCAATATGTTAATTAGAACATCTGTTGACGAGCTCGAGTGGAAACTTTCCGTGCAGGTTGATGTCAGCAGGCGTCTCCACAGCGGAAATGTTTGAGAAACAGCATCGGGCACTGAGGTTCATAGTTCATTACATCACAATGAACCTCGCTCTTTTGAAGTCGGACTTTTATGTTTCTATTCGTTTGTTTGATGTGTTTTTAACTCTAATGCTTGACACCAATATTTAGTGCCTGAGAGAAACGTCTTTTCCTCCCTCCATTGACCGCTGTCCATCCTCTGTATTAGTGTCATCTACAGTGTACACTAATCATCTTCTGTACTAGTGTCATCTACAGTGTACACTAATCATCTTCTGTATTAGTGTCATCTACAGTGTACACTAAACATCGTCTGTTGTCCATTCTCTGTATTAGTGTCATCTACAGTGTACACTAATCATCTTCTGTATTAGTGTCATCTACAGTGTACACTATTCATCCTCTGTATTAGTGTCATCCACAGTGTACACTAATCATTCTCTGTTCCTCATCTTTTTTCACCTCACCCATCGTGTTGTCCTCGGGAAAGAGGTCCAGCACAAGACGAGGTCTCGCTTCTAAAACTTCTTTCTTTTCTTTATTCTTTTTTTCTTTTTATCTTGTTTTGCTTATCTGTTAAATACTGATTCATTAGCTTATTTTTAAATTAAATATTTATTTTTTTTGCTGCATCCCCTTCACGGTGTGTGTGTGAAAGTGTCACATTCCCCACTGCCCATCATTAAATCGTTTGACGAGGTCGCACACTACTCATCTGCCAGAGACATATAACTGCCTGCAGTTCTTTCTCCCCTCAGGAACCGGTGGACTGTGTGATGAGGAATTTGAGAGACAAGAGAAATACAAAACAAAGGCTGAGCGCTAGAAGAAGTGTTGACGGTGTGGTGTGTAAAGCAATTGCGAGAGTGAGCGCGCGCAGTAATGAAAGGGCGGTAAATCACATTAAAAACATTGCGCGCTGAAATTTAATCCCCCGCGTATTCAGGCAACAAGCTTTGTTAGAGAATGTTACCAGTTAATTAAAGAAATGGCAGCGCCTTCTTCCGCACGTGGGGTGAAGGCCACCTGCGTGATCTGCAGGATGGCAACTTCGAGTTGCTTCCCCTCACGTCGGACGCACGTGCAGTTGCCTCCCCTGCAACCCTCCCCCACCCCCACCGGTGCATTCTCGTCAGAGGCACGTGAGGTATAGACACCGCCGCCCGCACACATTTCTTTCTGCCACTGCCCTCTGGCCACGCCCTCCTTTCCCAGCATGCCCTGGGGACCCGGAGACGGAAGTCCGCCTTGACGCATGTCAAAGCCGGGCTGGGTTCTTGTTTTCAATTTTTCTTCTTTTCCTGGCTTCGTTCATGCCCGGCATGTCTCATGGGCTCGCTGAAACTGATGTACGCGATCTCGCCAGCGCTCGGCCACAAAAACAAGTCATCGCGTTACATACGGGCTTCTGTGGCCTCGCGTTACATACGGGCTTGTGTGACCTCGCGTTACATACGGGCTTCTGTGGCCTCGCGTTACATTCGGGCTTGTGTGACCTCGCGTTACATACGGGCTTCTGTGGCCTCGCGTTACATACGGGCTCTGTGGCTCGCGTTACATACGGGCTTGTGTGACCTCGCGTTACATACGGGCTTCTGTGGCCTCGCGTTACATACGGGCTTGTGTGACCTCGCGTTACATACGGGCTTGTGTGACCTCGCGTTACATACGGGCTTCTGTGGCCTCGCGTTCAACGCCACATCCTTGTATCGTGTATTATCCGCGGCTTACATGGCGTAGCGTTACATCCGGGTTCTGTGGGGTTTGAATGATATGTTGTTGTTGTTGTTGTTGTTGTTGTTGTTGTTGTTGTTAGCGCCTGGTGACAGGTGGAGGCTGTGGCGAGTTTACAGGCGGATCCACCCGATAAACGTGTTCTGCGCATGGCAGTATGTCTGCCCGCCACGGGCACACAACTCTGGGGTCCATAGAGTTATCGTCTCTTTGACATGCGCGAGCTTGACCGGCCTGTAAGTAGCTACAGCCTCGACAGGAAATCCAGCCTTGCTGCAGGTCTGCTCTGTTCGTTACGCAGGGTTCAGGGTTAGGTCGGGGTCGGAGTTTACTTTTCTTGTCTAGCTTTTCCTCTGTCATTTCCTCAAACCCCACCGCCAGGTGGCTTCAGCCTTCAGCGACGTCATCAGCTATGGGGTCAGCATGGTGGTTGACAGAGGGTAAAGCTCTGTACTCAGGCCTTGTTGTCACATTCATATTTTGTGCCGAGGTTTGACGTGGGAAGTCACAGCGGCTCCTGTTGCCCCGGAAGTGAACCAATGAGTTGTTGTCACGATGAAGACGTTGTGAATGAGTGTGTAGACTGTAGACTGAGTGTGAGACTAAATGTCAGGGGCAACAACTGAGGCTGGGACTGAGCTGTGGCTAGGTGGCGCTGTGCACGTGCAGGGTGTGTGGCAGGCTTTGCTAGGATCAGGGTGGGCGGACAGGGTGGCTGGTGACTCGTTCCTGTGTCAATCGGCGTCTGAATGAGCGGACAAGTGCACAGACATGTGACTGGATGAGCAGGTTTACATCGCATAAACAACCTGACCTCACAAACAGCAGTGGGCAAGCACTCAAACACACACATAGACACACACATGTAAACACATATATAAATAAACACACACGGACACACACGAACGACGATTTTGTTTTGCGAGGACTGCTTGCCATAAATACCAGGGAGGAGATTTTGTTTTCGCCTGTAACTAGTGTTTAGTGTCACAAGACGAACACAAACATTTTGATCACGTGACACTCATCGTCCCTGTCACCTCCCCTTACTCACAGCCTTCCCTCCCCTGGTGTAGAGATGTAAACGACAATGGAAACATTCAGTTATGGCGGAATCTTCCAGATGTGTAGGAGTGTCAACAGCAGACGATTGAATGTCCACAAGAGTGCAGAACACGCTAAGTTGTCTGCCCCTAGACAGGTGTGAATAACCTCCAGGTAGCACCTGTTACCCTTCTCAGATATACAATATACACCTGTGAAAAAAAACAGGTCAAGCACTAAAGACACTGACCTCCAAAATGTTCATAAGTTCACTTCCGTTGACATGGCGACAGCCAATGGGAGAGCTCGACACATATAGACATATAGACATAGACATGTTGTCCAGACTACAATCATCGCGAGAGTTGAGACCACGTGTTAATTAGTTAATTAGTATCCATGGACACCTGTGACTGACACGGGGTGATCTCACGTTGCGCATGTCCGTGTATCAGGTGGGTATGTGGACAACGAGAGCGGAAGCGGGTATCTGTGTTTAAAAATCGTTTCCTGTGCCGAGCTCACCCGGGGATTTAAACAAAATGTTTTGCACCGGTGTACACCTGATGGCGGTGCATGGCTGCCGGGTGGAATCAATGGAGATCAATGTGTCCGGGTACAAAGACACTAAACCCGAGTGTATTTACTTTCGCCCTGAGAGAAGGAGGAACAATGGGAGTCGTGCGCACACCTGGATGTGAGTGACTGGCGGGTACTGGGCGAGGGTAGACTCCGACATGTTGACAGTTCCTACCCGGGCTTTGTACCCGTGTGTGCAGCTGACGTTGGCGTGGCTGTTGTGGAGGACAAGCTTGATGACTCATGGCGACGATGTGAATGAGAGAAGACGGACCACACCTTGTGCTCACTCTGTCTTTGCATTCATTAGCAGACATCGACGATCGCTGTTGACTTTGCCGACGACTTTTTGTGTTGTTGCGACCGTTGAACAATTTGCTGTACGTTGGCGAATCGTGTTGTTGTCCTTGTCATTGTCTCACAATCCACCCGGTATTTCCCACCTCTCTACCCGACAAAGACAGTCACCGCCCCTCGCCCACCTCGCTCCCAGACATCCCCGCGGTCTTCGTGATCGTCAACTTCATCACAACACCTGATCACCTGTCATCGTTCCTCGCATCCTTCGCAAAGTTGTCGCCTTTTCACTGGCCTTCGTGGCTAAGAGAATAAATATGAGTAGGTGTTGGGTATACCGGGTGGGAACGTGAAGATGCGTGCACCACGTGCACTGCCTTAGTGGGAGGGACTTGCCCCGGAGTTAAACACACGTGGGCAGGTGAGATGGTTAGTGGCAGGTGCACATCAATTCATCAGGTAGGATGGACACTGGGCCTGTTGACGGGTACACCTACCCAGACTGGCACAAAGATCATACTTCTGTGATGGCTGTGTGTACTTGGCTGCTTGATTGATCGACATGCTCTCATCATTTATTGATATCTAACAAAATCAAAACTTTAAACAGCGAGGATGTGCAAAAAGGGAAGGAAGCCACCCAGGCAGTACCCGCATCAGTTATAAAACGTCTGACAAACTAAGACGAGATATTGATGAGGTTTTTAATGGACATTGTCACACCATCCGCACTCGACAGCCACAGAAAATAAAAAGCAATTAGAGAGAGGATGCTAACTGTTGCTGACAATCGAATGTAGCCGACATGTTTGAACAAACGGACTACAGTGGGGTGCATCTCTCCCCTCCCGTCCCCTCCCCACCCCGCGATAATTGGTGTCCGTCCAGCCATCAACAAGCCTAACCCACGGCTCACCTCCCTCAGGGGGAACCCTCGCGGCCTCTGAGTGTGGCGCCCTCCTCTGGCGGCCATCGGGTGCTGATCGGTGCCACCCCACCACACACCCACCCCACCACGTGTCACGTGCAATGTAAATTGATTTTCTGTGTCTGTGACGAGAGGCGGGGTCACGCAGGTCAGTGGAACAAGAGAACAGCTCAGCGTGACGGAAACGGAAGTCGGCGTCTCGCGCAGACACGTGACAGCGCGCGCATGACCAATCACTGCATCCGACAAAGAGACTAAGCAGTCAACCACCCGCGACCTCCGCTGTGTCGGGAATCGCTGTCCTCCGTGCGGTGGAGGGTGGAGGCCGTCAGTCCCTGGCTTTGTCGCACTCGGCGGGTGGACAGCAGTGAGCAGTGTGTACCCGCTTCCCACACAAGGGCCGCTGACATGTCACCCGGGGTGGATGGCTGATGTCAGCGACCTACTTGAACAGAAAGCCACTTTCTACCCCGAATGTAGTTTAAACAAAAATCGATTCACATTTTTTTCAGGATTTAATTGAAATAAATGTACCCGACATCAGTCATAAGGACAGTATATAGCTCTGATATATTTACAAGGTTTGGGGTGTACAGGTAAAACGGATAAAATCAAGTATGCACTTTATCTGTCTTTACAAATACATACACATAGACGGGTATTTATGAGTGTAAATTCTCGCTGTACCCTTATGAACATTTGTGAACTAACAACACAACAACAAGTCAGAAAGGACCAATAGCAAGCCACCGGCAGCTCATTAAATGTTTGGATTGCATAGGAAAAAAAAAGGTGCAACCGGCGAGTTTCCTATTTTCCAGTACACGAGAGAAAAAAGTGCGGCGGAAGGCGGTGAGGAGGCCGCGGCTGCACAATGACGGTGGTGGCGCTGTCGTCGTCCTTCTGGCAACTCGCTTCCTCTGGAAGCAACGAAGGATGTGAAAACATTCCTGGCAGAGGAAGCGGACACTCAATGCCACCACTTACAAGATGTTTGCACAATCCGAAATTGTTTTGACATTTGACAGCAGTTGAGTGGAGGAAACGGTCTTGTGGCCTGAGAACCGTTACAACGGTTTTTGAGGTGATAAGAGAGACGAGTCTACAAAAGTTCCTTCAGTTTTCAAAACCTATTATTTTCAACATTTTATTTTTGGGGAAAGTAGATTAATGACTTGAGATTATTGAGTAGCGAGCCAACAGGTGAGAACACAAACACTCGATACTCACGGCACCAGATCCTGTGGACACCACGACTCCCCCTCCGTGTCTGTAACGGTCTCTGTAGTCGCAATACAAAAGAAAGGCTTCCAGATGCAAAGAAGAAAAAGTTTGCACAAAGCCTCCCAGTTACAACAGCCACAAAGGTCGTCTGGACAGCTGCAACCGGCAGCGGGAGATAATCTGTGATAATCACCATTCAGCCGCACAGCTCGCCCTCTGGTGGCCGAGGGCATAAAGATTGTTTGTTGTCTTTTGGCCAAACAGCTGTCTGCCCTCCGGTCTCGCTCGTCCTTCTCATGATCTGAGCGCTTTCACACCTCCTTCCTCTTCATTCATTCTCTCTCTCTCTGTGTTCATTCGTTCATTCCAACTCCGAGATCTCAGGTTCTTTGGATGGAATGACGGACATGAGGTCCGTTGAAGACCTGAGAAGACCTGACACATCTGGAGTGTAAAGCCACTAACGGAATGGCAGACAGCAGACGACATAAAGACAGGGTGAGGAGGGGAGATGGCGGGTACAGTCACTTCAGTCTCGAGAGCCGCCTAACCTCTTGGCGCCAGTGATTACAGCTCACTCAGCGACCTGTTGAGAGGTCAAATGACGGAGGAATGAGGTCAACAATGCCTTCCAGTAAATAATAAAAAAATGAACAATTTAAAATGTTGACACAAATAGCTTTTTCGCCGAAAAATATTGAAATGTTCGTAAATATCACGATAAAATTAAACGCTGACTCGAGTGAAAGCTCAAAGCTGCTGGAAAGTTACCAGACTGTCTTTGGTTTTGTTACGAGGCTCAGTGTGGTGTGAGAGGTGTGTGACATGTGAGAGATGGAGGTGAGAGGTGTGAGAGGTGAGAGAGAGGTGAGAGAGAGGTGAGAGAGTATGCTAATCAACCGTCGCCAAGGCAGGAGCAGGAAGTGGTCTGTACACCATCTTTAAGGCTGAAAGGGACAGACATTGTCAGGAGGCAAGTGAGACTAAAGAAAGTGAGTGGAGTTCCAACCTGCACCACCACCACAACAATACAACAATCACCACCACCATCATCATCACCAGCACAACAACACAACAACCACCACCGCTGTCTGCATGTTTTTACTGAAAGACTGAGCTGCGAGGGACGCATGCTGAGCCACGTGACCCTAAAGGTCGCCAGCTCTTAGCGACTCATTAACATCGTCGGTGTCAGGTTGCTAAGGACGAGCAGACATCAGAAGTGTTTCATCAGATAGAGATGTCCTTTCCTCGTCGGAGCTGAGGATGATGACTATGTTTGAGCTGAAGATTGATGAACATATTTTTTGTCCTGTCCTCTTGACGACTGACTCCTTCCTGTCTTCAGTGTCGGGTCTGCGGACAAAGTTTGTCATAGAAGGGTTTCGCTCTACCGCCTCCATCTCACAAAGTTTTGTTGTCTACATTTGTTGTGCACAACAGGTGAGAAGCGGACTCATGTGTGAAGGATGCCGTGAGTAGGAGAACTCCATGACTGCTGCTGTTGACATCTCCTGTCTCCGGGCTTCACACCTCAGCAGCACCGTGACCACCACTCAGCTGTTCCTCCCACAGACATGACACTGCCCTCCTTGTCCTCACCTGGCCACGTGGACATTTGTTGTCTGCCGTGCTGGTGTTTACTTTCAGCATTATCTAAGTGATGCATTGTACCTCCATGTTTCTTCCAGCCACCCACCAGTCCCTCTCTGTCACTCACTTTCTCCACACAACTGTGTCTCCCGCTGTCTCTAGCCTCATGGCCCCCCACGTCCTCCCTGTCCCTCCCTGCAACTCGTCTTTCATCCACATGATCATCTCCATCCGCCACTGAACACAAGATGGAGCACATCAACCGCCAGCATCTGAATGGTGAGAGATGTTTTATCATCTGTGAGATGTTTTTACCCACAATTCCCCGGTGCTCATTCCAGTCACAGCCTCACGTGGTCTGTCAGCTGAAAAATCGCGGTTATGAAGCGTCCGACATCAAAGACGACGGCAGCGAAGAAAAGTTGAAAACACCTGCCAACCACCTTGCGAGAGTCTTAACGAACCTAATGTCAGTAATGATCGTGTCTTCCAGAAGCTTCTCTCCACTTTTTCTGTCCTGTGCCGAGACAAAGCCGGGGACACGTGTTTATTTGTGTTGGAGGGAAGGACGACGACAGTGGTGACGCCGCCTTCAGTCAATCCATACAAGTTACAAGTTTCTGGTGTATTCATCCACACTCTCCTCAAAGTGAGGAAGAAATGTGCTCTTGACATTTCATAAACACAGACGAGGCTAAAGTCGTTTTATGCACAAAATGGCGGTAAATGCTGCCGCACACGTCAACGACTTTTTTTCTCAAGAGGAAGCCTTTTCATCCTCGCAATTCTTCCTTCGTGCCACAGGGCGGGAATCAATAGACTGTAACCGAGTGATGCCTCCTTCCCCTGACACTCAGCCCCGGCCATTGTCCACCCGCATCGCCCTCGGCAGTCAACTCTTTTCAAAGAAACCTTTTCCATTATCCTAAAGCTGTGCTAAAGGTCTATCATCTTCATCATCGCCATAACCATCGTCGTCATCATGTTGTTCATATTGTTCACGGTAAGCATGTCTTTCTTTATTTTCATTCTACGGTGGATTTTATTTCTTTTTTTTTTGATGTTTTGATTGGTTTGCTGTAATTTTATTTTTATCACATATCGAGCTTGTGTCGTGGGCGCTGCAGGTGGCGCTGAGGCGGAGGTCGTTTGACATTCGTTTGTGTCGTTTTGATGAGCTTCATTCTTTGGATGTTTATGCCTCCTTTTAGTCGCTCATGCTTAGGATTTAATGGGACCTGGGGAAGTGGGGTGGAGGTAGGAGAGAGAGAGATTAAAACGAGAGACGACAGAAGGATGGGTAATCAGCTCCACGCAGAAACCGAAAAACGGTCAGCGAATGAGATTGAGGGAGGAAAAAAGTGAGTGAGGGATGAAAAAAAGGACAAAGACGAGTAGAGTTAAAAAAAAAATTTAATTGTCGCCACCGCCAACTCCACCGCCATCATCATCACAGACACCGATGATATCGCTTTGTCGAGACAAGTGCATGTTCAATGTTTTATGTCTCCGTGGAAACATTCTAATGGAAGCACTTGTGAAATGTCTGTGAAAAGATACATTCACATCCTCTTGTGGACAGGGAGGGGCGGCGACTGGTGTTCTACACCGAGCCAGCAGCTAAGATTGTATCACGGCAGGCAGCCAGCCCTGTACACAGATGTCACGTGCAGAGAAAGAACAGCGTGCCCGAGACGAGAGGTGAACCCAGGACAACCAACCTTCACTGTGTTGGTGACACGCCTACCGCTGAGCCAGACGATTGGCAGACGATTTTTCCAGATTAACTACTAACTACTAAAACGAGGCAGGTGTATACAAAGCTTCCGGTTTATTCACATTTCAGATTAACTACTAAAACGAGGCAGGTGTATACAAAGCTTCCGGCTTAGACACATTCTTTGTTACGGCTCGCCGAGACTAACAGGAGAACTTGGCAAGAGGCTAAGCGTTGGTCTCGGCAGACAGACAGCAGTCCACCTATACCCGTCCATCGGGTGGCCGCCAACTCTTGTCCACCCGTGTTTGTGCAGACTGCCATGTTCCCACTACTGAGTGGCGCCACCTACAGGCTGGTGTGAGAGTCCGCGCATGTCTCCAGGCTCAGTCCACGAGGTGCACCGCCAGTCAGTGGAAGCTCGGGACCAACATGGCGCGAGATCCCGCGAGAGAGAGAGAGAAAATGTTTTATGGTTGGCGTAACACGCGCGGCGGAAATACAAGCCCGAGCTCGGGGACACACGTCACGTGACACTCCCCACCTCCTCCCTGAAGACTCGTTAGGTGTCGGGAGGCGAGCAGACGAGTGCTCCGTCATAAAAGTGAATGACTAGAGTCTAGTCCACCATACTAAATATTGTCCGTGCGGCGACAGCAGTCGCGATCCTTGGTCAGCACCGACCGTCTGGTAGTCTGCGAGACTATAGCGCCATCTCGCGTGCTGCTAGGACGTCACGTGACTTGTGTCGGGATTGTATAACGCGCGCGTGACGAGTGTGTTTGTGTGTGTATGAGTGTGCGCGCGAGTGTGTATGTATGTGTGTTTGTGTGTGTGACTGTATGTGTATGTATGTGTGTGTGTTTGTGTGTGTGTGTTTATGTGTGTGTGTTGGGGTGTGTATGTGTGTATATTTGTGTGTTTGTGTGTTTGTGTGTTTGTGTGTTGGGGTGTGCGGTCCTAACAGCAGCAAGCCAGGCAAATGTCGGAAGCGCAAACCAGAGAGCGAGTGGGGCTTCTGCCAGCGGCCACAAAAACCGGAAGTGATAAATCTCGGCCATAAAGTTGCTAATGGTGGGTGAGCGAGTGAGAGACAGAGACGGAAAAAAGGAAAGGGCAGGTAGGATATAAAAAAAAAAAAAAGGGCAACAGGGGGACGAAGGCGAGAGAAAGAGACAGGGAGGTAGAGAGAGAGAAGCAGACGACACTGCTGCAGGACACGACAGTTTAAACAAGAATTAAGAAGATGGACGATGAGCGTCGTAGAGAGAGAGAGCAGACGACACTTGGAGGACATGACTGAGAGAGAGAATGGTGTAGGTAGACAATGAAGGGACAGATGGAAGGGGTGAATATAACAAAAAAATAAGAAGCCAGCCGGACACACAAACCCACAGAACTTAATCAACACACACGCGTGCCCACATCAAAAAAAAAAAAAAGGAAAGAGGGAATCATAAAAATTTCTCTTTCTGTAAGTAAATATTCAATATTATTACGACACATTCAATATTATTGCTGTCAACATCATCTACGTGTGTGAGAAATGTCGGATAGAACGGTGATGAGATCAGTCATCTCCAGGTCAAAGGTTGCGTCAGGTAGAGCCCTCTACTAGCTCCCCCACTCACTTCAAAATACTTCTTGTCAAATACTCATTTTTTCTTTTCTTCTTTTAACTTTTTTATTTGTTAATATAACTCTGTGTTGGAGTGTTGCAGGCCGGCATTACAATCCTCCAACAATTCTCTGCTACAGCAACAACAACAAGAAGTAACGACAGGGCAAACAACAGCAAACAATATTAAGGTGGACAGTAGCCACAACCCTGACAGTAACACGTGTCGGGGTCACACCAGTCTCAAAGCGAGGCTGGGGGTTACTTGACCCTCCCCCAGGTTGACACACGGTGGGATACACTCTGTAACCTAACGGTCCGTGCCGTCTGCTCTCCCTCCCGTCGTCACGTGCTTGTGATGCCTGCGGGAGGTAATGACCTCCAGAGTGGCGGTCCTTTAATCCTCAGCGCCGCCGCGCGATGAACCCGCAATCACTCGCTCCCTCCATGCGTAAGATGTCTTTGGAGGGAAGACAACTAATGATGTTTGATGAGTGATCGCGCAGTTCAAACCACGCGGCCACGCGGCGCGAGACTTCTTGAGCGGGTAACGACCGACGGCCTGTCGCTTGTAATAAAGGTGGTTGTGACGAACTCAGACGTTGGTCGTGGTTGTGTCACGTCATCATCATCATCATCAGCAGCAGCAGCAGCATCGACATCAGCCTCCCCGATCAGTTGATGTGGTTGGCGGGAGAAAGAGTACACGCACACTGACGAGCACACCGACATGCATGGACGCGAGAGTGCGCGTGCGCCAGAGGTGCGCGAGACGAGTGACAATCAAACATTCATGGCAACCAACGTCCTCGCGACCCTCCACGCCACACATCCCCCACTAACACGATTCTCCCTCTGGATCCATTTGCATGGCAACCACTGACCTCGTGTCACCGTCCAAATGCCATCAAGCTGGAGTGGCGGCCCTTGCTGGGTGGCGCGAGGACGTGCAGCGGGACCTGCTCGCGCCACCCGTAGTCCCACCCCACCACCCTCACACCCTGGACTCCTTCCCTAATGTCTTTACAAGCAAATTCCACGAGCAACTTCTTGAGAGCAATTGGAGAATATGTGTGATTGCACGATGATTGTTGCTGAGGGAGGAGAGGAATGATGATTGTTGCTGTATGGGGGGGAGAAGGATGATGGGGGGATGCAATATGGAGGGCGCCGAGTAAATGGAGTTATTTTGCGCTAAGCGGTCTGTAGGCCCTGATCCACTTATCTCAGTTTATTACCATTTTAATGACAAATTTTGCACGCGGGAAAAGTCGTTTGTGAGCGCGGCTCAGCCGTGAGGGTGTGGACGGGAGGAGTGCGTCTGAACGAGGACGGCCAGCTCTCGGGAGGGAAAGGTCAGCCGCAGCCCGGACTCTCGTGTCAAGCGCATCTGAACAAAGCAGCGGGGGTCGGACTGCGGCGTCTGCCACAGAAAAGTTCCACTTCAGCAAGTCGTCGCCGCCGCCACAAGGTGGCGCTGTTGTGTCACGTCGCTCGCGAATTAACAGGCGGAAGTGACATTTCTCATACGTCACCAGCCACAAGTGACCTTTCTGTACGTCACATCACACGGCGGAAGTGACATTTCTCATACGTCACCAGACTGGGAATTTTTTTCATTCGTCACCGGTTAAGACGGTTGTCAAGACCAACAATTATCTTAATTAACTCTTTGCACAGATATATATATATTTTAATTCAGAAGCTTTAGTGACGTTCTCGAAGCCCTCGCCGTGAGAGGAGGCTGGAGGACACGGCAACTACAACATTGACCAGCGAGGGCAGGAGGAGGATGCACACGGCACCAACGGGGACATAACTCTCTGGACTCCGGTAATCTACTAAGCTGCTATGCCAGGACGCGCGCTTACCTCCCTTGTGTATTTCCGGCCAAAGGTTTGGTAAGCAATGAGCATTAATAATGCGTGGCCGTCTGTCCGCGACCCACAGGTCACACGCGCGGGATGCCAGGCACGACTGGTCCGGGCAACGACATGCCAGCGGTCACGTGTGTGACAGTCACGTGACTCGCACTTGCAGTCACAGTCATGATCACGTGATTGTCCGTCACAAGCAACTCAGTTGAAGATTAGTCTTTGTCGAGAGCGGAAGCTGTAAACGCCTCCATGTGGCAGACGACCGAGGCTTGAACACTTGATTAACAACGGCTACCAGCGGGTGAACGACGCACAGAACACACGAGCAACAGTCTTTCTCTTATTCCGTGGTGGTGGTGGTGGTGGTGGTAGTGGTGGTGGTGGTAGGGGTGGGGGTGGTGGTCACTGATTGCTGCAGGACTGACGACAGGAGGACAAAGAGTTGAGGTGGCCGGCGGCTGCAGGAGGAAGGAGAGGGCGAAGGTAATGAAGTTCACGGAAGAGTAGTGACGAGGCAGTAATTAACTTTGAACTCATCTCCATCCCCACCCTCCACCCACGGTGACACGTGATCAAAAAAAAAAACTACAGAAAATATCTGCCAGTCAAGATTGTGAATACAAAACACCAGACAGACAGGTTTTGCTATACTCACAGCAACAATGGTGTCGTGTGCACACAGCTCTCACTAACCGTCTTGCTGTCCACCCGATGTCTGCACCCCGGGTGTAGTGAGGGCCCGGCCTCTACATTCAACTAAATTAACGGCTTTGTGTCGGCTGCTCGGGTGGACGTCCCAGTCGCCAGCAAATTTTATGGAACATGTTACCTTCCCTAGGAGTGTCTCCTTTCTTCTCTCCATTTCCTGGAGGAAGGAGGACAAAAGAATTGATTGGACGAGCAATTGTTGTCGTCCTACCATCTCAATCAAACGATTAAAACCCTCCGACCTTCTCGACCTTTCGCTCGGCGTGACTGGTACAGACAGGTCGATAGCCTCCCAGTGGTCAGTCACTACCTCCCCCTGCCCCCCGCAATTAAATGATTAATCAGCCAACACCGCTTTCCCCGCTTAAGTCAGAGGCTATGACGTCACTTCCTGTGTCATGCAAATGAGCTGGGAGCGTGCCAGACACGAAGGGCAGCGGGTTCGGGTGTGGAGAATGGAGCACGAGGGGGGGACCTCAAGAGTTTCTTGGCTGTTGAACATTAATGTCACATACATACTCGTTAAGCCTGTGAGTGGCCTCCCTTGATGTTTCTTCTCCGCACTTTGTCTGTTGGCTGGTGTTGTACGGCTACACGAGACATTATCTCGGCGTGTCAGTGTGTTCGTGCATGCGTTCCTGCGTTAGTTTTATTTTTAAGATCAGATGGTACCACTGGGTCCTTCGGCTGCTCGCCAAACTCTCGAGCGGCCTTTTAATCGCCAGGGGGAGACACAGGTGATGCGTGACGACCTTTAGCATGTCGCTGATCCCCCGTCCGGACACCTGGTTGTGGGCGGGTACACTCGGGGTGTGAATGAGTCGGGTACCCCGTCAGCCGCCGGTATGCGAGCGCTGCTTTCTCATCGGGTGGACACATCGGGGTGGTAGTAACATCGACAGACGGGGTGCAGTTGATGAAGAGGTCGCTAGCCAGATCCCTCAGTCCTCGCTGTACCCGGATCATGAGATCCCCCGACTCCCCCTACATCTGTGGATCCATCGCTCCACCTTCTCCATTCGCCCCTCCCCGTCTCCTCCTCTCACACAGGTGAACAAAGGAAAGATTGATTTTACGGGGAAAGACAACAAGGGACAGAGGTCAGCGGGTGCAGTGCACGCCGGCAACACCATCGGCGGCGTGTTTACAGTCGGTGGCCGAGGGTTGTTGAACAACAGCAGTTAGCGCTGTCGGGTGAGCAAGGAGTGCAGGAGTATCGGCGGCACTCCGTCACGAGCTCTCGTGGCGCGTGGAGAAACAGTGGCGAGCAGCGGCTATCAATGGCTGTTAATTGGCCGAGCAATTACCCATGATGCCTCAGTCCGGACACCAGGCCAGGGTCCTTGACGGTGAACACGCTGATGTTTGTATTTTACCTCGCGCACCTTCTCACCTTTCACATCCTGACAGAGCGGGAGGGGCTTTGTGTGGAAGATCACAGAAAAACGAGTGTAACGAGAGTTTTATTGTGAAGTTTCAAGGCCTGTCCGCCATCACGTGACCCTGGATGAGGAAATGTGAGCTTCCCATGACAACAGATTGTTAGAGGAACATTGTGTGTGGCGGGTAGAATGCCGGGTACATTGTCAGGTACATCCGTCAGTGAAGTTTTTACTCAATGTCCTATAAACAGGCCTCAGCAATGATCAAACATTCTCACAGACACACGAGCTCCCAGTGGGTGTCGGAAGCACAGACAGAAAAACTCCGCCAACTGCCAACTGCGGACGAAATGTGAGTGAAAGGTCACAAATGTCAGTTACTGTGGCAACACCTGAGTTAATGTACTCACGACAAAAAGACAAATGTCAGTCAGTATGACAGCCCGCACCCGCCATTGTTGTCGTGGGTACAGGCAGTGCAGTCAGTACCCGGGGTACAACACCCGCCGGCAACCTGAGCTCACATGATTGTAAATACATTTCACAGGGGATGGAGGGGAGGTGCACTACAGGTGAGAGGAAACATTGCAGTAAAACAGACAGACAAGTCGACAGACCAGCAGACAGAAAGACAAAAACATAGAGAAAGATAGACTGACAAACAATTTGACAGACTAATAGACAGAGAGCGAGAGAGAAGGAGATAAAGAAAAAGAAGAAAATAGGCAGACAGACCAGCAGACAGACAATAGGACAGACCAGCAGACACACAGCTTGAACACACCAGCGCCATGATGGCAAGAAAACAGAGGACGATAACCGGATGGACGATCACAGAGAGAGAGAAACTAAGTTTGGCGGGTAGTAATGCACTTACAGAAATAAGTAAACATTCACTTTTGTGGATTAATTCACCATTTTATTTTATTTTATTTTTTATTTATTTATTTTATTTTATTTTTTTGTCGTGTAGTGATGTTCCTTGTGATCTCTGAGTGTACATCAGCAATTTACTGACAACATTGCGAGTTGTTGTGTTTAGACAGAAACCTCACAGTAAGTCCAACGGTCATCATAAACATCTCATGGCCGCCAACACCCACGATGTCAGGATGACAGTCAGGGTTAGTAAGGCCGGGTGGTTGGGGACAGACTGTCAAACACACATCCTTGTTGCTTCAAGTTTGAGAAAGGCCGACTAAGTTGAATTTGTGTTTTATTGTTTTGGTCTTAAATTTTGTTTCCACATTTTTAATTTTAAGTTTAGTATTAAAATGGGTTTAGTAATTTGTATCAACATGCGGAGACAGCAACAGCGACAACAGAACCCACAGACCTGATGTAGCAGTCCCCAGTTGTAATCAAAATCTCAGAAACCTAACAAAAAGCCAGTAAAGCTGTCAAAGCCCAAAGTTCTCAACACAAGTCTGATAAACTGAGTTCACACACTTGGCACGAGGCTAACCCGAGAGCTGTAAAGCTAACTAATGAGCTTGTGTCTCACCACACACAACAAAGCCGATCACACAGCTGCAGACGCGCTAAGTCTGGAACTCCAACCTCCTAAGTCTTAAGCTCATAAATCGGACCCCAGACCCCAGACCCCGGGCAGCAAGACAGAGGAGAGACAGTCCAGGGTGAAGGTTCACGTCGACTGACTCCAGTCCCTGAGTAGTTTGCACATCAAGAACATCGGTGGTCTCACTGCCACCCCGGGTGTACACAGGAGGGGATAAGACGGGTGCAAGAGACCGGTTTCACAGGAAACGGTTCTAACAAAGCAGGAAGTGGCGGTTACAGCATGAATAATGTTGTCAGGCGCTGATTGGTTAATTTATTTACAGACGGACAAACTACTTTCTTCTGGCTTGTAGCAGGGTTACACGGAGCTGCACTAACAGCTGGTAATGCACTTGTAACAGGGTTACATGGAGCTGCACTAACATACAGCTGGTAATGTACGTGTAACAAGGTTACATGGAGCTGCACTAACATACAGCTGGTAATGTACGTGTAACAAGGTTACATGGAGCTGCACTAACACTCAGATGGTAATGCACTTGTAGCAGGGCAGCTGCACTAACAGCTGGTAATGCACTTGTAACTGGGTTACTTGGAGCTGCACTAACAGCTGGTAATGTACTTGTAACAGGGGAGCTGCACTAACACATTTTTGTGCCGACAGAGGGCGCCCCTATACCCCTCCAGACCGTTGGTAAAGCTCCCCCTCCCGTCCACAGCATCACTTAGCAGCTCAAGTGTCTCCCACAATCCTTCACGCCTTGACACTTTTACTGACACTTTTACCCTCATAATCACTCATTACTCTCATTACTGTCATTACCAGGGTGTGCTGACACGGGCAGCTAACTGCCAGCGATAAGGAGGGCGCCACTTGTTGCTAAGGCAGGTGAGCAGTTTTTACCTGCACTACTCTGGCAGCGGTGAGTTTTTGTGAGTCACGTGACGTGAACAGTTTGCCTGCAATCCATCATGGCGCAGAGGTGTTGCCAAGAACTGTCACAAAATCTTTTTTTCCGCGATTTCCAAACAAAAGGCAGTTTTGTGCGGCGAGCTGTTTACTGCAAGACACAGAGGGTAGTCTGTGATGGGGGGGGGGCGGCTACAGTTGATGGAGAGAGTGTAACGGTTTGTGAGGAGGTTGTGTGACGGTGGAGAGAGAGAGGAGAGACTTTCAGTGAGAGCTGCTCACTCTCATGTCCGGGATAATGAGAGCTTTAGTCTCTGTAACTTGAGTTTGTATAATGTTCCTGTAGATGTGTTCAGTTTACATGTCTAAAGCTTTGCCTTCACCGTCTTCACTCAAAATGTTCCAAACTTACAGGAATCACATGATCGTCACATTTGCATAAAATATATTTATATCTACGTACTGACTAGACTGCTGCCATAAATAAAGTGGCAGACCTGTCATGACACATCTAACCCTTGTTATTCCCTAAAACTGACTTAAAATATGTGATACACAGTGTAATGTGTGACTGGCAAAATATGTGATCCTGTGTGATGTGATGTGTGATGTGTGATACATACGTGCTGTGTGTACAGACGTATCGTATGCTAATCACTCGGTGATGGAGGAAGCATCAACATTATCCTTTTATCGCTTAAATTAAATTAATTACACATTTCAGGGACAGACTGACGTTGCAGAAAAAACGTTCATGAATATTTTACACCACTTTCGCCTCTGTGTGACCTTTGCTAACCCCTCGTGGTGCCGAACTCGTGAGGATTGTGCTGACATCAACCGACAACAACTGTCACAAAGTCCCGCTACGTGTGAAGTGAACAGTCGAGTCGGAGACGATTGCCCACGCATGCGCCGAGAAGGTAAGTGAAGTAGCGGCACTTACCTGACGTCAGAGAACTCCATTCATAGCGAGCCTTGTGGAGGGCGAGAACCACGGGCACGTCACGAGCGTCAGGGAACGTCAGAAGTGTCGGCGCGAGCAGCTGTCGCAGCAGCTTATCACTGGGGAGATGCTACAGCCTCAAGACAGTCCGGCTCATTAGCCTAGCCACGCCCACCCATCATCATCACTACACCTTGCTACAGTGGGAGGCAGCGCCAGTCGCTGCTGCAGCTCACGACGCCTGTTGAGTCTGCCACTGACGACAGCGACGAGGGGAAGAGGAGGAGAGGAGGGAGGAGGAGGGCGGAGGTATCACTTCCACGACGTCGGCGTCAGTTGTAAGTTTTGTGGGCTGCAGTGTGTGGGCCTGTGTGGGTCTGTGGGGGCACGGTGGGAGGATCTCTCACCTGAAATAGTTTGTCAGTCACACGGCATCGGGTGGTCGTCGTTCACTTTTGTCAAAGTGTGTGAAGAGTTTGTTGTTCGCTGTGATCGCCGTCAGACGTGAAAGTGAAACTTCCTAGAAATGTGAGCGTCATGAAGTCGTCGTCATCATCATCATCAGCATCTCACCGACGACCGGCGATGATCTCCTCAAACATCAGACCTCATCAACAAGTTTGCATCTCTTGTGGTCCAAGATGTCCGGTGTGGAAGGGTGTCCCGGCGAATGTGATGGGAGGCCGGTGAATGTGAAGATGGTGAAAGTGATCTACAGCCACCTCGTGTGATGACGGGTGTGAGTCGGGGACTGCGCACGCGCCTGGCTGCTGGCCGCTGGGTTGTGGCGGGGACGGACGTGCACCGTGAACACCGCGCGACTGCCTTAGCCACACCTTGCAGCGGGCTTTAGCAGCATCCTCCACGCCAGCCCCTCCCTGCCCTCCCCTCCAGCCCCTCCCTCCCTCCGCCTGCACGCTGCGTGCAAAACGTCGCCGCTGCCTCCCACCACCCGCCGCTGTTGCAGTCGGCGTTGGCAAGTTGGGCAGGCGCTGGTGGTGTCCTCTCATTTGTCCGGTAGTCGCTGTGGTGGGGAGGGGGAGCTGGGGGAGCCGAGTCCCGCGCGCCGCGCCCGCCCTAAACTTCCAGAAAGCTAATCAATGAGCAGACGACTTTTCATTTGCAGGAGGAGGGAGGTAGCAGCAGGAGGGAGGTGGAGGGGGGGGGAGGCTGTGCACCATTTTCCGCCGTCATCCGGGGTTTGTCCTCTAACTTCTCTGTCTTCACAAAGTGTTTTCTCGTCACGTGACCCGTACACGTACAGCCCTCGCGCGTTGTTCTGCTCGCAGTCCACGGACCGTGAAGCCGAGCTGCGAGTGACTGACGGTTGTCATTTATTCAGATAAGAATAACAGTGATGCTGCTATAAATCGCGAAAAGATGCAAATAGATTGTTTTATTCCTCCTTCATACAAAATGAAACACGTTATCAGTCCTGGCGCTGCTGTAGTCGTTGAAAGAATGAGTCCACGTGAGCTGGGCGAGCGTCACAACGGCTGCTTTTGTCTACAACATGGCGAGGAGCTGGCGAGGTGCAAGTGTGGATGGAAACAAATACTTTACAAGTCACGTGAGGCGTGGATGTCTGAGGTGTTTACACCTGCCGCCCCTGACACCACCATTGTGACGTCACGCTACACTCGGTGCTCGCACTGTCCGCGAGAGTTCACCGAGACTGTGTCCGGACTACGACTACAGTATCATTGTGTTTACACGCTCTTCATCTCACTACACTCTCCATTCTTCATTAATAATGACCCCGGTCATCAATGTCTGTCATTAATTACAGATCGTGAAGACTCAGCATGTTTGAGGTCTTCAGATAGTCGGGATCGGTATCAGGACGTCAACCAGCGGCGTGAGCGTCACGTGACGTACTGAGCTGTAAGATGTCGACGTGTCCGTCAAACCAGTCAACAAAAATAGTTTGTCAGACCAAGCAAGCAATCAAACCAGCAAACTATTCAAGCCAATCGCTTGCTTCTTGTTCCTCCCTCGCCCCCACTGCCTCCTTCCTTCGTCCCGCCATCGACTTTGTATTCAAGTCATCGTATGATGCCAGTCTTGTGCGTGTGTTGTTGTTGTTGTTGTTGTTGCTGTTGTTGTTGTTTCAGGGAAACACTGCCATCAGGAATTGTCAGTCAAGATGTCAGTAGGGTCATCACGTGACACGTCACTAACTGAACGTCGTCTACAGGAGTCGATGACCATTGTGACAGCCATCTGCTCTCGGCAGGGCTCGCCACGAAGTCTGTGTAGTTGTTGTTGTAGTTGTTGTAGTTGTTGTTGTAATATCTGGATGAACACCCGCAGCAGCCTCGCTCGTGTTTGCCAGGCTGCTAACCCTGTGGTCACGTGGTCGCTTTGTTCATGCATTAGCAGACGGCAGCTCACGTCAACAACATGCAAGTTAAGTTTGGAGTGTGGACGACGTTGTTATCAAAGATGAAAGTCACACACACGTTGACGACAACATGCGTCGTGCTGCTGTTGATGATTGTTATCGCCGGACTCCACAGGCGACGTGGAGCAGTTGTGCCGTCACGTGGTCCTCCTTCAGAGAGTGACCGGTGCTATTAATAGCCTGGCTTCAAGCAAACGTCAGGTCAGGAGGCGAAAACGTACGTGAGGTGACATGCAACATGACGTCACCGTGTGATAACGTAACTAAAATGTGACGGACATGACGATGACACTAATATAGTGAAGTGACGTGAATAGCAGCGTGAGATGACGTAACGAACCTACTGAAGTGACGTAACACGTATGATGCCGTGACGTATCCCAGGCTCACACTAGCTACAAGAACTAGACAGGTGTAGTGTCCGGTGTGTGGCGCTGGTGTCGTGATCTTGACATTGTAAATAATTCCTCCGCCAGATCGCGCCGCTGGCTTGTGACGTGCAAAGTGCAGCTCGTGCACTTCTGTGGAAATCCTGGGCGGCCGGCTGGTGTCAGCGATTATCTGTCAGTGCGTCACCTCGCAGCCAAAGCTGAGGGCGGACTTGGGGGCTGTTGTCTCGTTAGACTGTACTTTATGGCGGTTGGTCTCAACCTGCGTCGATGTTGCGACTGGTTTTTGGCGAGGGCTGATGTCGCCAACAGCTTCCACATTAGGAGCCGCGCAGCTCCTCGGCAACACGTGGGAGCAAGGCGGAAATGCCACACCGTGACGTGTGTTGTTGTTACACGAGGAAAGGGACGAGAAAAATGTGAAAGGTGCTCAGTGCTCAACGTCTGCCCGGCGTCATGACAACAATATTTATGGCCGCACGCTCAGCCTCGCTTTGCTTTGCACTTTTTGCTCTGTGTGTGCGTGTGTCTGGCATCCACAGGTCCACACACGCCGTCACACAAACCCTCCTTTGATCCTAGTTTATGGCGGAGTAGCACCCAGCGTGTCATCCACCCGCCAACGCCGTCCTCATACTGGTCATGAGTAGCCAGGGTGGACAGCTCGCACACACACACACACACACGAACACACAGAAACACACACACACGGACACATGATAGCACACACACACGGACACACACACACACGGACACACACGACAAGGTGCGGGTGGCTAGCGGTGCCGGAGTCCACCCCCGGGGCTGCCAGGCGCCAATCGATGCCTGGTGTTGGCTCCGATACACATCGCGACCAGCGCCGTCAGGAGCAGATAATGGCGATGTGGCGAGATGACAAGCGCCACCTATCGGTGTTTCTCGCCATATTGTCCACACTGGCGGTCAACCGCAGGCTGCCTCGCGCTCTTCACAGGAAGCCACTCTTACAGCTCATGCGCAGTGGCTGGTAACACGAACTGTGGGCTGTAGACACGGTGAGCCGCTCTCTCCACCATAGGTTCTTCACACTGCGACAACGACCTGCAGGCGGTCTCCGGGATTCGAACTCGTGACATTCCCGGGATCGTCTTCCTGTCCAGCTTGTGCTTCAATCGGGAGACATGAGGTTCGATTCTTCACATAAGTTACTTAAAACATCACAACACGTCCACAGACTAAAAATGTCATCTGACTATGTCCAATTAGTTTAAAACATTTTGGCCGCAGTGTGGATAGAGTGAATAAAACAGAAGACAGAGGACACTAGTAGATGTATCCTCAGCTGAAGGTTGGGAGACTAATGGTCGAGAAAAAGTTTTTTTTGATAAACCTTTCTAACGGCAGGAATTTAATTGTCATATGTAACAAAGGACAGTTTTATGAAGGTAGGGGGGGGAGGTGGGGGAGAGGAGACGGGAAGGCCGACAAGTGAGAGCTCGGTCAGTCGGCCATGAACACCTGCTGTGGACTAGATAATGGATGTGAAGGCCGAGCCATCATCATCGTCATCATCATCAAAGCAATGTTGCTAATTATCATTTAGTGGCGGGCGGTTCTCTCGGTCTGTAACCAGCGACAGGTGCGACACTCGGCAACAACGTGCGTGCAGATGAATTAACATCAAACAGACGGCAGGACCACCCACAGTCATCTCTGTGGTTGAGGATGCCGACACCTGTGTAGCCCTCGGTAAACCGTTAGTTGGAGTGTCATTCGCTCACCTGGCATCTGATGTACCTGCAGTAATGTGACCAAACAACAACTAACAAACAAGTTCAGACAAACAACAACTAACAAACAAGTTCAGACAAACAACAACAACTAACAAACAAGTTCAACAACACAACAACAAGTTCAGACAAACAACAAACAAACAAGTTCAGACAAACAACAACTAACAAACAAGTTCAGACAAACAACAACAAACAAGTTCAGACAAACAACAACAAACAAACAAGTTCAGACAAACAACAAACAAACAAGTTCAGACAAACAACAACTAACAAACAAGTTCAGACAAACAACAACTAACAAACAAGTGCCGCATGTTGTGAAGACAGGGTGGGAGGAGTTGTTTGTGTGTTTGTCAGCTCGGCACCGTGTGATGTCTACCCGCGCTGATACTTTGTCAGTGTACAATAATCGTTAGCCACTCACCTACACCGACACCTGACCTTTACAACAGCAGCGCCGCCACAAGACCAGTAATTACCTCCCTTAATGACAGACAGACAGTAAGGCAGACAGACAGACACACACACAAACCTCTTGTTCTTGGTAATAAAGTGCTGTAACTTTTGGTAATAACAGGTGTGCAGGACACCCAGTAGAAGCATACAGGTGAACACAGTAACAGCATACAGGTGTACAGGCCCGTTCTTACCCCCCTGCGGGGCCCTTGACACCACGATCGCCACGGTTGTTATTTAATGAAATGTGCGGGGCCCTAGGCAGATGCCTCGTCTGCCTGCCCCTAGGCACGGCCTGCAGGTGTACAGCAGACCTGTGACGAGGCTGATACGGGTGGAGGCTTCGTCAAGACCTGTCTGCCCAGTCTGTCGGGGTTTGGCTTTAAACAGCAGCAGCCGCAATTCTGCAGAATAATCTGTCCACCCGACAAAACGACTCGGGTAAGTCGCCGGCCTACAGACACCGGAAGGTGTTGAAGAAAGGGAGGTAAGAGGTTTATCTCGTGGCAAACGAAATTCTCGCCATTTGTGTTAATGAAAAAGTTCTTCAATCGATGGACGCAGTGTCTGTGTTTGAAATGTGAAATTAGAGAATTAAGTTTTACCCACAGTTCCCTGCAACTTAAAACTTAATATCTCCTGAGATTTCCGTTTGATTGGGTTGTCATCCTGGGTGTGGGCTGTCGCTCACCACCGCGCGCCGCCGGAAAGGATGCACGCCCGAAGCGCTCGCGACAGCCGGAGAACGAACGCGGCAACCCCCTTCGCTCGGCCGGAGACGCGTGCTGACATTCCATGTCGAAACCACAGCTGAGGCGCATGGACACGACAACAAACGATGACAAAGACAAAAATCTACAAAACAGACATGTTTATTAACAAAACATAATAATAACACGTGAATAGAGGCAGCATCAAAACATAATTCACATTAAAAGAGTTGCCCTGGCACAGCATTACGAGTAGGCAAAGCGAAAAAAAAAACAACAAGAACAACGAAGGGAATAGCAACCACCCGGCAGCGCAGCTGCTGGAGGTGGCAAGTCGGTAATGTCCGCTCAAGGTGTTCGCTGCGGGCAGGGGCGCCTTTTGCGCTCTCGTGGCCCGCGTAGCCGCTACAGCGGTGACCCCCCTCTCTCCCTCTGGACCAGCTGTCCCCCCCTCGGTTCGTCCCGTCCGGGTTAGACCGTTGGTCACGTGAGAAGTCCCTGGCTCGCCGGCCTCCACCCTAGTAGCTCCTCGGATGGCCAGGCCCCACACTCTCGCAGCAGGGTGCCTGTCACGCGCCGACGAGGCGATGAAGGCGCTGTCGACCAGATGGCGGAGCAGTTAGCACGAAAGGCGAAGCGGTGC